>NC_061116.1:61644418-62008538 GCF_002878395.1 Capsicum annuum | reverse complement strand
TATATATATATATATATATTAACATGAGAAGTTTCAAGTGGCTAATGGATTGTCACTTTTGTGTTTGCCAAGTAATACCTCTTTCCTTGTTGCTAGATGCTAAGAGAGACGCATCGATTTGAATCATATTTGTAGTACAATTATTTTTTTATCTTTTCTATATTTAAAATCTTTTCTTATTTTTAAAGCTCAATCTTTAGAAAATCTTTGATTACTTACTTAAAATTTTTAAAGATTTGGTACTTCTTATATTTTCTTATTCTAACGCTTTCATATTTCTTTTTAGATTTTTGAAATTTTCTTAAAATCATCTTTAGTTGATTTAAAATTTTTAAACTGATGGAAAATGTATTAGTTGTCATTAATTCTGATGAATTCTAATAAGAAAAGATTTTACTATACATATTTAATTAATTTTTAACTCTTAAATATTAGTAAAATAGTGAAAAGACGATTTTGTCTAAAGTAGAGACTTTTAGTAAAGGATAAAAAGTTCAAACAATATTTTTAAGGCCCTTCACATTTTTAATATAATATAGATATCGATATATATACTAGTTTAGGACTACGCACCTCGCGCGTGTACCTCACTTTAATGAGTTCAAACGTTACACTAAATAGAATATTTGTCTAAATAATAAAGAAGAATATAATAATTAGATTTAACATCTTTTGAACATGTAAGATAAAAAAACTATTTAATTAAACCTAACATTTAGCCAAAAAAAATAAAATCTCAAAGTCAATCAAAATTTATCTAACACCTATAAACTATAACAAAACAATATGATGTCAGAGATATCAAAATAATACAATTAAATCTAAACTTTGCAAAAGAAATTTCCTCAAACTCGATCGACATTCATCTACCAGCTATAAACTATAATAAAATAATACGATAATAGAGATATCATAACAATACAATAAAATCTAATCTTTATACATACAAAATAAATTTCAAAGAAGAGATATCAAAACAAAACAATTAAACCTAATCTTTACCTAAAAAAAAATTCAAAGCCGACCGATATTTATCTACCATCTGCAAACTACAACAAAATAATACGATAATAAAAATATCAAAACAGTACAACTAAACCTAACCTGTACACAAAAAATTCATAAACTTATTATTTGAGTAGAAACCACAAAGTTACTCAATAACAAAAGTTTGTTATTCATGATCAATAAACCCAATGTCATAGAAAGGGAAATTTAAAACCTAGAAACAACAAAGTCACATTGTAGATTCAATAATGTAAATTACATACAAATATGAAAAGATGTTTCGTTATTCTTGATTAATAAAAACAACGTAATACAAAAGAAAATTCGAAATCTAAAAATTAAATCAATACATTATATTAGAGATCTAATAACAAAATTATACAAACATAAAAGGATGATTTGTTAATTATGATCAATAAAATCAAAACGTAATATAAATAGAAATTTGAAATCCAGAAACCATAAAGTTACCCAATAACAAAGTTAGGTCAAAAAAGTTTTATTACTCAAATAAGGTATCCGTATAACCTTGAAAAGAAATTTTAAAATTGAAAAAGAAAAAAATGTAATGACTCCAAAATTAAAATATCATAACAAAGAATACTGGTCCTTACCTAAAAGAACAAAACCTTTTTTTTCTTGGAAAAGTTCACTTACCATTTTTTAATTGAAAAAATCAGGTGTGCATTTAATTTTTGCAAGAAAGTTTTTTGCTTCTTCTTTTAGGTTAAGAGGAATCTTAACCTGTTTTATATAAAATAGTTTTACCAAAATTTTTAAAATATTAAGAACTTTACCTTATATAAAACTAAATTTAGGAATTCAACTAAAATCTTCTCTATTTAATTCTTTTATATTTATTATAGTTAATATTCAATATTATAAATTGAAGAAAAACTGTGAAAAGACGATTTTGTCTATTGCAGTATCTTTTAATGAAGGACAAAAAAGTTAAATCACTTTTCTAAGGATTTTCAAACTTTTAATAAATTATAGATATAGATTATAGATATATATCGGCATCCAGAATATAGTCATTAAATTATCTTGTATCTTTTTTAATATGTAAAATTTACTATTCTGGAAAACACATACCAGAAATTTAGTGGAAATTTTAAAATTTGTTGTTATACGGGTACATAAAATCTGTAAGTTTATATACTAAACTTCAACACAAGTTCAAGAACAACTATTCAAGAACAATTAAAAGTTTCAACACCTTCTACACAAGATCAAAATTGACCTTTCAATAGAAGTGTGTTTCTGTTAAGAAATAAGATGAAACAGAAATTAACGCCAAGTCCTCCGAATTCACAGAGTATCTTTAAGGAAATAATTTTTCTCAAGTACCCGAGGTTGCGGAATTTTCCTCTCAGGATAAAATGACTTACAATCCAACAATAGCGGTACCTCAAAATGTTGAATTCTTCGAACACACTCAACGGGGGAGATGATCACAATGAGTTTTTATAAGACAAAAAGTGTTTTTAGATGTCAAAAATCACGTATATACCTGAGAATACGTCAGGTATTTATAGTCATAAGGTGTCCCTCCGAAAAGTAAGCATTGGTTCTGAAAAAAGACACCTTTTCTGTATAGTCACGTCACCTGTGCCCAGTCTGTACTGGAACTGTGCCTGACTTGTGGTCGTAGGTGACATTGTACAGATTCCAGTAGCTTCTGCGCTATACCTACATCCACAGGTTGCCAGGTACACGCGCAATTACTCTTTTGCGCAAAATAGTGCGCCTTTTACCTCGAAGGATCGCATCCCTTCGAGGTGCGTTGTGCATGTGTTTGCATGGCGTCCAAAATACGTCTGCATATGAACAAAAACATTTTAAACAGATTCTTTGGATTAAATTTCACTTGTTTTTTAAGTCTCAAATAAAAATTATCTAAAAAATTAATCTCATCGATTGACAAATTCGAAACCGAACCCGAAGTCGAGCAACGATGACGACGGTGTGAGGCACCTCTTTGTTCTTGCCTCACTATCCAAGTGGAGACGTGTTTCTCAATATAAATACATGAAAGTTTCTTTCTCCCACCAATATGGGAGAATTTAGTAGACTTTCCTCATTTTGAGCACACTTTTCTTTTTAGTGTGGACTCACTTTCCCTTCACTATTTCTCTTTATTTTCCATTCACACATTCAAATTGAACCCAACAATTCCCTAAATGAATGGGGAATGGCTATCTTATGAAGAATTTACAGACAAACATGTGATCATCAAGCAAAGACTGATTGCATCTGGATAAGTGGGTTTTCCTTTAAACTTTTCGTAGTGAACATGCATCGAATGAACTCGGTCAATCGGTAGATTTGATATCTTTGAACCGTCGAAATTTAATGTACACCTAGACAACATATGTCACACAACCAGTCTTTTACCATTTATGGTTCTTACAGTTTTATTCGTTTCATCCATGAACATGTCCCAATTTTATGAGAGCTTAGAGAATAGGCCTTTACTAATATTCTCCTTAAAACGGCTTCCACTTCGCCCTCACATAGGTGATTTCTAAATGTTCAATCCTATTGATTAAAGTATTTGATCAAATCTGCCAAATTTAGATAATCATTAAAAGACTTCACACCATAAGTCTTATTCTTGTTTACTAAACATTGTCTACATCATGCGAATGGGTTAGATATATCGACAATGTTGAACCGGTCAGACATAACTTTGGTTGATCTCCTTGAACCTAGCTCTTTGGATTTCCAGTCTGCTAGGTAGAATTACCGTCATGTTGACTTGTCTTAGGCCGTAAACCTATTTCCTTGGATGTTCTCTCAACTCCCTCTCTAGATAGGCCTTTTGTAAGTGGATCTAACATATTATCCTTTGACTTTACATAGTCAACAATGATAATTTTACTAGAGAGAAACTCTCTAATGGTATTGTGTCTTCGTCTTATATGATAAGATTTACCTTTATATAACATATTCCCTGCCCTACCTATCGCCGCTTGGCTATCACAGTATATACATATTGGTTGTGTACTGACTTAACTTACTAATAGCACGTGCTATGTCTGGCCATGTACAATTCATGATATACATCAAACATCCCAACACTCTTGCATAGTCCAATTGTGAGTCACTTTCACCTTCATTCTTTTGAAGTGCAAATCTCACGTTCAATGGAGTATTGGCAATACTAAATTTCAAATACTTGAACTTGTTAAGTACCTTTTTAATGTAATGAGATTGTGACAACGCCAACCCTTATGGAGTTCTATGGATTCTTATTCCTAAGATCACATCAGCAACTCCAAGGTTTTTTATATCAAACTTGCTTTCAAACATTCATTTCATAGCATTTATATTTGAAATGTCTCTACTGATGATCAACATATCATCCATATACAAACAAACAATGACCTTGTGATTTGGAGTGTCTTTAATGTAAACACATTTATCACATTCGTTTATCTTAAACCCGTTTAACAACATGGTTTGGTCAAACTTTACATGCCACTATTTAGGTGCTTCTTTTAGTCCATACAGTGACTTAACAAGTGCACACAC
Source organism: Capsicum annuum (assembly GCF_002878395.1). Classification (NCBI taxonomy): domain Eukaryota; kingdom Viridiplantae; phylum Streptophyta; class Magnoliopsida; order Solanales; family Solanaceae; genus Capsicum; species Capsicum annuum. The sequence goes on along the minus strand of NC_061116.1, from coordinate 62,003,993 downwards.
CTTATTTTCTTTACTTGGAACCACAAAATCCTCAGGTTGTTCCATATAAATTTCTTCCTCCAATTCTCCATTTAGAAATTTTTTTCACATCCAATTGATGGATTTCAAGACCATATACCGCTGCTAAGGCAATTAATATTTGAATTGGCATTATCTTCGTTACATGCGAGTATGTATCAAAGTAATCAAGACCTTTCTTCTATTTAAAGCCTTTTACTACAAGTTTTGTATTGTATTTGTCAATAGTATCATTCGCTTTCATTTTCCTTTTGAAGATCCATTTAGAACCTCAAGACTTATTTCCTAGATAAAGATCAATAAACTCCTACGTATGGTTGCTTAAGACTGAATCAATCTCACTATTGACTGCCTCTTTCCAAAAGAATGAGTCTGAAGACGACGACGCTTCTTTAAATATTTTAGGCTCATTTTCTAAGAGAAATATTACAAAATCCGATCCAAACAAAGGTGACGTTCTTTGATGTGTACTACGTCTTGAATTCTCATTATTATGTACATCCTCACTTGGTTCATCTCGAGGTCGTTTAGATCCTCCACTAGACTGTTCATGTCTAGTTTTATACGGATAAGTGTATTCAAAGAATTCAGTATTGTCTGATTCAATTGTCGTATTTTCACTAATATCCGGATGTTTAGATTTATGAACCAAAAACCGACATGCTTTACTACTTTTAGCATATCCTATGAACACACAGTCCACTGTCTTAGGTCCTATTTTTACCCTTTTAGGCATAGGAACTTCAACTTTCGCTAGACACCCCTACACTTTGAAATATTTCAAGTTGGGTTTCCTTCCTTTCCATTTTTCATATGGAATTGATAGTGTCTTACTGTGGGGTACTCTATTGAGTATTCGCTTAGCTGTAAGGATAGCTTCCCTCCATAAGTTTTGCGATAAACCTAAATATATAAGTAAGGCATTAATCATTTCCTTTAAGGTTTGGTTTTTTCTTTCCGCAATTTCATTAGATTGAGGTGAATATGAGGCAGTAGTTTGATGGATAATTCCATTCTCTACACATATTTCTACAAAAGGAGATTCATATTCTCGACTCCTATCACTTCTTATCGTTTTGATCTTTTTCTCTAATTGATTTTCGACTTCTATTTAATATTGCCTAAACACATCTATTGCTTTATCCTTACTGTTTAGCAAATAATCATAACAATATCTAGTACAATCATCAATAAAAGTTATAAAATATTTTTTCCCACCACAAGATAGTGCTGATTTCATAGCATAAATGTCAGTGTGGATTAAGTCTAAGGGATTGAAATTCCTTTCAACGGACTTATACGGATGCTTAGCATACTTTGATTCTACACATATTTGACATTTTGATTTATTGCACTCAAAGTTTGGCAAAACTTCTAAGCTAATCAGTTTTTGCAATATTTTGTAATTGACATGTCCTAATCGTTCATGCCACAAATCATTAGACTCAAGCAAGTAAGAAGAAACTGAACTTTTATTGATTTCAACATTCATTACATTCACCTTAAATAGGCCCTCAGTGAGGTAGCCTTTTCCTACGTACACTTCTCCTTTACAAAGTATAATTTTTTCGAAAATAAAAACATATTTAAACCTGTTTTTATCAAGAAGTGATACAGAAATCAAGTTCTTCCTTAACTCTGCAACTTTTTGCAATTGCAGAGTTTGCTATTTTTTAAGGAACTAATCAATTCTAGTTCAACTATTGTGATTAAATTGATGCGAAAGTAACCAATAGAGTTTGTGATTTGTAAACTAAAGGTAAAGTAGATAATGTGGTAAAGTGAAGGACTTGGACATTCATGGAGACAAGCCGGGGGATAAAGTACTACGAACCATCATACTACTCTATTGAACTTCACTAGTTAGATTACTTATCTTGGTTGTTGATTCATAGGGTTTATCACGTGATCATGGTCTCCCGCCTCTAATCATGTACCTAACTTAGCCATTACAACTACATCATTAAGCGGGAATATAATAATCCAATTAAGTACATGAAGTTATCATCCTACGCATGAAACAAACAAGGATTATAGTTATACACCTATCCTAGACATTAATTCAAATTCCTTATTTCATAAAGGAATACGAACCTTATTCTATTTATCCTACGTTCTATTTTCTTATTTCCCCTCCCGAGATCACAAAGTCGACAATATTGTTATTATAAGGGCCAAAACTCCTTAAAATAGTTAAAACAAGGATAAAAAAACAACCAAATATGATAAACAATCAAAACTAAATCAATCCATAAAAATAGTAGACATGTTCTTGGCTTTAACCCTGGAAAGAGGGTGTTTAGCCTCTAATGGACATAATCATCATCTAATTCACTGAATTAATAATCCAAACCATAAAGAAACTTAAGTTTAAATAATATTAACCCTAAAAACTTATTTTTCAGCCTCCTCAATTGTTCTAAGACATCACAAAGTAATTACATAATATGCACAAACTCCTATTTATAATGGACAGCTTTTGGCCGTGTTTGAAATAGGCATTGCTTCGCGTTCGATAGTCAAGTTGATAATGGTTTGCGTAGAATTTTATATTCAAGTCAATTTGACATCACATCATGGATACAATGTTATACCTCACTGGTATTCGTATATTGACGAACAATTATTGCCTTATTCCTTTTCCTTTCATCCCAGATTTTATGGTGTGTTTACAATGGATTTCCAGACTTTATATCATTAATATCTCACAAAAATTAACTCAAAAAACATACTAAATCATTTTATACCATGGGTTAGAGATCAAAACACAATATCAAGAATGGTGAACTCAAAACATGAGCTAAGACTAGGCTTGCCCATGTTGATCTTTAAGATATAGTTTTCACTCTTGGTTTGATTCAATTGACTATTGCATATTATAAACAAGTTTTTCCATATATAAATACACTATTAAACCATTTGGAACTCATTTAACACAATAGAATCAATTGTGATAGACTAGATAAGCACCTAACTCAAGCTAGTAACATTAGTGTCCTCGATTGAACTCTAAGTAACCCATTTAAGTAAAAACTTTGTTTGAATACACTTTAAACATTGTAATCACACACTTGAACACTTAGATACTTATTTATATCATAATTAACACATTAATCACACAAGTTATCCTCAAAACAAGGTAAACTAAGCTAGAATAATGACACCGAAGTGTATAAAACTACCTCAGGTCAATCTTCAAGCATCTAGCTCCAGTGAAACACATTGGTTACTTTATGCTCCTTATTAGGAATCCTTGAAGTTTTATTCGAAATAATTTTAGCAAAACTATAAAAGTTATTTGTTAACATAGTTGCTTATCAGGACTAAAGAAATGGAGTTATCAGTTAAACATAGTCTTTTAATGCATCAAGTAGGGAAGCCAAAGCATTACCAAGCAAATTGAAAACTTGATTGGTTTATAAGGTACTGAAATGATATGTAGGTCTTGAAAATTTATGAAAGGACTTAAGCTGATAAAAGTCTAACTATATGCTATTTTATCCATCAAACCAATCTAGTATTATAGTATTTCTTATTTGAACGTTCCAAAAATGGAATAGTTTGCTCATTGTAATTGCAATCTGGTACTTATATTATATTCTTTGAGTTGTCAATAGAAATAAAATTAGCTTAGAGTCTTTGTACATTAGCACCTCCTCATTTCATAATTCAGTACAATAACAAACTGGATTATTAGGAGCCTGTACTAAGCTCAAATGGTTCTTTCTGTTATGTATCCCTTTTCCCCTATACTTTTGGTGTTCGTTGGGTAATAACTTCATGTTGGGTTGATGGCATTCTTATTTTTCGCCCACCTATTATGTGAGATCGGTGAATATTCATACAAATTCCAACCAACTCCTTAACGTTGAAATACTAAATATTTTTACTTATGATCTATGAATAGCTGAGCCGATTTCACAAATTATTTTTCTCCTAAAGTGATGTACTAATTTTCTGCTTTACTATTGCAGGAGTTTCTTGATTTAGGTAAAACAATAGGAACCAAAAGTGGAGGACTTGATTTATTTTGCCCTGTGATGGAAGCTGGCAATTTGAACTAAAAGTCAAGGACTTAAACAGTAGAAACAAGAGTTACTTGATTATTTTTTTGCTATGTATTCAAATGTTATGGAAAATTTGATATCATACTCTAGGTTGATTGGGATGGTAACTATACTTTTGTGAAAAAAATATTGAAACTAATATAATGGGATGTTAAATATGTTTTCTGGTCTCTGATTATATCATGTTTTTGTACCGAGATTCTCCATAGTAATTTGATATAACTTGATGATATTTATTATTTTGTGATATATATTAGGCTCATTTGTGGTCAATTAGAGATTAGAAATATTGCTCATCTTTTAATGTTGATCTGTGACTAGAAGTATTGCTCGTCCTTAAAAGTTGATCTAGGACTAGAATATCACTCGTCTTTACAAGTTGATCTATGACTAAGATGTTGCTCTTCCTTAAAGATTGATATAGGAAAAGAATTTTTATCGTCGCTAAAGGATAATTTAGGACCAAGTATTTCTCATCCCTAAAAGATAATTTAGGGCCAGCTAGTTAGTCTATTTGAGATGGGATATATCATCCCTAAAAGTTAATTATGACCAAGTAGTTAGTCTATTTGGGACGAGATATATCATCGCTAAAAGATAACTATGACCAGCTATCATATCTATTTGGCACAAGATATGCCATCGCTAAAAGATAATTATGATCAGGTAGTTAGTCTATTTGGATGAGCTATATCATTGCAAAAGGATAATTATGACCAGGTAGTTAGTCGATTGAGACAATATATACCATCACTAAAAGATAATTACGACTAGGATTTAGCCATATCAAAAGGTTTTTAAGGACCGGCTTTCTTGACTCATCGCTGTTGAGATTTTGCGGCGAAGCCTATTAGGATGGGACGCGACCAGTTTTTCCTGTCCTAAAAGACCATTTCTGACAAGATTTGGAATTTTTGAGACCAGATTCCCTTCATTATAGGTTGTTTTTCTTATAGTTTAAATGAAAAGGTAAAGGCACGAAATAAAAGTGCACCTGTCATGGTGAAATCCACAATCACATATTTGATAGGTCTAAGGGAGAAAAAATCTGAACGTAACTCTAACTGACCTATTGCATCATCAACTGAGGCACTATGTGCACCATCTCCAACAGACAGGGCCACACCACTATGAGACTAGTCTGAATGAGATAAATAATAGGGATCCAAAGATGAACCTACATTTCGAGAAAATACAGCCCACATCCAAAGATGTGGGTCAGTACCATGGAAAGGAATCGAGTATATGGGGGTGTATGTAGTTGTATAAACATCATCATCATAAATATTTATAAGAAATATGCAGGATATATGAAAGAATCACATAGCCCAAAGAAAATCATCATAATCATGAAAGGATGAAATAAGTACAATAACACATGTGAGTCATCATATAGTTTGTCAATCACTTTCAGTTCATCAAGAATATCAATTCTCATAATGTAAATATCATTTAAATCTTTCAAAAGAATAACTTTTACAATTTCACTTTCAAATCACTTCACCATTCACCATAGACACAAGGAAACACGCACACACTGGGAGATCCTACAACCGACATAAACCATGTGAGTTACATGGAGTCCAACGTACAACCCACGTTGGGAAGAGCCATCCTATCCTTGCCGTTCGATTAGGACTATCGATATTAAATCCACACAAACTAGTGATCACTATATAAATCAATATCAAGCTCACTCCTATGGGGGAACATAGTTCTAGGGAAGTAAGGTCGCTTTATACCTCCCACCCGGTGCTAAAGATTTCTCCCAAACGTAGCTCAGATCATTTCAAAGACAATCCACAACAAAATAATTTCAGTAATATATAAATATACATCGGGAGCCATCATGCTTCCCATTTATCAAAATCAACCACGTTGTGGATTTCTTTCACACTCGAGTTCAAAACAACTCCATTAAGACCAAAAGGTCAAATCATTCAAAATATCTCAAATATTCAACATCAACGTGCTTATAACACAACTTTCTCAAAGAAACATAATTTTCAATGGGGATTTACGACCCAAATATCAAAATCACGATCAATATCATTCAAGATTCATGTTTTATATCTGCACACATGTAAATTCATCTTTCAAAATCATAAACATCAAGATTTCATAATAATCATCATAAGATATGGGTTCATGCTTTAAATTCATAAAAATCAAATAAAAATCATGCCTTTGTAAAGAAAATTACTTTTGGGCACAAGAACGAAAGAGAGTTCTTGTTGAAAAACCCCACATACCTTGAATGATGAACTTTAGATCGATACTAATTTTTGAGATGTTAATCGTGCCTTTGAATGATGGTTCTTGGAGTTCTTGAACTAGGAACTTGGAATGTTGAATAAATTTGCATAATTATTGGTGACCTTTGGAGGTTCTTGAAGTTGGATGTAGGAGCTTAGAGTTTTCTTTTTGAGGGAATTTGATGAAATATAACATATAATGCTTCTAATAGGCTTTAATATAGGGTTTGGTGGGATTTTGGGTGAGGGGGAATGACCAAAACGCCCCTAAAAATTAAATAATTCTCGAATCTGTCCTTTGGTGGACTGTTTTGATAGTCTGAAGTAGATCAACCATAATGTTTTACTCCGATATCTAAATTGGATGAAACCAATTTCATTAGAAAGAGGACTCTCGTATCTTTCCATTTATATATAGTATATCACCCAGATCATTGTGTACGAGGAGTTATGATCATTTGAAGTTGACCCAAAAATTCGCTTTTGATAGGCTAAAGTAGATCGACCATAACTTTTTGCTCCAATAGACAAATTGGATGAAACCAATTTCATTGGAAAGAGGACTTGCATAGCTTTCCATTTATATATAGTAGATCACCCAGATTATTATGTACAAGAATTTATGATCATTTAAAGTTGGAGAAAAAATAAGTCAGGCCTCAGTACTTTTTCCTGCACATTTTACTGTTCACTACTATTCATGGTTCGATCGGAATGTTTATAACTCGTCGCTCAGGTGTCCGTTTTGGATGATGCACATATATTTGGAAAGATTATTCGATAATCTACGCAATGGTGGGTCATAATCTAAGACATTCCGCATGGAAAATTTATAATTCATTCTAGAAGATAGAACCCAACACGTTTATGCACAAAATTTCAATGAAAAATTTCCCGAGGTATTATAGAACCCTCCTAACTATAGACTACGAATCGAACACCCACCATAGGAATATTAGGATGCTTACTAATTTAAAAACGTCCAAACACAAATAAAAGAGCTATCAAGGCATGATTACCAAAAGTTCCATTATAATTTGTGGCTACTGTTGTATTTGTTAAAGAAAGTTCTTCATTTATAACTATATGCAACATCACTTCCTTCAAGTGAATATTTGAAACAAGAACAAAATAAGCAAATGAAAGAAGGCAAAAAAGTAGAGAAGTGGAAAAAAGCCTAGAGCACCCAAAGTATTCTTTACTTGTGTCATTTGTATTACATATATCACATGAGGAAATTACATATAATTAAATTTAACTTAGTCCAGAATAGATGGGATTCTTTTAAAGTACCTGGAGATCCTCAGGGAAGTACAGGTGCTTCATTGAGAGGTCCATGGCACGCAGAAGGCCACTGGTTTTTGGCATCAACAATCTCCCTCGGAAGGCAATTAAGAACCTCCTTCACGTCCAAATCATACATTAGATCATATAAATCATCATATCTAAGCCCTTGTATCACCAAAAAAAAACATAATAAAAAGCTAACAACTAGCTTAAAAACTTAAGAACATAGGTGAATAGTGAATATTGTAACTCAATAGAATAATTGAAATAGTGATATAACAAAATGCTATGTCCTTCTCTTTTGAGTGCTATTCATATATTTGAGCTGTTGAACTATGCATCAAAAGTCTGTGGAAGGAGACTCTGTAAAATGATTCTTTTAGCAGAAGAAACAACACAAAAACTTTCTCAAGTTTGCACCCTCAACTCTAATTACTGGGCTAACATTTGATTGTGGAAATCAAATACTTGGAATAATGATATGCAAATAAGACACGGGATTAAAGGTACACTCATGAAACTTTATATACAAGAAAGTATATATAGATCAATACATATTAATACCCCAAATGCTAGAATATACATTTATGCAGATGAAAAAGAATTTTTCATATAAATAGGTGCAACATATGAAATTAGCAAGCTGGATCAAAAATAAAATCAGAACAATTTAAAATGGCAATAAACATATGTACTAAGGGTAAATCCAAGGAAAGTATACCACATTTGTATCTTTGGGAAGTACAAGTCCATCAGTAAAAATGACCTTAATGCTAGAATATACTCCCTCAGTCCACTTTTACTTGTCCCATTTAGAAAATCAAGAGATAATTTAATAGGTTGTTTCTAATTTACCCTTATTATAATTATAGTCATTTCCCAAAACATTGAATTTATTATATTTAAAGGGTTGGGAGATATAGTAAAATAGTCATTTGTCTATCCTAGAAAAGTAAAAATAGACGGAAGGAGTATCAAAAAGCAATTGAACACAGAGGATGGCCACTTTTTGGTGGTAGTAGTAGTAAATTCCAACTTGCTACCTCCTATAAGCACGGGGACCAGGTAACTATAACGACCATGACTTTGGCAAATGGGAATTAATCATCACCTATTTTATCTAGGAGCAAGATCGAATCTAAACAATTTTGAAACGATAATATACATTTGCAACATGGAAATGTTTTAAAAGATCTAATCATCAGTACCATCTTCAGTTATCATGTAATATACAACAATGGATTAATTCCACATCAAATAGGTGTGATGGAATAGATCTACATACCGTAATTATGGAGGCGAGAGGAGAGAGTTTTTATATGCATAGCGGTGAAGGGGTTCTTCTACAGATCGACGAGCCATCTGGAGAAGGACGATGCCATCTTTGTTCTATTCGATTGCTAACACAAACCAAACACTCTCTGATTGAAGATTAGGGATTTTCCCATATACCTACATAAAATTACAAATAATATCGAGCCTCCATCATAAAAATTCTATATATGTCTATAAAATTTCTTCAATAATAGATTTCAACAATCCAGTCACACATATTCTACCAGAGCGCAAGAAAGAATGAATAATTAAATTTTAATCGAAAAAAGAAGGAGAAGCAACAGGTGAGGGAGGACAACCTTACTCTTAGATAAGCAACGAGCAATAACTTCAATCTTTGAGTGACGATGAATGAGAGATCTAAGAATATAGGCAATGAGATTTAGGGCTTTTACTTCAAGAGAGGGTAAGAGAGAGAGAGAGTAGGAGTCTTTTGGAAATGAAGAGAGAGAGTTAGTACCTTCTAGATAGAGAGAGAGAAACATTTCATATTCCACTGAAATTTTCACATTTAGCGACCAAGTTTTATTTTTTTGCGGACTTAATTGAGTTTTCGTACAGCTATAGAGACCACTAAATAATGTCATCCCTAAAAGTTACCTTTAGGGACCATATTTATAAGTTGTCTCTAAATCATGGACTCTAATAACTAGTTTTCTTATAGTGAAGGTAGTCTTACTTTCAAAGATAAACACATAAGATAGTCCCAAAGAAAACTTTCTCATCTGGGCCCTCATATTAGAAATCCTCTTCAGAGCATAACGAGACTACTACTGAAACTTTAAGGCATACTCCTTGACCAAAATCTTCCCTTGCTTCAACGTAAGAAACTCCTTCGCTTTTATTTCTGTCAACTCCTGAGGAAAGAAGTGGTCCAGAAATACATTAAAGAAATCCACTAATAGTGATGACTCATCAGAGTCACCCCTTGCCTATTCCTATTTCTCGTACCATTGTTACGCCATATCGTTCAGCTGGTAGGCTACAAACTCCACCCCTTTCATATTTGTGGCATACATAACCCTAAAAATATTTTATATCTCATCTAGAAAACCTTGAGAATCCTCTTCCACGTTAGAACCTGTAAAGGTTTGAGCATTCAACTTCATGAACTGGCAAACCCTTATGGCCTTAGAAGATGGAGTAACTGGTACACCATTCTTAAACTTAGTAGTTACCAATTGTGCCAACATATGAATATACTTACTTAACTTAAAGTCATCACATCATCTCGAGGAGACTGAAAAGGACTAGAGAAAACCGGAGGAACTCAACGATTTGTAACTAGACACCTAATCTAGTATGGATCCCATGAGTAGAATGTGTCCCATCAACATTGTCCCCAATTGGGATAGAGGAGTTTCCATGAATGTTACATTACCGAGGCATGATCTAAAGAGTAAACAAATGAGAATTAGAGAAGATTCCAGGGCTTAGACTCCAAAGCTTAAAAATAGAACACAAGAAAGAGAAATATTCCTAAATGCCTTGTAGCCTCTCCCTTATGAGTGTGGCGTGCTACACATCAATAAAACAGACTCTACTCGACACGGCTTTATGGACACCAAATTGACCATGAACCTAGGGATCTGATACCAATCTGACACGACCTAAAAAAGGGCCTAGTCATGTCGAGTACCTCAATCCCAATCAAGATCGGAAACCACCCCCAATACCCAACCATAACCGCCCTACACCTTAAGTCGAATAAATTCCAAACATATATATATATATATATATAACATAACATAATAGAATAATCATAAATCAAATACATTCAACCGATATCAACCATAATACCAATACCAATGCCAAGGCTGACACCAATGCCGACACCATCCATACCAACCTATAGTTGTCTCGCAAAGCCTCTATCCAAAAGTAAAATAGTATCTGATCACGACATGCCCCGACCTTAGCCAAAAGCAAAGTCTATGAAATAACCAAAGTATGAAGACAAGACCATAACATGAAATGGAGCCTTATGGAGTATCGAAGCTCACCACTTTAATCCAAATCTAAGCTGTTCTTGAATCCCATCATTGAGCTGGAGAAGTAGTATGGTTGGTTTCTATATCGCATGTGGATACTACGCCCGTAGATGGTTTTGTGGATGAACGCTAGTATGCACTCAGTATAAGGATAAAATAATGCCAATATTTATGTATTCACATCCATATATATATATATTCCATATCGGGAAGGGAACCAGGTTTAGTATTCATTTAAAACCATTAACCTAGGTTTGTGTAGATTTACCATCCTAATCCACCCATTGACTATATGGGTCCAGTGCTAACCCTTAAATATGCCTAGTATGTGTAGCCACATAAATTGAAGGTATCATATAGGTCGGGGATTCCCGTGTTCCCTTAATCCTCCACGATACATACATATATAAGTATAACTTGAGGGATTACCATGTACCCCACAAGTATAAGGTCACCATGACGAACCCCCATATCGGCAAATATGAGTTTCTAGTATCCGTCCATCGAATTCACACATTCATAATAATCTATTAAAAGCTGCTATTATTTGCAATTAAAACCATTAGAACAAAACCAAACCACCACTTCTATATATTATTAACTAAGGCTATGAGAAATGGTAGCATTATACCGACTATAGCTTGCAAGTAATGTCTTTAGTGAATACTTGGTGGATTCCCATGTACTCTATAGGTCCTATTATTAGATTCACTTGGGGGATTCCCTGTATCCTAAAATGTTTTAAATCAAATCCATAGCCACCAAAGCCTTACCATTTAGCCATTAAAACTTAACCAATTTAGGTTTCATTACCATAGCCTCGTAAATCTCACCATTCCCCTAAATCATAGACCGAAGTTACTTAAAATTATCCCTCTTACAAATATCCTTGGAGTCCAACCTCACCACCACTTCGTCCTCCTATCTCAGGTCATTAAACTTTCATTCCAAGTACTTTATCTTGGACCTACTCAACCTGAACCCCTTAGACTCAAGGGTTTGCCTCCAAACCTCTAATTTATCATTCATATCCCCCTCATATCTCATCAATCAACACTCATTATCCATAAATAATATACACCAAGGTTCCTCACCTTGAATACTCCAAGGCACCTCATATGGCCATATTGTAAGGAGCAGAGTGTTGGCTAGTCAAACACTCATATATCTAAATATTTAAGGTAGTGGAAATAAGAATGTTGTTCTGAATGTGTGGGCTTACTAGAGACGACAAAGTTTGGATTGAGATTATCTAGGAGAAGGTGGGAATGGCTTTGGTGGAGGAAAAAATATGGGAAAGAAATCTGAGATGGTTTGGGCATATGATGAGGAGGGGCGTGGATGCCCTAGTTTGTAGGTGTGGGAGGCTAACTTTAGATAGATTTAGAAAGAGTAGAGGTATGCCAAATAAATATTAGAGAGAGGTTATTAGAAATGATATAGAGCAGCTTCAGCTTACTGAGGACATGACCAGGTTACACCCTTAACGTTCACTCTTAATATTTCACCCTTAACATCCACTCTTAATATTTTACCCTTAACATTTACTTTGTCTAACCGGCAGAATCCGACGCCGGCGATGGCATAGATGCTCCGGTAATAGGTCAGGGTTATTCTCTCTTTCTCATTCTCTCTTACCCCAATACTTAATCTTTTTCCCTTTTTTTTCTATTTTTTTCTATCTTATTACTGCTATTACCAGCGGAATTAGGGTTCTGGCCGGATCAACTCCAACGATGGTATGAGTGAGCAACAATAGTCAAATAGGTTGGTATGATGTCAGCTGTCATCCAAATTCTGGTAATATCCAGAATACGCTTTGGAGACACTTCGGTGATACACCAACGACCTTTTTCTCAGTGACTTTATTCCGGCAACCAATTTTGGCATCAAAATTGCCAGAACCAGCAACATACAGGTGTACCAGTGACACCTAAACTTTGACATTTAGTCACTTCATACAGTTTGGTTTCTTTGTATTATTTTGTTTCTTGTTTATTTTTTTGTCTCTTGTTTCCTATTTCTTATGATTATAGTGGCGACTAGCTGCTTTTCATACTGGTAGATATTGTTATGTTGTTCTAGCTTTTAGGATAGATAGTGTACTTTATGTGTGTATTTTATTACTATTTTTGTACTATTGCTTTGTTCATTTATTTGCCAGTTTAGAGCTTTGTTTTGGTTTTTGAGTAGTAGAGGCTGGGGGGATTGATGGTGGAATAGGGTTATATTCGAGGGGGGTAGGAGTAAGGGCTATTTTGAAAGGTGGTAAAGAAGAGAGGGTAGGGGTGGGTGTAGGGTATAGGTTGGGCATTAAGGCTAGTTTGGTAAGGAATGTTAGAGGTAGGAGAGAGGTAAGAGAAGATAGGTTGACGGTAGGGTCTTGGAACATTAGGACCCTTCAGAGTAAGTCCGTAGAGTTGGTAAAGATTCTTAAGAAGAGGAAGATTAATATTGTATGTGTTTAGGAGACTAGGTGGGTATTATCTAAGGCTAGGGATATAGATGGGTACAAGCTATGGTACTCTGGGTATGAGAGGCATCAGAATAGACTGAGCATCTTAGTAGATGGGGAGCTTAGAGGATAGGTGGTGGAGGTTAACAGGGTAAGTGATAGGCTGATGAAGATTAAGTTGGTCATTGGGGGTTTTATGCCACATGTGTGTAGTGTTTATGTGCTATATATTGGCTTAGAAGAGGAGGTGAAAGTAAGATTTTGGGAGGATTTGGATGAGGTGGTGAGAAGCGTGCCTAGCTGGAAGAAGATTGTCATAGCAGGGGACTTCAATGGGTGCATTGAGGTCTTACCGGGAGGCTATGATGATGTGTATGGAGGTTTTGGTTTTGATGATAGAAATGATGAGGGAGCTTCTCTATTGGATTTAGCGAGGGCCTTTGGGCTGGTGGTACTAAATTTGAGTTTTCAAAGAAGGATGATTGCCTTATTACTTTCTAAAGTGTGATATCCAAGACTCAGATTAAATTTCTACTACTTACAAAGGGGGATAAGGTGTTATGTAAGGACTATAAAGTCATTCCAAGTCAACATCTTTCAACCTAGCACAGGCTTCTAGTAATGGACTTGTTTATCAAGAAAAGCAAAAAGAGAAGGTCAAGGAAGGGTAGACCTAGAATTAAGTGGGGGTGTCTTGATTCCAGTTAGTGCACTGGAGATAGGGGAAAATATGATGGGAATGGGGGTATAGGAGTGTAAGGGGGACATGGATGTTATGTACAATAGGGCTACTTACTGCATCACAGAGATTACTAGAGATGTGTTGGGTGTTTTGAGGGGTCGGGCAGGACCTCATAAGGGGGAATGGTGGTGGAATGAAGAAATGAAAAAAAATTAGAGATTATGAAGGGGGCATATGTTAAGTTGATTGAGCGTAAAGATGAAGAGGAGAAGCGGTTAAATTGGGAGGTTTATAATGTAGCAAGGAAGGAGGATAAGTTAGCAGTTATGAATACTAAGTTAGCAGCGTTCGAGAGCTTATATGCGGGGTTAGAGGAGAAAGACAGGGAAAAGAGGTTGTATAGGCTTGCTAAGTCTAGGGAGCGGAAGGGTCGTGACCTCGATCAAGTAAATTTCATTAAGGGGGAGGATAGTAGTGTTTTGGTAGAGGATGTTCATATTAAAAAGAGATGGCAGGGGTACTTTCACAAAATTTTAAATGGGGAAGGGCACAGAGGCATTGAGTTTGGGGATTTGGAGCACTCGAAGGAGAGCCGTGATTTCATTTACTGTAGGAATTTTAAGATTGAGGAGGTAAGAAAGGATATTCATAGGATGCGGAGTGGTAGGGCGACGAGGCTTGATGATATTTTGATGGATTTATAGAAGTATGCTAGTGGGGTAGGTTTAAGGTGGTTGACTAATTTATTTAATGACAGTTTTAAGACTACAAGAATGCCTGAGGCTTGGATATGGTGTACAATGATTCCATTATATAAAAATAAGGGTGGCATTCAGAGTTGCAACAACTATAGCGGTATAATGTTGTTGTGTCAGACTATGACGATATTGGAGAGAGTGGTTGAGCAAAGATTGGGAAAGGTCAAGTCCATTTCATAAAATCAATTTAGATTTATTCCTGGTCACTCAATGATAGAGGCAATCCACCTAATGAGGAGATTGGTAGAATAGTATAGAGAAAGGAAAAGGGATTTACACTTGGTGTTTATCGACCTGTAAAATACGTATGATAAAGTCCCGAGGAAGGTTCTTTGGAGATGCTTGGAGATGATAGGGGTCCTGGTGGCATACATCAGAGCTATTAAGGACATGTACGATAGAGGGAAGGCCTAGGTGAGGACGATGAGAGGAGACTCAGAGCATTTTCCAATCGAGACAGGGTTGCATCAGGGATAGACTCCTAGTCCATTCCTATTTGCATTGGTGATGGACTTATTGACGAAGAGTATTCAAGGTGGGGTGCCTTGGTGTATGTTTTTTACAAATGATGTAGTGCTGACTGATGAGACATGAGAGGGGGTGTGAGTGACAAATTAGAGTTTTGGAGGCAAACCGTTTAATCTAAGGGGTTCAAGTAGAGTAGGTCCAAGATGGAGTATTTGGAATGCAAGTTTAATGACTTTAGGTAGGAGGATGAAATGGTGGTAAGGTTGGACTCCCAAGATATTTGTAAAAGGGATAGTTTTAAGTATCTTGGATCTATGATTCAGGAGAATGGTGAGATTGATGAGGATGTCTCTAAACGTATTGGAGTATGTTGGATAACATAGAGTCTCACCTCGGGAGTGTTGTGTGATAAGAAAGAGACCCTTAAGCTTAAAGGCAAATTATATAGAGTGGCAGTCCGTTCGGCCATGTTGTATGGAGCGGAGTGTTGGCCAGTTAAGTACTCCCATATCAAAAAATTGAAGGTGGTGGAAATGAGAATGTTGTACTAGATGTATGGGCTTACTAGAGGGGATAAAGTTAGGAATGAGATTATTCGTGCGAAGGTGGGAGTGGCTTCGGTGGCCGATAAGATGAGGGAAGGAATGCTTAGTTGGTTTGGGCAAGTGATGAGAAGGGGCGTGGATGCCCCAGTTTATAGGTGAGAGAGGTTAGCTTTGTATGGCTTCAGGAGAAGTAGAGGTTGGCTAAAGAAATATTGGAGGGAGATGATTAGAAATGGCATGTAGCACCTTAAGCTTTCTGAGGACATGCCCCTAGATAGGAAGGTGTGAAGGTTGTGGATAAGGGTAGAAGGCTAGTGTGAGTGTGTGGGTTTTAGTAAGCCGGGCTAGTGTAATACCCCGAGTCTGTAACTTTGATGCTATATGCTTCTCATAATCCCAAATGACCACAAGCTAACCCATGTGTGGTACCTGCTGCAATAACTGAATAGTAATACTGTAAAGATGCAGAAATTTGGTGGAAACTTTCCATAAGGTTCAATAGTGAAATAAAATTAAATACGGTATAACAATACCAAAACTGAAATATCTTTTTGAAAATACTCTAGTCTATAAAGCCTCTACTGTCTGAATTATGGAGTTGATAGGACGATCCCCCAACTAACTCCAATTACTAAAAATTGTACTGAAATACTAAAGAAAATAATTATGTCTCGAACTATTACGACTCACCACTAACTCTGACTGTTGAAGATCTGATCTTCTAAGGGTGCTTGGGAGCCAGTGCATCTGAACCTATGATATAAGACATTATAGCGCAAGAGAAAGGTATGCATTAGTACTTTAAATGTACTCGTATGGTAGTGAGGTAGGCTGAAATGCATGGGTTCATATGCATAGAAAATACTGACTGAATGACATGAATATAACTGAATGAGAGTACATACATGAATACGTATACTGTAACTGAGACCATGATAACACTGGATACTGAGTTTTCAATTACTAATTTACTGATATCTGAGTTTACTGATACTGTGTAGCTGATAACTGAGTGACTGTATTTGACAGTCTTGATTATGTAGAGCTATACTGAGTTTCATACTGAACTGAGTGACTGTATCTGACAGTCTTGATTCTGTGGAACTATACTGAGTTCAGAACTGAACTTAGTTCTATAATGAGACTGAGTCTGGAACGGAAATTATGGGAGGTAATCATCTAATCGACATGCCCCTTTCTGAATAGATCGGGGTCCAATTAGTAACCCTATTCGGAAGGCTGTTAGTACCGTTCCATGAATAAAGATAAGCTGTGAGTTAACCCTCTCTGATAGAAAGCTCTTTCGTCATCCCTTGTTGGCAGAAAAACTCGTATGAGATGTATCAACCCTAATCTAGACGGAAGATATCTCAACCTACACTAGCTATGTAGTTTTATAATATGGGGATTACTACCCAAGGGTGAAACTCTCTGCTAGCAGGAATACCCCATCCCTGGGTTCACTCGATGCTGAATCCTACTCTCTACTGAATAGACACTAAACTGACTTCCAAGTTCATACTAGACTTGACTGAACAATTACTGATTTTACTGAGTTCTGTTAACTGATGAAATACCCCTAAATTCTGTTAACTGACTGAGTTTACTAAGGTTTGAACTTAGTATTGAACTAGACAGGACAAATACTGAGTCTACTAAGTTCTCCTAAGCCCTGTAATTAACTGAGAGTACTACTGATCGTGACGTGACTGAGATTATTCTATAACTGACATTGGCTTTAGTTAAACGGCTAAATTGTCGGGTATAAATACCCCCAATACTCGATAGCATAAAAAGTAAAGCTTCACATAATCTTGCATAGCATAAAAATGCACACTTGTTCATAATGCATATATAGAGGCATTTTATCAAACACTTGCATGACATGAAATAGTGTACATACTAACATGATATAATCTTATTATTACGTTCACATGAGCAATTCATCAAACACTTGGATGGCATAGTATATGAACATAATACTAAATCCCTATGAGCATCATGATTAAATTTCCAAATTCACAGTTCCATGAGTTTCAACATGAATTCAAATGATAAATCACACATGTCAAATAATTCAATAGCAATCTTTTAATAAATCATGAAATAGAAACCCAATTATAGCAATAATCATGAATACACTTTGATATAAAATCATGGAAAGCATGAAATCAAGCTACTTAAAGTTTAAAGAGTTTCTTGGACTCCAAGGGTAGAAGGAACCCTTGGATGAACACTTCACATACCTTGTTGATAAACTCTTGAAGAACAATGGTGAAATATTGATCTTTGGATTTTGTATTTAGATTACCTAGGATTTCTGTTCTAGAGAAGTTTGAGAATAGTGAATGGACTTATCCTCTAATGGGATTTATCTCGTGTTTTGGGTCTGATAGGCATGGGAAAAAGAACTTAATACCCTAGAGGATATGGCTTTTAATGACTGAAAACCAAACTGTTGATGTACAGACCGATGTGTGCGTCATTATTATCAATGTGATGGCCAATGTGCCGCATCGAGTCCACATCAGTTTACTAGAATTTGCACTGATCTGAGGAAAAAATTATCTGTCGACAAGAGGGATGATGCAACGCATCTTGATCATGTCGATTCATAATTTTGGTCACTCAAACATGGTCTAAACGAGGTCCAAAGAATCCAAAACTTGTTCGAAAATATCTACTGGCATTCTTGATGATGAATCAATCTAAAGATCAATACTTTAAGGTCATAATATTTATGAAATAGAGTTTCCAACTCACGAAGGCCAAAATAATATTAATTTTGAATACTTAGTTAGAGTTTTCCTAGTTTGGGACCCCTTAGCAAGCTTAAAATATTGAGTTGAGCTTAGGATTTTGTGGGGTCTTACAATATCTCCCCCTTGGGAACATTCATCCTCGAATGAGACTGATTAAACTGAGAATACTAATAGACTAGATTTAGACACTGGACATGCACAACTGAAACATGATTGCATGACTGAAATTACTGATATACTGAATTATCATACTGAACATTTATATCTGATGCATGAGTACATAGTTGAACATGATTCATGATTTCATAACTGGGATTACTGATAATCTAATCTTATGTACTAGACATACATGTCTGATGCTTGAGTACATGACTAAACTAATTTGTGAAGGCATGGCTGTGTATTCAATGTTAATTGATACCATGTTTGTAGCTATATCTGAAAATGAGACTGAGTAAATTCAAAGGAAAATTGTTACCTTGGGCTAAGTCTGAGTTTTTGGAGAATAGGTCTCCACATGTCTGCTTCTGCTACCCAAGTAGCTTACTTCACGAACTGATTCTTCCAAAGTACTTTGACTAGAGGCACTTGTTTGTTACTCAGTCTACGAATCTGATAATCAAGGATTTCGACTGGGATCTTTTCATAAGAGAGGCTGTTCTAGATATCTATGCCCTTTATTTGGACTACGACTGCTGGGTCACCTATGCATTTCTTAAGCAATGATACATGGAACACTGGATGCACTGAAGCTAAGTCTGAAGGCAACTCAAGCTCGTAAGATACCTTTCAAAAATGGATGAGGATTCGGTAAGGACCGATATATCGTAGACTTAGTTTCCCGTTCTTACCAAACCTCTTCGCTGCTTTCATAGGAGAGATTTTCAAATACACAAAATCGCCAATATGGAACTCGAGATCCTTTCTGCACATATCTAGATATGATTTCTGTTGGCTTTGAGCTATCTTAAGCCTTTGCCAGATCAACTGAACTTTCTCTAAGGTATCAAATACCAAGTCATACCTTGCCACTGCAACCTCACCCACTTTAAACCACCTAATGGGAGATCTACACCTCCTCCCATAAAGCTTCTCAAATGGAGCCATCTGAATATTGGAATGATAGTTGTTGTTATATATGAATTCAATCAAAGGCAAGTGGTCATCCAAACTACCTTAAAAGTCTATCGCACATGCTCGTAGCATATCTTCTAAAGTTTGAATGGTCTTTTCTGCTTCACCATCTGTTTGAGGATGAAAGGTTATACTAAGGTGAACTCGGGTACCAAGACCCTTTTAGAATACCTTCCAAAAATGAGAGGTGAACTGGGTACCTATATCTAAGATAATGGACAATGAAACACCGTACAATTTGACCAACTCCCTGATATAGAGTTTGGTGTAATCCTCAACTGGGTAAGAGGTATGGACTGGTAGGAAATAAACTAAATTAGTCATCCTATCTATAATGACCCAAACTGAATCATGCTTGTGACGAGTACGAGGTAAACCCATCACAAAGTCCATGTTCATTTCTTCCCATTTCTAGGTGGGAATACTGAACTCTTGTATGGACCCACTTGGATTTTGATGCTCTATCTTAACCTTCTAACATGTTGAGCACTTAGCTACAAACTCTGAAATGTCTCTCTTCATCCCACTCCATTAATAGTGTCCCATAAATCACAGTACATCTTATTGGCCTCTGGATGAATAGAGTAGCACACACCATGTTCTTCTACATGAACTCACTTTCTAAAGTCATCTACACTTGGCACACATAGCCGACCCTGACAATAAAAAACACCATCTCCCCCTTGGGAGAAGACCTCTACTTTCTGATCTCTGACTGATTCCTTCAACTTGACCAGACTAGGATCCCTATCCTGCTTTTCCTTTACCTCAGAAACTAGGGATGATTATAAACTACTTTATACCCATTCACTACTTTCTGTTGAATCGACTAACAGAACACCTAGTCTGGCAAGCTGATGAACTTCCTGAACTAACTTCTTCTTACCATCATCCACATGAGCAACACTACCCATAGACAACCTATTGAGAGCATCAACCACTACATTGTTTTTACCTAAATGATACAGAACACTCATGTCATAGTCTTTCAACAACTCCAATCACCTTTAGTGATGAAGGTTTAGATATTTCTGAGAGAATACATAGTGTAGGCTCTTATGGTCAGTGAACACTTCAACGTGCAGCCCATACAAATAGTACCTCCAAATATTTAAGGCAATTACTACTGTTGCTAACTAAAGATCATGAGTAGGACAGTTCATTTCATGGGGCTTAAGCTGTCTCTAGGCATAGGATATAACCTTACCTCCCTGTATCAAAACACACCCTAAACCGACTCTAGAGGCATCACAATATACCATAAACCCATATGAACCATCTGGTAGGGTCAAAACTAGAGCTGTAGTGAGTCGAGTCCTTAACTCCTGAAAACTCTTTTCACAAGAATCTAACCACTGGAATTTGACGTTCTTCTGAGTCAATCTGAACATAGGGGATGCAATAAATAAAAATCCCTCAACAAACCATCGGTAATAGCTAGCCAAGCCCAAGAAACTTCGGATATCTGATGGAGACATGGGTTTAGGCTAGTTTTTCACTGCGTTGGTCTTTTAGAGATCAACTCTAATGCCATTACCGAAAATGATATAGCCAAGGAAAGCTACTGACCTTTGAAAAAATTTGCACTTACTGAACTTGGTGAATAGCTGATAATTTCTTAAAGTCTGTAGTGCTATTCTGAGATGGTTTTCATGATCATTCCTACTACAGGAGTAGAGAAGAACGTCATCTACGAATACGATGACAAACATGTCCAGGTACTGCTTGATCATACGGTTCATCAAGTCCATGAAGGCTTCAGGGGCATTAGTACGACCAAAGGACATGGCTAAGAATTATGAAGTGACTATATCAAGTTCTGAAGGCTATTTTCGAGATGTGAAATTCTCTGAATCTGAGCTGATGATATCCCAATTTGAGGTCTATCTTGGAGAAGTAACTGGCACCCTGAAGTTGGTTAAACCAGCCATCGATTCTGGGAAGTGGATACTTGTTTTTGATCGTGAATTTATTTAGCAGACAGTAGTCATTACACATTTTGAGAGAACAATTTTTCTTACACATAAATAAAACTGGTGCGCCCCATGGGGATACACTGGGCTTGATGATTCCCTCATCTAGGAGATCCTTAAACTATTCTTTTAATTATCTGAGTTCTGCAGGTGCCATTCTGTATGGGTGAATAGTTATGGGCTAAGTATCTGGAAGAAGATTGATTTGGAAATCAATTTCCCTATCGGGAGAAACTCTGGGGAGATCTTCTGGAAACATATCTGGGAAATCACATGCTACTGACACTGATTCAAGATTAGGGATTTCTGAACTAGATTCCTGGACTCAAACGAGATGGTAGACACATCCCTTAGATATTATTTTTCTTGCCCTTAGATAAGAAACAAAATGACCCCTAAGTGCTAAAGTACTACCCCTTCATTCTAGGATAGGTTCATTTAGAAATTCAAAATGGACAATTTTATTTCTGCAGTGTACTGAGGCATAGAAGAAATAAAGCCAATCCATGCCGCAAATGACATCAAAATCGGTCATCTCTAATTCGACTAAGTCTGCTAAACTGACTTTTTGAGATACCATAATCGAAAATTTCCTGTGTACCCACTGGGCTATGATAGATTTACCCACTAGGGTAGAGACTGAGAAAGGCTCTCCTAGGATTTTAGGACTTACTCCGATGTTAATAGCCATATAAGGAGTAACAAAGGACAAAGAAGCTCCTATATATAGCAAAGCATAATCATGTAAATGATAAATTTGTAACGTACCAGTGACCACATTAGAAGAACTTTCCTAATCCTATCAGGACTGATGTACGTAGAGTTTGTTTTGGTGCTGCCTACTGGTGGCACTGGATGTGGCACCCTGCTAATTTGGGTGATCGGACTGAGTTGGGGGACTGTTATACTGACTCTTCGAACCCACCTAAGGATACTTTCTGACCCTATGTCCTGGCTTTCCACACCAAAACACATATCACTTCCAGCTCTACAGATACCTTGGTGGTTTCTACCACACTTCTAACAAAGGGGATTGGTTTGGGCACTAATAACACTACTTTGGGGCTTAAGGCCTAACACCCTATCTCTGTTATTATCTCTAAATTTTTGAATAGGAACACTGGTTGAAGAAACCTTGAACTGAGAATTTTGGGTGGAACCGAGAATGATTCCCACCCTCTGACTTAGGCTGAGCAAAGTTGAAACTACCTGTTCTTGCTTTCTTATTTTCCCTCTCCTTCTCTTTATTCTTGACCTCCTCTATCTGCTGAGCATGGACCATGAGCCTGGATATTTCCATCTCCAAATCAATATTGGGGTCCTACACTCCTTGACCACACTGCTAGATACCCCAGACACAAACTTACTTATCTTAGAACTTCTATCTGCTACTACATGCATGGTATATCTAACTAACTGACTAAACTTGAGAGAATACTCTTGTACTATCAGGTTTCCCTACTTCAGATTTATAAACTCTAAAATCTTCACTTCCCTCAACTCTAGCGAGAAGAACCTATCAAGAAAATCAACAACAAACTCTTCCCATTCTATGGGCCTTGCATTTGCAGCCTTTTCTACTTTCCACTATTTAAATTATGAGTGTAACATATCTTGTAACTGATATTTGAGCAACTCAATACTCTCAACAGCAGTAATCTAACTTAGACCCAGTAAAAGATGGAGAGTTTATTTGGGTGAAATCCTGAATTCTGGCAGCAACAGTATTGGCCACTGGGTTGGCCCAAAAAACAACTGGACATTCATTTTAGGCTACCACAGAGTGAGCTAGGGTGGTGAAAGATTCTCTAAACTCAGCGTGGAAGACATATTCATCCAGAGGATCTGGCTGAACGGGCTGGGGTTCTAGATGGTCTCCCGTTCCTTTTCACTTAGCCCTATTTAGAGGCATATTCTATAAACAGAAGAAAAAATTGGATTAGACAGAGAGTTTAACTAGAGCTTCTTCTCACTCGCACGACATAATTATTGAAAAAAGGGAAAATTTTCCTAAAACATCTTGTAGCCTCCTCTCTATAAGTGTGGCGTGCTACACACCCATACACAAGACACTACTAAATATGGCTTTTAGACTTCCTAGGACTCTGTTGAACCTTAGGCTCTGATACCAAGTTTGTAATGCCCTGAGTGTGTACCCTAGACACTACACGATGCTCAGAATCTCAAAGAACCACAAGCTAACCCATGACTAGTACCTGCTATAATAACTAAATAGTAATACTACAAATATGTGAAAATTAGGCAAAAACTTTCCATAAGGTTCAATACTGAAAAAAAATTGAATACGGTATGACAATACCAAAATTGAAACATCGATCTGAAAATACTCTAGTCTAAAAAGCCTCTACTATCTGAATCATGGAGTTGATGGGACAAGCCCCCAACTAACTTCAACCACTGAAAACTATACTGATAAACTGAAATACTAAATAAAATAATCATGTCCTTTAACTATGAGGACTCACCACTAACTCTGACTGCTAAAGATCTGATCTACTAAGGGTCCTCGGGAGCCCGTGCATCTGAACCTATGATATAAGACATCATAGCACAAGAAAAAGGTAAGCGTCAGTACTTTAAATATACTGGTATGATAAGTGAGGTAGGATAAAATTCATGGGTTTATATCCATGAACAATACTGACTGAATGACATAAATATAACTTAATTAGAGTACATGCATAAATATGTATACTGTAACTGAGATCGCGATAACACTGGATATTGAGTTCTGAATTATTGATTTTTATTGATATATAAGTTTACTAATACTGTGTAGCTGATAAATGAGTTACTATATCTAATAGTCTTGATTCTGTGGAACTATACTAAGTTTCATATTAAACTAAGTGACTGTGTCTGACAGTACTGAATTTGTAGAACTGAAGTAAGTTCTATACTGAGACTGAGTTTGAAACTGAAACTGTGGGAGGTAATCATTGAACTAACATGCCTCTTTTTGAATAGATTAGGGTCCAATCTGTAACCCTAGTTGGAAAGGATTCAATACCGTTCCATGGGTAAAGACAAGTTGTGAGTTATCCCTCTCTGACAGGTAGCTCTTTCGTCAACCCTCGCTGGTAGGAAAACTCATGTGAGATGTATCAACCCAAATCTAGTAGGAAGATATCTCAACCTATGCTAACTATGTAGTTATGTAATACAGGGATCACTACTAAGGGTCAAACCCTCTGCTGGTAGGAATGCCCCCATCCCTGGGTTCGCTCGATTCTGAATCCTACTCCCAACTAAATAGACAATAAACTAATTTCCTAGTTTATACTAGGCTTGACTAAACTATTACTGATTTTACTGAGTTTCATTGAATGACAAAATACCACTGAATTATGTTAGTTGACTGTGTTTACAGAGGTCTAAACTGAATGTTGAACTAGATGGGACTAATACAGAGTCTACTGAGTTCTCTTGAGCCCTGTAACTAATTGAGAGTACTACTGAACATGATGTGATTAAGATTATTCTGTAACTGATACTGGCTCTAGGTAAACAACAAAATTATCATGTATAAATACCCCCAGAACTCGATATCATAAAAACTAAAGCTTCACATGATCTTGCATAGCATAATAATGCACACTTGTTCATAATGCATCTATAGAGGCATTTTATCAAACACTTGCATGGCATGAAATAGTGTACATACTAACATTAACATGATATAATCTTATTAATACATTCACATGAGAAATTCATCAAACACTTGGGTGCAATAGTATATGCACATAATACTAAATCCATGTGAGCATCATGATTTAATTTTCAAATTCACAATTCCTTGGGTTTCAACATGAATTCACATGATAAATCACACATATCAAATAATTCTATATCAATCTTCTAATAAATTTTGAAATAGAAACCCAATTATAGCAACAATCATTAATACAATTTGATTTCAAATCATGAAATCAAGCTACTACAAGTTTAAAAGAGTTTCTTGGACTCCAAAGGTGGAAGG
The DNA here is from genome assembly GCF_002878395.1 of Capsicum annuum. NCBI lineage: Eukaryota > Viridiplantae > Streptophyta > Magnoliopsida > Solanales > Solanaceae > Capsicum > Capsicum annuum. The sequence continues at coordinate 61,978,263 of NC_061116.1, read as the reverse complement.
AACCCTTGGATAAATACTTGACATACCTTGGTTGCTAAATTCTTGAAGAACAATGGTGAAATCTTGAGCCTTGACTTTTGAATTTAGATCACCTAGGGTTTCTGTTCTTGAGAAGTATGAGAATAGTGAATGGACTTATCCTCTAAAGGGACTTAATCTCATATTTTGGGGCTGATAGGCATGGGAAAGAGACCTTAATACCCCTGAGGATGTGACTTTGAATGACTAAAAACTGAACTATTAACACGCAGACCGACGTGCCACATCGTTGGTATTGACATGATGGACAAGTGTCGCGTCGAGTCCGCATTTGTTCACTGGAATTTGCACTGGGCTGAGGGAAAAATTATCCGCCGATGTGAAGGCTGATGGGATGCATCGAGATCACATTGACTCACTATTTTACTCACTCGAACATGGTCTAAATAAAGTCTAAAGAGTCCAAAACTTGTTTGGAAACACCTACTGATATTCTTAATCATGAATAAATCTAAAGATCAATACTTTAAGGTCATAAGATTCGTGAAATAGAGATACTAACCTACAAAGGCCACAATAATACTATGTCTTAATACTTAACAAGAATTTTCTAAGTCTAGGACCCCTTAGCAATCTTAAAAGACTGAGTTTATCTTAGGATTTTGCTGGGTCTTACAGTTGGTAATCCTAGGACTGTGTACATATGGTGTCTTTGGTATGTGAGTGTATGTTACTACTAGGTGGGTGTCCTATTTCTTATTTCTTAGGTCCTATTTTTTTATTTTGTGTTGCCCTTATTTTTTATATTTCATAGTTCTCTAATTTCTATTTTATTATTTCTTATTCCTTATTTTTGTTATGTCATCCCCTTCTTTACTATTCCTTATCTTGAGCTGGGGGTCTATCAAAAACAGCCTCTCTACTTTCTTGAAGGTAGCGGTATGGACTGCATACATCTTACCCTCCCCAGACCCCAATTTATGGGAACACATTGGGTTTGTTGTTGTTGCTATTGTTGTTGCAATGTTTCCAATGAAAGTCAAACTATGTAATAAAAGCATTCTCATAGGCATTTTAATAAACATGTTAAGGGAATATAGTTTCCAAAACCAAAACCAAGTACAAATTGACCATTCCTATGAAATCACATGTTTAAAACAACGTATAACATGAAAACCTTATGTGAAAAGATGGGAAGACATAAATAAATCATAAATAACCAAAACCCCCAACATATAATTCAAAAACACAAAATAATATCATAATTATTCAATGAAAGTTATTCATAAAACATGAATTTAAATGAATTAACAATGAGAGAGGAGTAACATACCTTAGATTATGAAGAAGATGGAGAGAAATCACACTTTAGAGCATTAATTGATCACCTTAAAGTAAACGCTAGACATTGCTTAATCGAAGAGCTTGAGAGAGTTTAGATAGAGTTATTGAGTGTTTAAGATTAGAATAATAGGGTAAATAAAGTACAAATAGTGTTTTAGGTTGTGCGGTCATAAGGGATGAAGAGGGAAAATGTCCAGAATACCCCCAACTTAAACTTTAAAAATTTCCGTAAGAGGATACGACACCACCACCCAAATCGTACCCAACCATACGAGTGGTACCCATAACTTGTATCCTAGATAGAATTTTGGACCCCAATACTATCCATTATATAACCACCAAGGCCAGCTCATACCCAAGCATATGGAAAGTACCCTTAACCCATACCCATAAAAGAATTAGAGGGGTTGGACACTGTCTGTTTCGCCCAAGCACACACGCAAGTGTACGTGGTCTCACCAAGTAATGCAGTGCACTTAAATAAAGCTGAAGATATTTTTAATAACTATTCAATTAAAGTTTAACTATCAAGATTAATCGGTGCAATCGTAACAAGAATAGTTTGAGAGTTTATAAACTAAAAAGTAAAGTAAATAATGCGGGTAAGTAAAGACTTTAGACAATCAATGGATGAAAACCTAGGGTTAAGGAACTTTGAACAATCATACTATGCTAATGAACTTCATTCTTTAGATTACTTATCTTGGTTGTTGATTCATAGGGTTTATCATATGATCATGGTCTTCTGACCTTTAATCGTCTACCTAACTTAGACATTACAACTACATCATTCAGAGGGGATGTAATAATACATTTAGATGAATTAAGATAACTTCCAACGTGTGAACAATCAAGGCTTCGAGGTATATCTATATCCTAGATGGTAAATGAAATTCATTATTTCATAAAAGAAGAAGAACCTTACTCCGTTATCCCCACGTTCTATCTTTCTATTCCCCCTCCCAAGATTACAAGGTCAATAATATATGTATTCTAAGGGTTTTGAATCCTCAAAACAGTTAAAACAAGGATGAAAAATCAATCAAATATTATAAGAAATCCGAACAGACTCAATTCAAACAGAAAATAAACATGTTCATGGACTTAACCCTGGAAAGGGGGCGTTTAGCCACTAATCGACATAACCGCAATAACATAGTTGAATACATGATTAAATCTACTAAAAATCTAAAGTAAAGAGAAATAAACCCTAATTAAAGTGTTGATCAGCCTCCAATACATCCATGATCCATCCAAAAACTAATTAGTAACATGTAAAGGAATCCTATTTATAGTAGTGCACTTTGTCCGTGTGTGGAATGGGTGGTGCAGTACGTTAGTCAGGCTATTGGTGATGGGGACATGATGCAAGTATTGGAAAGGTAAAGTAAGTTCGTGACTCAAGACTTTGAATGGTGACGTGAGGTCGCATCATGCCTCACTCGCGAAGGCTCACTGGAACTTCACTTTTGACGTCCACTTTCACTTTGTGCATTTGTCCTCCATCCCAAAACTTGTGGTATTGTTTCTACTTCTTGTACAGCTTGTATATCCTTTGTAGATAGTATAAATCAACTCTCCAATCATCATATATCATCATACACCATGAATTAGAACTCAAAACAACACAACATTCATAATCAGAGAATTAGAAACGTGAGTTAAGATTAGTCTCCATCCACTTTGATCTTTACTTAGTTTTTTGACTCTTGGCTTGATTCAATTGCACTTTGGAAATTATTAAAAGTTTTTACACATCTAATTACACAATTAAACCATTAGTACCTCATTACATACATTAGAATCCATCGCAATAGACTAGACAAACACCTAACCCAAGCTAGTAACACAAGTTTTCTCGGTTGACCTCTAAATGTTCAATTGGAATCCAAACATGTTTGAAAACACCTTTAAACTTTGTAACCACATACTTAAAACCTAACATTCTCATTTATATCATCATTGAATCATTAGGCACATAAGTTGTCCTAAAAATAGGCTAAATAAGCTAGGATAACAACACTAAGGCACATAAATCCACCTCTGATACTGACCCCACACATAAGCCTCATATGCTGAGGTGACACTACACTTTTACTACAAGATAAACACTCAAGCTAGTATTATAATGACTACATAGAATGCAAATTTCTTCACTAAGCATGTTACAAACATAAATGAAAGTTCAAGAATACTTTTCCAAGACATCCTATCCTCAAGAATTGACTTACCTAGTTGGCAAACTCATACAAAATGATCAATCAAAGTCATCATACAATTCACCCAACTATCATCCAACATATGCCTCACAATAAGAGATTTGCCAATGAACATCATATAAATGTAATTTATAACAGAATGGATACAAGAATCAATTTACGCTCGCTCTCAGCAGGAAGTCACAAGTTACACAAGATGCACCATATGATTTCCCTTAGTGTAGTACTCCACTAATATCAGAATGATAAATCTTAGGATCAAATAGGTCTTTATAGATTTTAATCTAAGCTAAGGGATGGTCAAACTTTTTTGGCCAAGAATAGCGACTATCTTCTCTAAGAGCTTTAATACATCACATTTATCAATCAAGACCAATCTCCAACAACCAAATTTACTCTACTTCTGTCCACCTCATTCTTTCATTTTTCCACAACTCATTAAGCTCATTCACATACATACAGTGAGAGTATCTCTATACAAAACTTATTCAATTTTAAGAAATTTTTATTCATTCCATTTCTCAACTCCCAACTACAACATATAATTTTTTTCTAAACACCAATAGTTATCACTTAGGGGATTCAATTTCACTTTTTCCTTCTTGAATTTCCTACTCATTAACTTAATTAGATTTAAACTAAAGAACTTAGGAGCTTTGGTTCAAATTATGGTCAATCAAAGAAGGGGATTAGACAACAAATGAGGCTACATAAGTAAATACATTAAAGGCTCAATGAGATTAACTAGGACTATGCACATGAGTAGGTCAAAAGAGGGTATAAAAATATGTCTATCAAACAAATGCGCCTATATAATCCCCTTAACCCACACTCTTTATTTTGCTTTGACACACACCAGGAAAGTTCTAGACATCACATGTCACAAGGAATATACAAAAACCTTACACACATATGGCACATGCCCAACACAAGAAGGATCATCATACGCTTTTAACTAAACAAACATATGAATACAACATTAAGCCAATAAGTACAAAGTCATAATCATGAGCCTAGGACTCTCAGAAGTAGTAATTTATGCAATCAACATGATTTTACAAACAAAACACTTATATCATGCAGTCAAATATTGCACTAACAAGAACATCCCATACTTATTCCTAACACACAAAAAAAATTAAATCACACCTAAAATTGGGAATTTCCCCACCCCACACTCAAAAAATCTACTTTGTCCCCAAAGTATACTTCAAAGTATAGATAGAAATACCCTCTAGGGCCTCTAGGCCTAGCTAGTAATATTTGGACACATGAAGAGGTTCTGAGGACCCCACACTTAGTCTTTGCCATGTTCCTTAGATCGGGTTTTCCATTACTCATACTTCCCATCAACCTGCGACCCAACAATAACAAAACTAGTAAAGTAAAAACTAAAAATACTGAAAATAAAAACTAACTTAACTTGGGTTTCTTCCAAAGCAGCGCCTAATTTAGTGTCGCAGCATGACCTAATCTGCAACTTATCATTTTTCCTTCATCTTCTTCCTCACACTCGAATGATATCTTCTTATTCATTTCTTACCTCTTGAGTGTGAACTCTCAAGGTCAATAACTCTCCCAACAATAGCCATTTCATGCTAATAAAATTGTATCATTTAAGGCTTGGGTATTGGTGTCTTAGAAAGTTCAATGAGGAAGTTCAAAAAGGTTTTTTATGGAATAGACTCCTCCACCCCACACTTATCCCTTTCAATCACTATAATCATGCACAAATATTCATAGTGGGATATTGTTTTGAGTGGTGTGTACACTTTGAAGACTGCCTATTCATCATCCAGTCTCATTATGAGTGTACCCTATCTTACATCTATCAATGCTCCTCTCGTCGCTAAGAATGGACTTCAAAAGATGATTTCTACTTTTTATCTTCCTTAAAATCTAAAATATTAAAGTTAGCAGGAATAATAAACTTACCAACCTTGATGAGAAGATCCTCTGTGACTCCTTCAAGATGGGCTATGGTCTAGTTATCTAATTGCAGTAACACAAAGCTCGATCTCAGCTTCCCTAATCCCAAAGTTTTGAACAAAGAAAGGGGAATCAAATTGATTCTTGAACCTAAGTCACTAAGTGTGTGGATCACCTTACTATTCCCAATTTGAATGGGGAGAGTGAACTTCCTAGGGTCTTTGAGATTTTTTGGCATCTTTTGCATCACCTCGGAGTTGCACACTTTAGTGAGTGCTACTGTCTCGACATCCTGTATCTTGACTTTGTTCGTGACCACATCCTTCATGTACTTAGCATACTTGGGCATTCTCGATAAAACACCTTAAAGAGGAGGGTTAATATAAAGCTCTCTGAATAGGTCAAAGAACTTCTAGAAGCATGCATACTTTTTTGCCTTTATCAGCCTTTATGGAAAAGGTGGTGGTTGTCTTTTCTTCTCCTGTTCAGCAAATGGGGTTTTTGAGTACTCAAACTTCATCAAATTTTTAGCAAATTTTTCAAATACCTATGGGGAATCAACTCTACATCTGCCTTGTTAGTTTTCTTTAGAGATTCTTCATTCAACTCTTTGCCACTTCTGAAAGTGATTGCTATTACTTGTTTAGGATTTTTTAGTATCACTTGGCAAAACACATTGAGTCTTTTTGTTCTGTGTTGCTAATATCTGACCTATCTACAAATCCAAGCTCATTGTAGCCTCCTGATAGATTTTTATTTTTGCCTATTGACTCTTCATATCTACTACCAACTGTGTGTGACTAGCTATAAGTTTTTTCAACATCTGCTCCACATTGCTAGTTTGAGTTGTGGCATGATTCCCTTAAAATTGTTGTTTCTGGTTGTTCTCTACGTGATTTTATGGCTGATTCAGCCACTTCAGGTTGTAGACGTTCAAATAATTAGTCCTTTGAACATTGACCACAAATATCACAAACTCAATATTTGCAGCACACATAGCTATAGAATGACCACTATTGCCACAAACCTCGCACCAACCTGCAGTCTTTTGAATTGTATTAGCTGTGGCTGCAAGATGTGTAACCCCCAACTTTATATTGCTTATCTAATTTTGTAGAGCAGTAAGCGGAGTTTATAAGGCAGTGAAATAGTCCACCTCCAACACACCTGCAACTTTCTTTGTAGTACTTCTTTAGTCATAATACCACTTAGTATTTCCTTGTGCAATTCAGTTCAACATATTATATAGCTCATCATAAGACAACTACAAGGCTTTACCACCTAAAGCTAAATCTAACAAAAATTTTGTATTGTGATCAAGTGCCTCAACAAAAGTGTGAGCTAGTACCTCATTGGACTTCTGATGATAAGGACAGTCCCGAAGAAAGGCTTTAAATATCTCCCATATGTGATATAAATTATCTTTTGGCTTCTATTTAAAGCACACAATCTTACTGCATAGTCTTGTAGTCTTTCTAGAGGGGAATAATCGAATAAGGAATTTTTGGGGTAAGTCATCCCATATCGTGATTAAACTTATCGCTTCAGCGTTCAACCACTCCTTTGCTTCCCCAGAGTGAAAAGAGGACTAGTTTCAGCCTAACATAATTAGTAGACATACCCTTAGGGATGAATGTGTCACTGATCTCTAAGAATTTCTGCAAAGAGACTTGTGGATCTTAATGTGAAAGCCCCGCAAACTATCTACTGCTAATCAAGAGTTGTACCATGTTCTATTTCAGCTCAAAGTTACCTCCAACAGCTTGTTTCTGAAAAGAGAATGTAAAATTTGTTGAAAGTGGGATTACCACTTCTCTAACTATCCTATGATCTAGTTGATCTTCATCCATGATAGCAGGATTGTCTTGTTTCTCTAAAAATTGTAGGATACGGGGGAGAAGGATTTCTTCGCTTCTTCATTAGTGAAAGCATTGCTCGGGTTCAGGGCTTGGTTCAATTAATTCCCTGTCCCTTCCCAGCTTACTAACATGTAAACCTTTTTCCTACAAATACAATACCATGACCAATTATAAAGTACCAAAGAAATCTAAAAAGTAAAACTAAAATAAAAATAGTTGCCAAATTACAAGTCCCCGACAATGGCATCAAAAACTTCTTGCGCCCACGTAAGTGTATATGGTCTAACCAAGTAATACAATGACCTTAAAAAATCCAAATATCAATACCTCAAAGACTTGTTTTAACACCTATTCAATTCAATTTCAACTATAAAGATTAATCAGTGCAATCGTAACAAAACGAGTTTGAGAGTTTATAAACTAAAAGTAAGGTAAAGACTTTGGACAATCAATGGATGAAAAACCAGGGTTAAGGCACTATGACAATCATACTACACTAATTAACTTCATTCATTAGATTAGTTATCCATTTGTTGATTTGTAGGGTTTATCATATGATCATGGTCTCCCGACCTCTAATCATCAACCTAACTTGGACATTACAACTACATCATTAAGCAGAGATATCATAGTTCATTTAGCTGCATTAAGATATCTTCCTACATATAAACTAAGTAAGGCTTCTAGGTATATCTGTATCCTAGTCGCTAATTAAAATTCTTTATTTCATAAAAGAATAAGAACCTTACTCTATTCATCCCCACATTCTATCTTTCTATTCCCCTCCCGAGATCACAAGGCAGATAATATATGTATTCTAAGGGTTGTGAATCCTAAAAATAGCTAAAATAAGGATAACAAACAATCAAATATGATAAGCAATCCAAACAAACTCAGTGTAAAGTGAAAGTAAACATGTTCTTGGCCTTAACCCCGAAAAGGGGGTATTTAGCTAGTAATAGACATAACCATAAACAACATAGTTGAATAAATCATTAAATCTATTAAAAATCCAAAGTAAAGATATATAAAACCTAATTAAAGTGTTGAGAAACCTCCAATACATCCAAAATCCATCAAAAATTGATTAGAAACAAGTAAACATAAAAATTGATTATAGTAGTACACTTTGGCCGTATGTGGAATGGGTTGTGCGGTGCATTGGGAAAGATATTTGTAAGAGGTGGTGATGCGAGGCTTGGAAAGGTGAAGTGAGGTTGATATGTGAGCCTTGTAAAAATGAAGTGAGGTCTCATCGCACCTCAATCGTGAGGACTCACTAGAACTTTACTTTGACGTCCACTTTTACTTTGTGTGTTTGTCCTTTGTCCCAAGCCTTGTGGTGTTGTTTACACTTCATTTATAGTATTTATATCCTTCATATATCATTGAAATAAACTCACCAAGAATCCTATATCATAATACACCATATATTAAAGCTCAAAAAAACACAACATTCATAATCGGTGAACTAGAAATGCGAGCTAAGATTAGTCTCTGTCCACTTTGGTCATTACTTTGTATTTTGACTCTTGGCTTGATTAAATTACACTTTGAACATTATGAAATATTTTTTACACAACTAATGACACAATTAAGACATTAGTAACTCATTACATACATTAGAATCCATTATGATAGACTAGACAAAAACCTCGCCCAAGCTAGTAACACTTGTTTTCTCAATTGAACTCAAAATGTTCAATTTGAATCCAACCTTGATTGAAAACACCTTTAAAAATTATAACCACATACTTAAACACTTATATTCTTATTTATACCATTATTGACTCATTAAGCACACTACTAATTCTCAAATTAAGGCGAATTAATCTAGGATAACTACACAAAGGTTCATAAATCCACCTCAGATCACTGTCCAACATATGAGTTGGACTATACCACTCGTACACTATACTCATGACTCATGGTGAGTGACTTGTACTCAGATGAAAGTTTAGTTCTAAATTTCAGATTAAGTGAAGGATCAACCAACTGACCTGTTACTAACCGTATGACCCATACCCATAAAACCATAACCATACCAGAAACTCACCCACCAAAAATTGGCCAACATACGAGATGGTTCACCTGACCCTTACCATTACCATACGTATCGTATGGTGAGTTGTAAGATTATTAGAAGACTTAAAACCGTAGAAATTTTCAAAATACGAAAACCCAGGATGTTTCAGATAACTTATGCCTCTAGGAAGTTGAAGGTGCATGAGAAAAATTATATAACTCATGACTTGGAGTTATTGGCCGTGGTATTTTCATTGAAAATCTAGCATCACTATCTTTATGGAGTGTATGTAGATATCTTTTCAGATTATAAGAGCCTACAATACGTGTTTATTCAGAAAAAGCTAAACCTCAAGCAAAGAAGATGGCTTGAGATACTCAAGGATTATGACATGAGTCTTCACTACCATATAGGTAAAGATAACATGGTTTATAATTTTCTTAGAAGGTTATCCACGGGGAGTCTAACTCATGTGGGTGAGAGAAAGCAATAATTGGTGAAAGGTGTTCACTGTTTACCTAGCCTTAGAGTTCACTTCTTGGACTATGAGGATGGTGGTGTGTTTTACCAGGAGATGTAAAAGTCATCTCTGGGTGCCAAGATAAAAGAGAAGAAAGTGTTAGATCCAATCTTGATGATGATCAAGAATGATATAGGTGGGCAGAATATGATGGACATTAAGGTCATTGGTGATGGTACCTTATTTTACCAAGGGAGGTTGTGCATTCTAGATATGTATGGCTTACGTGAGAGGATTTTGGCTGAGGTGCATGAGTCATGCTACACTATTTATCCTGGTTCAACATAAATGTATCATGAACTTAAGTAGATGTATTGGTGTATCAATATGAAGCGGGATGTGGCTAGTTTTGTGAATATGTACATGATGTGCCAACAAGTGTAAGTGGAGCACATGAGGCCTGGATGATTGTATCAAGAAATTGAGTTGCCTATATGGAAATGGAAAGTTAACAACATAGATTTTATTACCAATATTTATCAGTCTCGCAATTAATTCAAATCAATTTTGGTCATCATAGATAGAATTACTATGTTAGCTCACTTTTTGCCAGTAAGGAAATTTTTTTTGGCAAATGATTACGCAAGGTTATACCTCAAAGAGATCATAATTTTTCATAGAGTACTATTTGTATTATCTCAAATTGTGTCACACAGTTTTTATCATATTTTTTGCAGTCATTTTAGAAAGGTTTGGGGACCAAGGTGAGTCTTAGTATGACTTTCCACCCGCATTCGGATGAGCAAGCAGAAAGAACTATGCAAATATTGGAAGATATGATTATAGCTTGTGGGACTGACTATGGTAGTATTTGGGTTTAACATTTGCCTCTTATTGAGTTTACATATAATAATATCTACCATTCTAGCATTGGGATGGCTCCGATTAAGGCCTTGTATGGCAGGAGGTTTAGGTCTCTTATTGAGTGGTTCGAGGTTGTTGAGATGGAGATGCTTGGTCTAGATTTGGTTCACCAAGCCTTGTAGTAGGTGAAGGTGATTTGGTATAGGCTTAAAGTTTCCCAAATAGATCAAAAGTATTATGCAAATGTGAGGCATAGAAAGTTAGAGTTTGAGGTAGGGAATAGAGTGTTCTTAAAGGTGTCTCCCAGGAAGGAAGTGATATGGTTTGGGAAGAAGGGGAAGCTCAGTCCCTGATATATTGGTTCGTATGTGGTTTTAAGAAGGGTTAGAAATATGATGTATGAATTGGAGTTGCCTACTAAATTGAGCTTTATTCACTCGGTGTTCTATGTTTCTATGTTTAGGAAGTGTGCGGGTGATTCATCGAAAATTGTCCTATCAAGGATATTTGTATTTTAGATTCCCTGTCTTATGAGGAGGTCTCAGTTGAAATCTTGGATTGGTAGGTTCATTGGTTACAGCCACAGGACATAGCTTCAGTACAGGTCCTATTAAAGAACTATAAGATGGAAGAGGCTACATGGGAATTTGAAGAGGACATGAAGTCCAAGTATCTGTTCCTATTTTTTATTCAGAAAAATATGCTTAACGTATGTGTTATTATTACCGTCTTTGTTTTATACCCTTCTTAAAGGTGGATTATGAATTCCATAGTCATCTGTTTTCTGTAGTAAAGGTAAAAGTAAAGATCTTTGGGGGTTAAATTATGCTAGTCACTACTTTGTTTCATCATTCAAGGACGAATGATCCAAGTGGGGGAGAATTGAAACACCTTGGGTTTTGGCTCATTGAAATTTTCTGAGCTCTGAGCTTAATGTCCTAGTAACGACTCACCATATGAGTCATATGGTATTGGTGTAGTCGGGTGACCCTAGTCATTAGGTGTCTAGAGGGTGGTGGTAGGGTTTTGGTGATGGTTATGGTTTGGTGGTATGATTTGTGAGCGGTGGTGATGAGTCGTTTAGTCAAACCTTTCTCAAATAGGTAACTTAGGGACTAGACTTGGATCTGAGTAGAGTGACTCACTGCAATCTGTGAGTATAGGTTACAGATGGTAAGGTTGAGTCGTATATTGTACAGTGTCCTATCTCTTTGGGTTCTATTTGGGATACGACTAGACCATACTAGCCATATGGTCTGGTAATGAATGGGGCCATAGGGTTGTATAATGGATAGTGTATGGGTGTGAAACTCATTGTCTTGGTGATTATCCAATAGTATGATTCGTATATTATGGTCACGAGTCAAGGGGTCGACTTGTAACAACCTGTGATCTTTTTATAGTTTTAAGTTGGGAGCATTCTTGACATTTCCCCATTTAACTCCCTATAAGGCCAAGAATTAAAACATCTTTTGGAACTTTATTAACACACTATTCCTAATACAACACTCTTAAATTCTCTCTCTCAAACACTCTTTTCAAGCAAAAGCTAGGGTTTCATCAAGAAAATCAATTAAGGATCTCAAGGGTGGTTTCTCTCTGTACTTCTTGGTGTCTAAGGCATATGACTCTTCCCTCATAATTATTGTACAAAAGGCATATTTTTTAAAGTATGGTTTTCATAGATTGTTATGGTTATGAAATAAAGTTTGGGGGTTTTGGATGTACATGGTTGATTAATATTTCTCATGATTAAATTATGTTTTTCTTATTTTGCTTATGGTTTTGCACCTGCAGGTGCATCGGATGGTGATTTAATTGAGGGTTCATGGTTGAGCCCTAATTATTGATGATTTTGGCTTTGATAATGGCATTCCATCAACCTGTTTGTGTAGTTGTCAATGAGAATGATTTTATCATATAGTTTGATTATTCTTGGAATCCTGGCATCGTATAATTGGTTAAAGAAACATTAATTGGTTTTTGGTATATTTTACATGGTTTTGTAAAGTCCTTGGTGGCCATGGTTTAATTATAAATGGTTTTGATTTAATTAGAAATGGTGCAGTCTAATTTGGTTTAATAAACATATGGCATAAGTTAATAGACTTGCAAGTTCTAATTTTTGTATGATGATACCAATGGTCAATGACTAAGTAAAAGACTCAATGGTACATGGCTTGGTTATGTATAAAAGGTTTAATTAGGATTAAAGGGGGTGGAGTAGCAAAGTTATCGAAGGTGAAGGTCTTGGGGGGACCAACACTGGAAACTTACGTTTGCCGATGTGAGGGTGGCCTTGGTGGCTATGTGCATGATGTCACACTTCATATTTTTAGAGATGTACTAGTCATCCCAGGTTGTTTTCTTTGGTCATTCGACAAACACACACTGGAGCCCTTTCAGCAGGGGCAGCCGAACCCATTTAGTCTGTGGGTAGTTTTAGGATGGAAGAGCTACACAACCCAGGTTAAGGTTTAAAATGCATGCTAAACCTTGTTCCCTATCCTGACATATATGTATATATGATATTGCATGTGGTTGTTTGATTATGTTTTGAATTGATGGCATTGTCTTATCTTTATCCTTGTGTTACATGCTGGCATTTTTCCTGCTAATAGTCTTCGGACGTTGTATCCCTATGCAATGAAGTAACCAACCATACTACTATTCCTCCTACTAAGTGACTTAGATTCAGGGACAACTTTGGGTTAAATTGTAGTGGTGAGCTTCTATAATCTAGAAGACTCCATTTTATGCTATGGAATTCTTTTCATTTTTGTCATTTCTTTGGTTGTGGATTTGGCTATGGCCGGGGACATGTCCTGATCAGATATTCTTTGATTCTAGTTTGAGGCCTTATCGAACAACTATGGGCATATGAATAACAGGTACACAACGCTTAAACTTAGTAGCTACTACTTGTGCCAACATATGAATAGACTTACTAAACTCAAAATCATAATATCAGCCAGAGAAGACTGAAAAGGACTAGAGAAAACCAGTGGAACTCAACAATTTAGAACTGAACTCCTAGATCTAGTATGGATCCCATGAATAGAATGTGTCCTATCAATATTGTCTCCAATTGGGACAGAGGAGTTTCCATGAACTTTAGATTATCGAGACATGATCTAAAAAGTGAACAAACGAGAATTAGAGACGATTCTAGGGCTTAGACTCCAAAGCTTGAGAATAGAACACAAGAAACTGAAACATTCCTAAATGCCTTGTAACCTCTCCCTTATGAGTGTGGTGTGCTACATATCAATAAAAGAGACTCTACTCAATATGGCTTTAAGGACTACCAATTGACCATGAACCTAGGGCTCTGATACCAATCTGACACGACTTGAAAAAGGGCCTAGTTGTGTCGAGTGTCGCAATTCGAATCGAGATCTGAGGCCACCCCTAATACCCAACCATAAATTCCCTACACCGTATGTCAGATGAATTCCAAACGTATATATATAACATAACATAATGGAATAATCATAAATCAAATATGGTCAATCGGTATCAACCATAATACCAATACCAATGCCAAACCTGAGACCAATACTGACACCACCCATACCAACCCATAGTAGTCTCACAAAGCCTCTATCCAAAAGTAAAATAGTATCTGATCGGGATATGACCTCGACCATAGCCAAAAGAAAAGTCTAAGAAATAACTAAAGTATGAATACGAGACCATAACATGAAATGGAGCCTTATGGAATATGGAAGCTCACTACTTTAATCAAACTCTAAGATGTTCCCAAATCCCATCACTGAGTTGGAGTAGTATGGTCAGTTCCTGTATCACATGGGGATACAACACCCTACGATGGGTTTGTGGATGAACGCTAACATGTACTTAGTATAAGGATAATATAATGCCAAAATTTCTGCATTCACATCTATAAATATATCTATATATATAAAATCTATGCTGTGAAGGGAACCAGGTTTGGCATGCATTTAAAACCATTAACCTGGGTATGTGTAGCTTTACCATTATAATCTACCCATTGACTATATGGGTCCAGTGCTAGCCCCTGAAAGGGTTAAGTGCGTGTAGCTGGAAGAATCGAAGGTATCATATAGGTCGAGGATTCCCGTGTTCCCTTAATCCTCCATGATACATATGTATAAGTATAATTTAGGGGATTCCCATATACCCCACAAATATAAGGTCACCATGACCAACCCCCATGTCGGCAAATATGAGTTTCCAGTGTCCATCCATTAGACTCATACATTCATGGTAAGCTATTAAAAACTGTTATTATTTGCCCAATTAAAAGCATTAGCACAAAAATAACCCACCAATTCCATCTATTATTAACCAAGGCTATGAGAAATGGTAGAATCATACAGACTATAACTTGCAACAAATGTGTTTAGTGAACATTTGGCAAATTCCCATGTACTCTATAGGTCCCATTATTAGATTCACTTGGGGGATTCCCGTGTATCCCAAAAGGTTTTAAATCAAATCCATAGCCCCAAAGGCCTTACCTTTTAGCCATTAAAACTTAACTAATTTATGTTCCATTACTATATCCTCATCAATCTCACCATTTCCTTAAATCATAGATGCAAGATACTTAAAACTATCCCTCTTACAAACATCCTGGAAGTCCAACCTCACCACCATTTCGTCCTTTTGCCTTAAGTCATTAAACTTGTATTCCAAATAGTCTATCTTGGACCTACTCAACCTGAACCCCTTAGAATCAAGGGTTTGCCTCCAAACCTCTAATTTTTCATTCATACCCTATCCTCTTACCTCATCAATCAGCATTACATCATCCGTAAATAACATACACCTAGGCACCTCACCTTAAATACACCAAGGCACCTCATCTATCCATGTTGTATGGAGTGGAGTTTTTGCCAATCAAGTACTCCTACATCTAAAAATTTAAGGTGGTGGAAATAAAATATTGTGCTGGATGTGTGGGCATACTAGAGGGGACAGAGTTAGGAATGAGATTATCCAGGAGAAGGTGGGAGTGGTTTCAGTGGAGGAAAAGATATAGGAAGAAAGGCTGAGATGGTTTGGGAGTATGATGAGGAGGGGCACAGATGCCCCAGTTCATAGTTGAGAGAGGCTAGCTTTGGATAGATTAAAGAGGAGTAAGGTAGGCCAAAGAAATGCTAAAGGGAGGTTATTAGACTTTCGATGGAGCAGCTTCAGCTTACTGAGGTCATGACTAGGTTACACCCTTAACGTTCACTCTTAGCATTTCACCCTTAACGTTCACTTCATTTGACCAACATACTCTAATGCCGGTGATGGTGTAGATGCACTGGAAATAGGTTAGGGGTAATCTATCTCCCTTATTCTCTCTCACCCCAGCACTCTATTTCCCCTTTTTTTTCTATCTCATCACTGCTCTAGCTGAAGGGATTAGGGTTTCCACCAGCTTAACTCTGACGATAGTGTAAGTTAGCAGCAATGGTCAAACATATTGGCACGACGTTAACTGGCATCCAGATTTCATCAATATCTAGAAGACGCTCCGGTGACACTCCAGCGATGCACCAACAGCCTTTTTTTTCAGCGACTTTATTCTAAAAACCAATTTTAACATCAAAATTGCCGAAACCAGCAGCACGCAGACGTACCGATGACATCTAAACTTTGATATTTAGTCACTTCATATAGTTTGGTTTCTTTGATTTATTTTGTTTTTTGTTTTTTTTTTGTCCCTTGTTTCCTGCTTCTTGTGATTCTAGTGGTGTTTGGCTGCTTTGCTTATTGGTGGATATTATTGCGTTATTCTTGCTACTAGTCCAAATAGTGTACTTTGTGTGTTCCTTCTCTTAATATTTTCGTACTGTTGTTTTGTTCATTTGTTTGTCGGTTTACGGCTTTGTTTGATTTTTAAGTAGTAGTGGCTAGAAGGGTTGATGTTAAAATAGGGTTATGTCTAAGGAGGATGAGGGTAAGGGATATTTTAGGAGGGGATAAAGAAAGAAGAGAAGGGATAGGTGTAGGGTATAGGTCGAGTTTTAGGGCTGGTTCGGTGAGGGGTGTTAAAGGTAGGTGAGAGGCGAGAGAAGATAGGTTAAGGGTAGGGTCTTGGAATATTGGGACCCTTCAGGGTAAGTCCATAGAGTTGGTGAAGATTCTCAAGAAGAGGAGGATTAATTTTGTGTGTGTTCAGGAGACTAGGTGGGTAGGATCTAAGGCTAGGGATATGGATGGGTACAAGCTATGGTACTCTGAGAGTGAGAGGCATCAGAATGAAGTGGCCATCTTAGTAGATGAGGAGCTTAGAGGACATGTGGTGGATGTTAAGAGGGTTAGTGATAGGCTGATAAAGATTAAGTTGGTCATTGGGGGTTTTACACCGCATGTGTATAGTGTTTATGCACTGCAGATGGGCTAGGAAGAAGAGGTGAAAGCAAGATTTTGGGAGGATTTGGATGAGGTAGTGAGAAGCATGCCTGGCTCGGAGAAGATTGTCATAGCAGGGGACTTCAATGGTCATATTGGGGTCTTACCGAGAGTCTATGATGATGTGCTTGGAGTTCGATGATAGAAATGGTGAGGGAGCTACTCTGTTGTATTTTACGAGGGCTTTTGGGCTTGTGGTATTGAATTCTAGTTTTTTGAAGAAGGAGGATCACTTGATTACTTTCCAAAACATGATAGCCAAGACTCAGATTGAATTTTTGCTGCTTAGGAAGGGGGATAGGGTATTATGTAAGGACTATAAAGTCATTTCGAATGAACATCTTTTGACCTAGCACAGGATTCTAATGATGGACTTGTCTATCAAGAAGAGCAAGAAGAGAAGGGCTAGGAAGGGTCGACTGAGAATTAAGTGTGGTGGCTTTACGCTAGTTAGTGCACTAGAGATAGGGGAAAAAATAGCAGGAATGGGGGTGTAGGAATGTAGGGGGACGTGGATGTTATGTGGGATAGGGCTTTCAGCTACATCACAGAGACTGCTAAAGAAGTGTTGGGTGTTTCGAGGGGTTGGGCAGGACGTCATAAGAGGGACTGGTGGTGGAATAAAGAAGTGAAGAAGAAAGTGGAGATTAAGAAGGGGGCCTATGTTAAGTTGATTGAGAGTAAAGATGAAGAGGTGAAGCGGGTGAATAGGGAGGTTTACAAAGTAATAAGGAAGGAGGCTAAGTTAGCAGTTATAGCTGCTAAGTCATCAGTGTTTGAGAGCTTGTATGCAGGATTAGAGAAGAAAGATGGGCAAAAGAGGTTGTATAGGCTTGATAATGTTAGGGAGCACAAGGATAGTGACCTCGATCAAGTAAAGTGCATTAAGAGGGAGGATGGTAGTCTTTTGGTGGAGGATGTTCACATTAAGAAGAGATGACAGGTGTACTTTCATAGACTTTTGAACGAGGAGGGGGACAGAGGTATTGAGTTACGGGAGCTGGAGCGCTTAGAGGACAGCCATGATTTCAGTTATTATAGGCATTTTAAGGTTGAGGAGGTCAGAGAGGCTATTTATAGGATACGGAGAGTAGGGCGGCAGGGCCTAACTATATTCTGGTGGATTTTTTGAAGTGTGCTGGTGGGGCAGGTTTAAGGTGGTTGACTGATTTGTTTAACAATATTTTTAAGACTATGAGACTGCCTGAGGCTTGGAGATGGAGTACCATGACTTCGTTATATAAAAACAAGGGTGACATTCAGAGTTTCAACAACTATAGGAGTATTATCCTGTTGAGTCACACTATGAAAATTTAGGAGAGAGTAGTTGAACGAAGATTGAGGAAGGTCAAGTCCATTTCAGAGAATCAGTGTGGATTTATGCTGAGTCACTTGATGATAGAGGCAATCCACCTTGTGAGGAGACTGGTGGAGTAGTATAGGGAAATGAAGAGGGATTTACACTTGGTGTTCATCGACCTACAAAAAAGCCTATGATAAAGTCCCAAGGGAGGTTTTTTTAGAGATGCTTGAAGCTGAGAGGGGTCCTGGTGGCATGCATCAGAGATATTTAGGACATGTACAATGGAGGGAAGACCCAGGTAAGCATGGCAGGAGGATACTCAGAGCATTTTTCGGTCGAGACAGGGCTGCATCAAGGATCAACTCTTAGTCCATTCCTATTTGTGTTGGTAATGGACGTGTTGACGTACAGTATTTATGACGGGGTGCCTTGGTGTATGTTATTTGCAAATGATCTAGTGCTGTTTGATGAGATGCGGGGGGAGGATGGGGTGGGGGGTTTGAATAAAAAATTTGAGGTATGGAAGCAAACCCTTGAGTCTAAGGAGTTCACACTGAGTAAGTCTAAGACAGAGTATTTGGAATGCAAGTTTAATGACTTGAGGTAGAAGGATGAAATGATGGTGAGGTTGGACTCCCAAGATGTTTGTAAGAGGGATAATTTTAAGTATCTTGGGTCTATGATTCAGAGGAATGGTGAGATTAATGAGGATATCTCTAAATTTATTGGAGTAGGTTGGACGAAGTAGAGGCTTGCGTCGGGAGTTTTGTGTAATAAAAAGGTGCCGCTTAAGATTAAAGGTAAATTATATAGAGTGGAATTCCATCCGGCCATGTTGTATGGAGCAGAGTGTTTGCCTTTCAAGCTCTCCCCAATAAAAATATTAAAGGTGGTGGAAATGAGAATGTTGTGATGGATATATGGTTTTACTAGAAAGGATAGAGTTAGGAATGATATTATCTAAGAGAAGGTGGGAGTGGCTTCCATGGAGGATAAGATGCGGGAATAAAGGCTGGGTTAGTCTAGAAATATGATGATGAGGGGTGTGAATACTGTAGTTTGTAGGTGTGAGAGGCTAGATTTGGATGGCTTCAGGAGGAGTAGAGGTAGGATGAAGAAATATTGGAGAGAGGTAATTAGACATGCCATATAGAAGCTTCAGCTTACTGAGGACATGATCCTAGAATGGAACTTGCTGCAATAACCGAATAGTAATACTGCAAATATGCAAAAATTAGGTGAAAACTTCCCATAAGGTTCAATACTGAAATAAAGTTGAATACGGTATAACAATACCAAAACTGAAAAATTTGTCTGAAAAGCCTCTACTGTATGAATCATGGAGGTGATAGGATAAGCCCCCAACTAACTCCAACTACTGAAAATTGTACTGATAAATCAAAATACTAAAGAAAATAATCATGTCCTCGAACCGTGAGGACTCTCCACTATCTCTGACTGCTGAAGATCTGATCTACTAAGGGTGATCGGGAGCCTTTACATCTAAACCTATAAGAAAAAACATCATGGCGCAAGAGAAATGTATGCGTCAGTACTTTGAATATACTGGTATGCTAAGTGAGGTAGGCTGAAATGCATGCGTCAGTACTTTGAATATACTGGTATGCTAAGTGAGGTAGGCTGAAATGCATGGGTTCATATGCATGAACAATACTGACTGAATGAAATGAATATAACTGAATGAGAGTACATACATAAATACGTATACTATAATTAAGATCGTGATAACTCTAGATAATGAGTTCTAAATTATTGATTTACTGATATCTTAGCTTACTGATACTATGTAGATGATAACTGAGTGACTGTATCTTACGGTCTTGATTCTGTGGAACTATACTGAGTTCCGCACTGAACTAAGTAACTGTATCTTACAGTACTGAGTCTATAGAACTGAACTGAGTTCTATACTGAGACTAAGTATGAAATTGAAACTGTAGGAGGTAATCATCTAACCGACATGTCCCTTTCTGAATAAATTGGGGTCCAATCAGTAACCCTAGTAGGAAAGGGGTAAATACTGTGCCATGGGTAAAGACAATATGTGAGTTAACCCTCTCTGATAGAAAGCTCTTTCGTTAACCCTCACTGGCAGGAAAACTTGTGTAAGATGTATCAACCCTAATCTGGAAGGAAGATATCATAACCTACACTGGCTACGTGGTTCTATAATGCAGGGATTCCTACTAAGGGTCAAACCCTCTGCTGGAAGGAATGCCCCCATCCTTGGGTTATCAAGGTGCTGAATCCTACTCCTAAGCGAATAGACACTGAACTGATTTCCTAGTTCATACTAGGCTTGACTAAACTATTACTGATTTTACTAAGTTCTATTGACTGACGAAATACCACCGAATTCTGTTAGCTAACTAAGTTTACTTAAGTCTGAAATGAATACTGAACTAGACAGGACTAATATGAAGTCTACAGAGTTTTCCTGAGCCCTGTAACTGACTAAGAGTACGACTGGTCGTGACATGACTGAGATTATTCTGTAACTAACATTGGCTCTAGTTAATAGCTAAATTGTCGGGTATAATACCCTGAGGAATCGATAGCATGAAAAGTAAAGCTTCACATGATTTTGGGTAGCATAAAAATGCACACTTGTTCATAATGTATCTATAGAGGCATTTTATCAAACAATTGCATGGCATGAAATAGTGTACATACTAACATGATATAATCTTATTATTACATTCACATGAGCAATTCATCAAACACTTGGATGGCATAATATATGCACATAATACTAAGCAAATTTGAGCGTAATGATTCAATTTCCAAATTCACAATTCCATGGGTTTCAAAAAGAATTCAGATGATAAATGACACATATCAAATAATTCTACATCAATCTCCTAATAAATCATGAAATAGAAACCCAATTATAGCAATAATCATGAATACACTTTGATTTCCAATCAAGGAAAGTATAAAATCAAGCTACGTGAAGTTTAAAAGAGTTTCTTAGACTCCAAGGGTGGAAGGAACCCTTGGATGAACACTTCACATACCTTGGTTGCTAAATTCTTAAAGAAAAATGGTGAAATCTTGAGCCTTGGCTTTTGAAGTTAGATCACCTAGGGTTTTTGTTCTTAAGAAGTTTGAGAATAGTGAATGGACTTAGCCTCTAAAGGGGCTTAATCTTGTATTTTGGGGATGATAGGCGTGGGAAAAAGACCTTATTACCCCTAAGGATGTGGCTTTGAATGACTTAAAACCAAACTATTGATGCGTAGATTAATGCACCGCATCATTGGTATCGATGCGATGGCCAATGCACCTCGTTAAGTCCGTGCTGGTTCACTAGAATTTGCATTGAGCTGAGGGAAAAATTATCTATCGACACAAGGGATGATGTGATGCATCGAGATCATGTCAACTCACTATTTTGGTCACTCAAACATGGTCTAAACGAGGTCCAAAGAATCCAAAACTTGTCCGAAAACACCTACTGACATTCTTGATCAAGAATCAATATAAAGATCGATACTTTAATGTTATAAGAGCTGTGAAATAGAGTTTCCAACTTTCAAAGACCAAAATAATACTAAGTCTGAATACTTAGCTAGAATTTTCTAAGTCTGGGACCCCTTAGCAAGCTTAAAAGACTGAGTTGATCTTAGGATTTTGCGGTGTCTTACAATATCTCCCACTTAGGAACATTCATCCTCGAATGAGACTAATTAAACTGAGAATATTGATATACTAGATTTAGACACTGGACATACACAACTGAAACATGATTTCATGATTGAAATTATCGATATACTAAATTATCATACTGAACATGCATATCTGATGCATGAGTACATTGTTGAACATGATTCATGAATGCATGACTGGGATTACTGATAAGATGAACTTATGTACTGGACTTGCATGTCTGATGCATGAGTACATAACTGAACTGATTCATGAATGCATGACTGAGTATACATTGTTAATTGATACAAAGTTGGTAGCTATATTTGAACATGAGACTGAGTAAATTCAAAGAAAAACTATTACCTTGGACTGGGTTTGAGTTTGCAGAGAAGTGGTGAGGATACTTGGTCCGCATGTCTGCTTCTATTTCCCAATTAGATCCATCCATGCACTGATTCCACCAAAGTACTTTGACTAAAGGTACTTCTTTGTTCCTCAGTCTGCAAATGTGATAATCAAGGATTTCGACTAGGATCTCTTCATAAGAGAGGTTGTTCTGGATATCTATGCCCTCTATCGGGACTACGACTGTTGGGTAACCTATGAATTTCTTAAGCAAGAAGAGATGGAACACTGGATGCACTGAAGCTAAGTCTGAAGACAAATCAAGATTGTAAGCTACTTTTCTAAAATGGCTGGGGATTCGGCAAGGACCGAAATATCGGGGACTGAGTTTCCCCTTCTTGCAAAACTCGAGATCCTTTCTGCACACATCTATATATAATTTTTATCGACTCTGAGCTATCTTAAGCCTTTTTTTGATCAATTGTACTTTCTCTAAGGTATCAAATAACAAGTTAGGCTCTACCACTGAGGCCTCACCCATTTCAAACCACCCAATAGGAGATCTATACCTCCTCCTATAAAGCGCCTCAAACAGAGCCATCAGAATATTGGAATGATAGTTGTTGTTATATGAGAATTCAATCAAAGGAAAGTGGTCATCCCAACTACCTTTAAAGTCTATTGCACACGCTTGCAGCATATCTTCTAAAGTCTGAATGGTCCTTTCTGCTTGACCATCTGTCTAAGGATAAATTGTTGTACTGAGGTGAACTCGGGTACCAAGACCCTTTTTGAATGACTTCCAAAAATGAGAGGTGAATTGGGTACCTCTATCTTAGATAATGGACAATGGAACACTTTGCAATCTGACCAACTCCCTGATATAGAGTTTTACATTAATCCTCATCTGAATAAGAGGTATAGACTGGTAGAAAATGAGTTGATTTGGTCAACCTATCTAAAATAACCTAAAATGAATCATCAGAATATTGGAATGATAGTTGTTGTTACCTCTTTGCATCAAAACACACCTTAAAGCGACTCTGGAGGAATCACAATATGCCAAAACCTATCTGAACTATTAGTACGATCAAAACTTGAGCTGTAGTGAGTTGAGTCTTCAACTCCTAAAAACACTTTTCACAAGAATCTGAGCACTAGAATTTGACTTTCTTCTAAGTCAATCTCGACATAGGGGATGCAATAGATGAAAATTCCTCAACAAACCATCGGTATAGAAAGTCAAGCCTAAGAAACTCCTGATATCTAACGGAGAGATGGGTTTAGGATACTTAATCACTACTTCATTCTTTTGAGGATCAACTCTAATGTCGTCACTGCAAATGATATGGCTGAGGAAAGCTAATGACCTTAGACAAAATTCACACTTACTATATTTGGTGAATAGATGATGATTTCTTAAGAGTCTTTTGTACTATTTTGAGATTCTCTGCATGATCATTCCTACTGTGGGAGTAGACAAGAATGTCATCTATGAAGACTATGATGAACATGTCTAGGTACTGCTTGAACACATGGTTCATGAAGGCTGTAGGGGTATTGGTAAGACCAAAGGACATGGTTAAGAATTTTGAAGTGACCATACTGAGTTTTAAAGGTTGTTTTTGGGATGTCACATTCTCTGACTTTGAGCTGATGATAGCCTGATCTGAGGTCTATCTTGGAGAAGTAACTAGCATCCTAAAGTTGGTCAAAAAAGTCATCGATTCTAGAAAGTGGATACTTGTTCTTGATCGTGACTTTATTTAGCTGACGGTAGTCAATACACATTCTGAGAGAACTATCTTTCTTACGTATAAATAAAACTGGTGCGCCCTATGGGGACACACGGGGTCTAATGAATCCCTTATCTAGGATATCCTTCAATTGATATTTTAATTCTCTGAGTTTTGCAGGTGCCATTCTGGATGAAGGAATAGTTATGGGTAGAGTATCTGAAAGAAGATCAATTCCCAAATCAATTTCCCTTTTGGGAGGAACTCTGAGGAGATCTTCGAGAAACACATCTGAGAATTCACATGCTACTAACACTGATTCAAGATTAGGGGTTTCTAGACTAGAATCCTAGACTCGAACAAAATGGTAACATATCCCTTAGATATTATTTTTCTTGCCCTTAGGTAAGAAACAAGATGACCCCTAAGTGTTGAAGTACTACCCCTCCACTCTAGGATGGGTTGATTCAGAAACTAAAACTGGAAAATTCTGTTTCAATAGTCGACTAAGGCATAGCAAGAATGAAGCCAATCCATGCTGAGAATAACATAAAAATTGGTCATCTCTAATTCAACTAAGTCTGCTGAAGTGACTTTCTGAGATACCATAACTGGACAGTTCCTGTATACCTGCTAGGCTATGATAGATTTAGTCACTGGGGTAGAGATTAAGAAAGGCTCTACTAGGACTTTGGGACTGACTCCAATGTCAACAGCTATATAAGGAGTAACAAAGGACAAAAAAGCTCCTAGATCTATGAAGGCATAAATGTGTAAATGATAAACTTGTAACATACTAGTAACCACATCAGTATAAGTTTCTGATCCTATCGGGACTTAAGTGCTTAGAGTCTATTTGGACGCTGCCTACTGGAGGCACTGGATGTGGCACCTTGCTGTTTCAGGCCGCTGGACTGAGCTGGGGGACAGTTATGCTAACTCTGTTAACCCACCTAAGGACACTGTGTAACCCTGTGGCCTAGCTTACCACATCCGAAACACACATCACTGTTAGCTCTGCAGATACCTTGGTGGTTTCTACCACACTTCTGACAAATGGGATTGGTTCGGGCACTTCTAACACTACCCTTGGGTTTAGGGCCTGACGCCGTATCTTTGTTGCCGTCTCTGAATTTCGGAACAGGAGCACTGGCTGAGCACGGAGCTGGAACTGAGGATTTCAAGCGGAACTTAGAATGATTCCCACTCTCTAACTTAGGTTGAGCAAAGTTGAAACTACCTGTTCTCTCTCTCTTGTTTTCCCTGTCCTTCTATTTATTCATGGCCTCCTCTATCTTCTGAGCATGGACCATGATCCTGGATATTTCCATCTCCTTAATAAACATTGTGGTCCTACAATCCTTGACCATATTTCTAGACACCCCAGACACAAACTTACTCATCTTAGATCTGCTATCTGCTACTATAAGTGAGGCATATAAGGCTAACTAAGTAAACTTGAGAGAATACTCTTGTACTATCAGATTACCCAGATTTAGATTTATAAACTGCACAACCTTTGCTTCCCTCAACTCTAGCGGGAAGAACCTATCCAGAAAAGCAAAAACAAACTCCTCCCATTCTATGGGCCCTGCATCCGTGGCCCTTTTTGCTTTCCACTGCTTAAACCATGAGTGTTCCACATTTTGTAACTGATATATGGCTAACTTAGTGCTCTCAACAACATTCACTCCCATAATATCTATAACTTTTTACACCTGATCAAGAAATTCTTGAGGGTCCTCAGTTGACTTAGACCCAGTAAAAGATGAAGGATTTATTTGAGTAAAATCTTGAATCCTAGTAGCAGCAGTATTTTCCACTAGGTTGGCTAGAAAACAGCCGAACGTTCATTTTAGACTGCCACAGAATGCGCTAGGGTTGTGAAAGATGCTCTAAACTTAGCATGGGAGACATGTTCATCCAGAGGATCTAGCTGGATGGGCTGGGGTTCTGGATGGTCTCCCATTCCTCTTCTCTTAGCTCGCTTTGGAGGCATATTCTGTAAATATAAGATAAACTTAGATTAGACAGAGAGTTTAACTGGATCTTATGCTCACTCACACAACATGAGTCTGAAAGAAGGGAAGCTTTTTCTAAAACATCTCGTAGCCTCCTGTCCATAAGTGTGGCGCGGTATACATCCATTCCCAAGACTCTACTAAATACAGCTTTAAAATTTCATAGGACTCTGCTAATCCTTAGGCTTTAATACCAAGTTTGTAATGCTCCGAGTTTGTACCCCAGACACTAAACGGTGCTCATAATCCCAAAAGACCATAAGATAACCTACGACTGGTACCTGCTGCGATAATTGAATAGTAGTACTGCAAATATTCAAAAATTAGGTGAAAACTTTCCATAAGGTTTAATACTGAAGTAAAACTAAATACGATATAACAATACTAAAACTGAAACATCTGTCTAAAAATACTCTAGTCTGAAAATCCTCTACTGTCTGTATCATGGAGTTGATGGGACATGCCCCTAACTAACTCCAACTACTAAAAACTGTACTGATAAATTGAAATACTGAAGAAAATAATTATGTCCTCAAACTATGAGGACTCACCACTTACTCTGACTGCTGAAGATCTGATCAGCTAAGGGTGCTCGAGAGCACGTGCATTTGAACCTATGATATAAAACACCATAGCACAAGAGAAAGGTATGCATCAGTACTTTGAATGTACTTGTATCCTAAGTGAGGTAGGCTGAAATGCATGGGTTCATATGCATGAACACTACTGACTGAATGACATGACTATAACTGAATAAGAGTATATGCATGATACATATACTGTAACTGAGATCATGATAACATTGGATACTGAGTTCTGAATTACTCATTTACAGATATCTGAGTTTAATGATACTGTGTAGCTAATAACTAAGTGAATGTATATTTTAGTGTTAATTCTATAGAACTATACCGAGTTTTATACTAAACTAACACTATGTCTGACAGTACTGAATCTGCAGAAGTGAACTGAGTTATATACTGAGATTGAGTCTGAAACTAAAATTATGGGAGGTAATCATCTAACTGACATTCCCATTTCTGAATAGATAGGGGTCCAATCTGTAACCCTAGTTGAAAGGATATCAATATCGTACCATGGGTAAGGACAAGCTATGAGTTTACCCTCTCTGATAGGAAGCTCTTTCATCAACCCTCGCTGGTAGGAAAACTCGTGTGAGATGTATCAATCCTAATCTAGAAGGAAGATATCTCAACTTATACTGTCTACGTAGTTCAATAATGCAGGGATTGCTGCTAAGGGTCAAACCCTCTACTAACAGGAATTCCCCCATCCCTAGGTTCGCTCGGTGCTGAATCCTACTCCCAACTAAGTAGATACTAAACTGATTCCCTAGTTCATACTAGGATTGACTGAATGGTTACTAATTTTACTGAGTTCCATTGACAGATGGAATACCACTAAATTCTATTAGTTGACTGAGTTTACTGAGGTCTGAACTGAATACTGGACTAAACAGGACTAATACTGAGTCTACTAAGTTCTCTTGAGCCCTGTAACTGAATGGGAGTACTACTGATTGTGACGTGAATGAGATTATTCTGGAAATAACACTAGATCTATGTAAACAACTAAATTGTTGGGTAAAAATACCCCCGGGACTTGATAGAATGAAAAGTAAAGATTCACATGATCTTGCATTGCATAAAAATGCACACTTGTTCATATTACATCTATAGAGGTATTTTATCAAACACTTGCTGGCATGAAATAGTGCACATACTAACATGATATAATCTTATTATTACATTCACATGAGCAATTCATCAAACACTTGGATGGCATAGTATATGCACTTACTACTAAACACATATGAGAATCATGATTCAATTTCCAAATTCAAAATTCCATGGGTTTCAACATGAATTCACATGATAAATTACACATATCAAATAATTCTAAATCAATCTTGTAATAAATCATGTAATAGAAATGCAATTATAGCAATAATCATGAATACACTTTGATTTCAAATCATGGAAAGCATGAAATCAAGCTACTTGAAGTTTGAAAGAGTTTCTTCGACTCCAAAGGTGGGAGGAACCCTTGGATGAACACTACACATAGCTTGGATGCTAAATTCTTGAAGAACAATGGTGAAATCTTGAGCCTTGACTTTTGAATTTAGATCACCTAGGGTTTCTATTTTTGAGAAGTTTGAGAATAGTGAATGGACTTAGCCTCTAAAGAGGCTTAATCTCATATTTTGGGGCTGATAGGCATGGGAAAAAAACCTTAATACCCCTGAGGATGTGGCTTTTAATGACTAAAAACTGAAATGTCGATGCGTAGACCGATGTGCTGCATCGTTGGTATCGATGCAATGGCCAACGCGCTGCGTCAAGTTCACATTGGTTCACTGGAATTTGCACTGAGCTGAGGGGAAAAAAATTGTTGATTTGAGGTACGATACGATGCATTGAGATCGCATCGACTCACTATTTTGGTCACTTGAACATAGTCTAAACGAGGCCCGAAGAATCCAAAACTTGTTTGAAAACACCACCTGACATTCCTGAGCATGCATCAATCTAATGATAGATACTTTAAGATCATAAGGGTCGTAAAATGAAGATTCCAACTTACGAAGGCCAAAATAATACTAAATCTGAAAAGTTAGCTAGAATTTTCTTAGTCTAGGACCCCTTAGCAAGCTTAAAAGACTGAGTTGAGCTTAAGATTTTGTGGGGTATTATAATTAGTAATCCTAGGACTGTATACATAGGGTGTCTTTGGTACGTGAGTGTATGTTACTACTAGGTGGGTGTCCTATTTCTTATATCTTAGGTTCTATTTTCTTATTTCGTGTTTCCCTTATTTCCCGTATTTCTTATTTCTCTGATTTCTATTTTATTATTTATTATTCCTTATTTTTGTTATTTCACACCCTTTTTTACTATTCCTTATCTTAAGATGGGGATCTATTAGAAACAACCTCTCTACTTCTTCAGAGATAGCAGTATGGACTGCATACATCTTACTCTCCCCAGACCCCACTTTGTGGGAATACACTGGGTTTCTTGTTGTTGTTGTTGTTGTAATGTTTTTAATGAAAGTCCAACTATGTAATAAAAGCATTCTCATAGGCATTTTAATCAACATCTTAAGGGAATATAGTTTCCAAAACCAAAACCAAGTACAAATCAACCATTCTTATGAAACGACATGTTCAAAACAACATTATAATATAAAAATCTTAAGTGAAAACATGGGAGGACATAAATAAACCATAGATAACCAAAACCCCAATATATAATTCAAAAACCCAAAACCATAGCACAATTATTCCATGACAGGCATTCATAAAACATGACTTTAATTGAACTAACAATGAGAGAGGAGTATCATGACTTAGATTACGAAAAAGATGGAGAGAAATCACCCTATAGAGCATTAATTAACCACCTTGAAATAAACTCTAGCCTTTGCTTAACCCAAGCTATTAAGAGAGTTTAGATAGAGTTATTGAGTATTTCAGATCAGAATAATAGGGTAAATGAAGTACTAATAGTGTTTTAGGTTGTGTGGTCATAAGGGGTGAAGAGGGAATAAGCCCAGAATACCCCCAACTTAAACTTTAAAAATTACTGTAGGAGGATATGACTCCACCACCCAAACTATACCCAACCATATGAGTGGTACTCATCACTCGTATCCTAGATAGAATTTTGGACACCAATATTGTCCAACATACAACTACCAAGGTCCACTCGTACCCAAGGATATGGAAAGTACCCTTAACCCATACCCATAAAAGAATTAAGAGGGGTTGGAAACTGTCTATTTCGCCCAAGCACACACCCAAGTGTACGTGGTCTGTTCTTTTTTCCTACATGGTGTTTTATGTTTATAATTTTTTACATAATATATTTTTCTTGGTTTCTTATACTTATATTTTGATTTCTTGTATTTCTTATATTTCTTATGTCTTTTTTTTTTCTTATAACATCTTTCTTGACATCCAAATTGAGATGCTATTTTATCTTTGCAACATGCTAAATTTCTTATTAATTTTTTTTCCATTTTTATTTCTTCTCTATATTTTTCACATAGATTTCTATACTATTGTTGTAAAAATTTTATTCTTGCTCCTAGGGTATCTACTATTTTTACTTTATCCCAACTCTTTATTATTTTTGAACTAAATGGTTCAGGTAATTTACTAAAATATAATCTTCTTATTTATTTACTTTCTTCTGTATTATATGTTCCTTTATAATAATATTCTTTAAATGAGCACGTATACTCATCTATATAGCACATATTACATATTGCTAGTTTTAACATTAAATTCTTATTCGTACTTTTTCTTTATTTTGCTCTTCTTCTTCTGTTGTTACACTGCTAAATTCATATCTTATAGCTATTTCATAGTTTTTCAATATTTCTATTGGTGATATTTTAGTAATTGTTGATGTTCCTTCTATTTTATTATCAGATGTTAATACTTTTGTACTTGCTTCGGCTAGGTTTAAAAACATAATTTTACGGTTCATATTAATGTCTTTTTTATATATTCTAGCGTGTTTGTTGTATCTATTTTATTATCTAATAATTATTTTGACATGTATCCTACCCATAGTTGTATTGTTTTATTTGGGTCTATTATACAGTCTAAATCTAAAAAAGTTGTAATTAATTATTTGCTTTGGTGTCCATTTATTATATTCATCCTTTGGATTATATCTTTTAAACTTATTTTTGTAATTATAGGTTGATTTTCTTATTTCTAATGTACTAGGTATTATATTGTTATCTAGAGTATTTACTTCTGCATTTATTAGTTCTAGATTTTCTTTATTAATTACTACTTGTTCTTCATTAATTTCTAGTTTTCCTATGTTTTCTAGAATTTCTGTATATGTTTCACTATCTTCCGAGTCATCATTATCTATTTCTTCAGCATCTACTGTATTTATTTCTAATTCACTGGTTTCTGATTCTTTATTTTTTATTTCGAATTTTTCTTTAAATTGATTTATCTCATTTAGTAATTTTTTTTCTTTATCTTTTTCTTCTTTTTCTTTCTGTCTTTTTTCATACAGGTCTTTTAGTATTTGTAGTTCTTTTTCTAATTCAGCAATCCTACTATTTTTATTTTCTTACATTTTTCGTATTTCTTCTGTGGTTTGTTATTTTATTTTATCTATTTCCTTTTTTCTATCTATTTCTTCGTTTTCTCTTTCTATTCTTACCATGGCTGCCAACTTATCTTCTAATTTTAATTCTTCTTTTTCTAACATTAAATATAAAGGTTCACCTATTTTCTTATATCTTTTTCCTAAATTAGAGAATACTATTTTTATTTTTAATCCTTCGTGATTTTCATATGTTTTTTTATCTATTATAAATTTTTCTTTGTTCATTTTATTTAAATGTATATAGGTTATGTTGATATATATATTCTAGATTATCTATTATTGATTCTAAATTTAATATTTCTTATTTTTGTGAATTTATTGAGTTTTTATTAACTCCGACAACTATGTTATACTGTAGTCTTTCTATCCTTATTTTTAATTCTTTACGTTTTTCAGATATTATTTGTTTTAATTCGTTATATTTTTGTTCGTTATTCATCTAAGCAATATTTATAATATTTTGGTGGACATTCGTCTAAATCTAATTTTATCATAATTAATAAATTAATTAAATAAATCGAAATACATACTAAATCAAATAAATTCAAATACATACTACTTCCGTAACTTTTATTAACATGGGCTTTGATACTAATTGTAGGGGGTGCGGATAACTTGGGTAACTTAAATAGATCTATTATAGCTCTAATGGATCTATTTTTATTTGTGCGTGGATATTTCTTAACTTCTCTAAACATTTTTATTTTTAGTTTATTTATTTTAATTTTATTAATGTTCAAATCTTAGGGGGTGATTAGATGGTATTTGATTAAATGTTTTACTGTAATGTTCTTTTGTTTTTTCTCCTACACTTTGTAATTCTTGTATATTATTTTGGAGGTATTCTAAATATTCTATATCTTTTGTTCTAAAATATTCAATTAAATTCTCTTTCATCAGTATCTCTATTGCTCTTATTTCTTCCATATCTTGTCTCCAATATTTTAAATACTCATAGTCTATCATTTTATTCTAAAGTAGTTATGATACTGCAAATTTATTTATAATAATTTATTCTAATTGTACTATATCTGATATTAAATTCTACGTTATCTATTTCGTTAATTATCCTGTCTTTTTCTTCTATTGATAATTCTATGTCTAAATCGTATTCTAAACTGTCTTTTAATTCTAGTTGTTTTATGGTTTTATTTATCCAAATTAATCTTTCTTTTAATTATTCTCTTCCTTTTCTAAGATGGTTTCTATAATTAATTTCTTCGTATAGCCAACTTTGTTTTTCTCTAACTCTTTGAATATATTCTAACATTTTTAATCTGTATAATATCTATCAGAATAATAACTATCCGAATAATAATTTCTACCATAGAAATCTATATTTTCTAATTCATCTTCTATCCAATTAGTAATTAGTAACTCATCTTCAAAATCAAATGTTTTCTCCCATATTATTTTCTCTATGTCTTCTAATTCTAAGTCTTTTATGATATATAAAATAAGTATCTTAGTTTCATCAGATATATAACTTATCATATTATTCATATTATGCTTAGGTTTCTACGAATAACTTGGATAACTTGGAATTGGATTCTAGTAATTAAATGCTTTATCATAGTATTTATTAGTTGTTTGTTTTAATCTTAATAATTCTTGTACATTTTCATTAAGGAATTCTATATATTTTATATCCTTAGCTCTCATATATTTTTCTAGATTGGTTTCCATTAGTTTTTCTACTAATTGTATATTTTTCATATCCATTTTCCAATATTCAAAATATATGTAATTTATCATGGTTGATGTGTAGGTTTGGTATGTAAGTATTTGTAAGAGTAAGTACGTAGGTGTGGTATGTAATTTATTCTACTCATAAAATATTTATCAAATATTTTTTTCAATATCATTTTTGTTATATCTATAATTTCTATATCCTTAAGTATATATAAAACAAGTATTTTAAATTTATCCACCATTTCATCAAATAAATAAGTATTAATTTTTCATAGGATGCTTTTTCAAAATATTCCCTACAATCATACACATAACAAAATATGATCATTTTAGATTACTATATACTAGATTATTCTTAAATAACATATTCTTCGGTCACTATTAGCATGGTAATCTGAATACTTTTCCCTTAAACAGTGTCTCTACTCTGACTACTCCTCTATCACGGCTTTCTTGCCTCACCGATTTCACCTTTAGGATGGCATAGTTCTTAGGGATTTTTCTCCTTTTCCACTTTGCTAATAAACTTCTTAACATGCTATTTTTCGAATAATTTTACTATAAAGTAACTAACATGAACTTATTTTATCATATCATTATTGTAAGAAATTTATGAATTTAGCTATTCATAATCACAAATATAAATACCTGTTCCGGTAAATTTGATAATTCTAGATTTTCCATAGTTGTTTGATGATTCATAGTTTTTCCTTGAAAATATACCTGTTTTTAGGGAAATAAATGGATGAAAATCGAGGGTTAAGGCACTGTGAACAATCATACTACGCTAATGAACTTCATTCGTTAGATTACTTATCTTGATTTTTTATTCATAGGGTTTATCGTATGATCATGGTCTTTCGACCTTTAATCATCTACCTAACTTGGACATTACCACTACATCATTGAGCGGGGATGTAATAATCCATTTAGATGCATTAAGATATCTTCCAACGTCTGAACCAAGCAAGGCTTCAAGGTATATCTATATGCTATATGCTAATTGAAATTCCTTATTTCATAAAAGAATAAGAACCTTACTCTATTATCCCCACATTCTATCTTCCTATTCCCCCTCTCGAGATTATAAGGTTGATAATATATGTATTCTAAAGGTTG
The DNA here is from genome assembly GCF_002878395.1 of Capsicum annuum. Classification (NCBI taxonomy): domain Eukaryota; kingdom Viridiplantae; phylum Streptophyta; class Magnoliopsida; order Solanales; family Solanaceae; genus Capsicum; species Capsicum annuum. The sequence continues at coordinate 61,944,140 of NC_061116.1, read as the reverse complement.
GGAATCCTTAAAATAGTTTAAACAAGGATGAACAAACAAACAAATATTAAAACCAATCCAAACAAATTCAATTCAAAGAGAAAGTAAACATGTTCATCGCCTTAACCCTGGAAAGGGGGCGTTTAGCCACTAATCGACATAACCGCAATAACATAGTTGAATACATCGCTAAATATATTAAAAATCTAAAGTAAAGAGAAAAAACCTTAATTAAACTTTTGATCAGCCTCCAATACATCCATGATCCGTCCAAAAATTAATTAGAAACAAGTAAAGGAATCTTATTTATAGTAGTGCACTTTGTCCGTGTGTGGAATAGGTGGTGAGGTGCGTTGGTCAGGCTCTTGGTGATGGGGTCATGATGCGAGGATTAGAAATTCAAAGTGAGGTCGTGAATCAAGCCTTGGAATGGTGAATTTAGGTCGCGTCACACCTCACTCGCGAGGGCTCACTGGAACTTCACTTTTGACGTCCACTTTCACTTTGTGCATTTGTTCTCCGTCCCAAGACTTGTGGTGTTGTTTCCACTTCATGTACAGCTTTTATATCCTTCATATATAATATAAATCAACTCCCCAAGCACCATATATCATGATACACCATGCATTAGAACTCAAAATTACACAACATTCATAATCAGTGAATTAGAAATGTGAGATAAGATTAGTCTCCATCCACTTTGATCTTTAATTAGTTTTTTGACTCTTTGCTTGATTCAATTTCAATTTGCACATTATAAAAAAGTTTTTCCACACCTAATTACACAATTAAGACATTAGTAACTCATTACATACATTAGAATCCATCGGGATAGATTAGACAAACACCCAGCCAAAGCTAGTAACACTAGTTTTCTCAATTGAACTCTAAATGTTTGGAATACAAAATTGTTTGAAAACACCTTTAAACCTTGTAAAAACATACTTAAACACTAAGATTGTCATTTATATTATCATTAACTCATTAAGCACACTAGCTATCCTAAAAAAAGGCTGAATAAGCTAGGATAACAACACTAAGGCACATAAATCTACCTCAGATACTGACCCCACACATAAAACCTTGTTCATCCTCGAAAAACACTTCACTCTAAGCCTCATATGATGAGGTGACACTAAACTTCTAATACAAGATAAACTCTCAAGCTAGTATAAAAATGACAACATAGAATGCAAGTTTCTACACTAAGCACGTTACAAACACAATTGAAAGTTTAAGAATACTACTCCAAGACATCCTATCCTCAAGAATTGACTCGCCTAGTTGGCAAACTCGTGCATATTGTTCAATAAAATACATCATACAATTCACACAACTATCATCCAACATGTGCCTCATAACAAGAGATTTACCCATGAACACTCACATAAATGCAATTTATAACAGAATGGGTACGAGAATTAAGTTACGCTCACTCCCAGTATGAATTCACAAGTTACACAAAATTCACCATATGATTTCCCTTAGTGTAGTAATCCACTAATATAAAAATGATAAAGCTTAGGATCAAATGGGTCTTTATGGATTTGAAAGTAAGATATTGGACGGGTAGGAACTTTTTAGGCAAAGAATAGTGACTATCTTCCCTAAGAGCTTTAATACATCACATTTATCAATCAAGACCAATCTCCAACAACCAAATTTACACTACTTTTGTCCAGTCCATTATTTCATTTTGCCCCAACTCATTAAGCTTATTCACATACATATGGTGAGAGTATCTCTATACACAACTTATTCAATTTGAAGAAATTTTTATTCACTCCATTACTCAACTCCCAACTACAACATATATCATATTTTTCTAAACACCAATAGTTATCACTTAGGGGCTTCAATTTCACTTTTTCCTTCTTGAATTTCCTACTCCTTAACTTAATTAAATTTAAACTAAAGAACTTAGGAGCTTTGAATCAAATTATGGTCAATCAAAGAAGGGGATTAGACTACAGATTGGCTGTATAAGTAAATAGGTTAAAGGCTCAATGAGTTTAACTAGGATTATGCACACGAATAGGTCAAAAGAGGGTATGAAACATGGCTATCAAACAAATGCCTATATCATCTCCTACACCCACACTCTTTATTTTTCTTTGACATACACCAGGTAAGTTCTAGACATCACATGTCACAAGGAATATACAAAAACCTTACACACATATGGAATATGATCAACTCAAGTAGGATCATCATATGCTCTTAACTAAACAATCATATGAATTCAACATTAAGCCAATAAGTATAAGAGTCATAATAATGAGCCTAGGTGTCTCAAAAGTAGTAATTCATGCAATTAACATGCTTTTAAAACCAAAACACTTTCATCATGAAGTTAAATATCGCACTAACAAGAACATCCCACACTTATTCCTAACACACAAAAAAAATTAAATCACTCCTAAAACTGGGAATTTCCCCACCCACACTCAAAAATCTACTTTGTCCCTAAAGTATACTTTAAAGTAGAGATAGAAATACTCTCTGAGGTCTCTAGGCTTAGATAGTAACATTTGTAGCCATGAAGAGGGTTTGAGGAACCCACAGTTTTTGCCATGTTCCTTAGCTCAGGTTTTCTGTTACTCATATTTCCCATCAACCTGTGACCCAATAAAAATAAAAACTAGTGAAGTAAAAGCTAAAAATACTGAAAATAAAACCTAACTTAACTTTGGTTGCTTCTAAATCAATGCCTAATTTAGTGTTACAGCACGACCGAATATGAAACTTACCATTTTCCTTCATCTTTTTCCTCACATTCGGATGCCATCTTCTTATTCATGTCTGACCTCTTGAGTGTGAACTCTCAAGGTTAACAATTCTCCCAACAATAACCATTTCAGGCTCATAAAAATGCATTATTTCAAGCTTGGGTATTGGTGTCTTGGGATGCTCAATGAGGAAGTTTAAAGAGGTTTTTTGTGGTATAGACTCCACCACCCCACTCTTATCCCCTTCAATCACTATAATTATGCTTAAATATTTGTAGGGGGATTGTGTTTTGAGTGGTTTGTGCACTTTGAAGACCGTCTCTTCATCATCTAGCCTCATTATGAGTGTTCCCTCTCTTACATCTATAATGCTCCTCCTGTCGCTAAGGATGGACTTTAAAAGATGATTGGAACTTTTTTATCTGCCTTATAATCTAAAAGAATAAAGTCAACAAGAATAATAAACTTACCAACCTTGATTAGAAGATCCTCTGTGACTCCTTCAAGATGGGCTATGGTCCCATTTGCCAGTTTTAATAATATAGAGCTCGGTCTCAACTTCCCTAAGCCCAAAGTGTTGAACAAAGAAATGGGCACCAAATTAATTCTTGACCCTAAGTCACTAAGTGAGTGGATCACCTTACTATTCCAAATTTGAATGGAGAAAGTGAACTTCCTAGGTCTTTGGGTTTCTTAGGCATCTTTTGCATCCCCACAAAGCTGCACTCTTTAGTGAGTGATACTATTTTGATATCCTGCATCTTGAATTTGTTAGTGACCATATTCTTCAAGTACTTAGTGTACTTGGGAATTCATGGCATAACATCTCAAAGAGGAAGGTTAATATACAACTTTCTGAACGTGTCAAAGAACTTCTAGAAGCATGCATACTTTTTTAACTTTATCATCCTCTATGTAAAAGGTGGTGGTTGTCTCTGCTTTTTCTATTCAGCAACTATGGTTTTTGAGTACTCAAAATTCATCAAATTTTCAGCAACTTTTTTGAATACCTGTGGGGAATCAACTCTGTATCTGCCTCCTTAGTTTTCTTTGGAGGTTTTTTATTCATATCTTTACCACTTTTGAAAGTAATTGCCATTACTTGTTTAGGATTGTCAGTATCACTTAGAAAAATACCTTGAGGCCTTGTGTTCTGAGCTGTTACTATCTGACCTATCTGAAACTCCAAGCTCATTGTAGACAGTTGATAGCTTTTTATTTTTGCCTATTGACTCTTCATATCTATAGCCAACTGTGCTTGACCAGCTATAAGTTATTTCAACATCTGTTGCACATTGCTAGTCTGAGTTGTGGCCTTAATCCATTGAAATTACTATTATTGGTTGTTCTATACGGGATTTAGTGTCTGAGTCAGCCACTTAAGGCTGTAGGAATTCAAATAATTAGGCCTTTTAACATTACCTACAAATATCACAAACTCAAGATTTGCAGTACACATAGCTACAGAATGACCATTATTGCCACAAATGTCAGACCAACCTACAGTTTGTTAAAATTCATTAACTGTGGTTGCAGGATGTGTAACCCCCAAATTCATATTGCTTATTTGATTTTGTAGAGCAGTAAGATGAGCTTATAAGTCAGAATGCTATTCAAGATTTCCTTGTGCAATTTAGTTCAACAAAGAGTATATCTTATCAAAAGTCAACTCCAAAGATTGCAACCTAAAGCTGAATCTAACAAAAATTTTGTTTTGTGATCAAGTGCCTCAACAAAAGTGTGAGCTAGTACCTTATTGGACTACTGATGATATGGAAAGTCCCGAAGAAAGGCTTTAAATCTCCTATATGTGATATAAATTATATTTTGGCTTCTATTTAAAGCAAATAATATCATAGTATAGTCTTTAGGTCTTATAGTATTGATATATATGAGGAATTGGATGATGAATTTCTAGGGTAAGTCATCCCACATCATGATTGAACTTATCGGTTCAGTGTTCAACCACTCCTTTGCTTCCCCTATAGTGAAAAGGGGAATAGTGTCAGCCTAACATAATTAGTTGAGTACATGATTAAATCTATTAAAAATCCAAATTAAAGAAATATAAAACCTAATTAATGTGTTGAGAAACCTCCAATACATCCAATATCCATTCAAAAGTTGATTAGAAACAAGTAAAGGAATCCTATTTATAGTAATGCACTTTGGTCGTATGTAGAATGGGTGGTGTGGTGCATTGGGCAAGATATTTATATTGGGTGGTGGCGCGAGGCTTGTAAAGGTGAAGTGAGGTTGGTATGTGAGGCTTGTAAAGGTAAAGTGAGGTCGAAATGCACCTCAATCGTGAGGGCTTACTAGAACTTTACTCTTGATGTCCACTTTCACTTTGTCTGCTTGTCCTTTGTCCCAAGCATTGTGCTGGTGTTTATACTTCATTTACAGCATGTATATCCTTCATATATAATTTAAATAAACTCAAAAAGTATCCTAAATCATAATACACCACATAGTAGAGCTCAAAAAAACACAACATTCATAATCAGTGAACTAGAAATACAAGTTAAGATTAGTCCACATCCACTTTGATCATTACTTAGTATTTTGACTCTTGGCTTGATTAAATTACACTTTGAACATTATAAAAAAGTTATTCCACACTAAATTACACAATTAAACCATTAGTAAATCATTACATACATTAGAATCCATTGCAATAGACTAGACAAAAACCTCGCCCAAGCTAGTAACACTAGTTTTCTCAATTGAACTCAAAATGATCAATTTGAATCCAAACTTGTTTGGAAAACACCTTTAAAAATTGTAACCACATACTTAAACACTTATATGCTTATTTATACGATTCTTGACTCATTAAGCACACTAGTAGTCCTCAAAATAAAGATAATTAATATAGGATAACTACACTAATGCGCATAAATACACCTCAGATCATTTTCCAACATACGAGTTTGAATATACCACTCATACTCTATACTCATGAATCGTGGTGAGCCACTCATACTTGGATCAAAGTTTAGTTCTAAATTTCAGATTAAGTGAAGGATCAACCAACCAACCCGTCACCAACCATATGACCTATACCCACAAAACCATAACCACACCAGAAACTTAACCACCAAAAATTAACAAACATACGAGATGGTTCACCTTACCTGTACCCTTGCCATATGTCTTGTATGGTGAGTTGTAATATTAGTAGAAGACTCAAAACCCTAGAAATTTTCCTAATACAAAAACCCAGGATGTTTCAGATAGCTTATGCCTATAGAAAGTTGAAGGTTCATGAGAAGAATTATCCAACTCATGACTTAGAGTTGTTGGTTATGGTTTTTGTATTAAAAATATAGCATCACTATCTTTAGGGAGTGTGTGTGGATATCTTTTCATATTATAAAAGCCTGCAATGTGTGTTTTCTCAGAAAAAGCTGAACCTCAAGCAAAGAAGATGTCTTGAGATACTCAAGGATTATGACTTGAGTCTTAAATACCATTTAAGTAAAGATAACATGGGTTCTAATGCTTATAGAAGGTTATCCATGGTGAGTCTAACTTATGTGGATAAGGGAAAACAAGAATTGGTTAGAGGTGTTCACTGTTTCGCTAATCTTTGAGTTCACTTCTTGGACTATGGGGATGGAGGTGTAATTTTTAGGAGGTGGAAAAGTTATCTCTTGGAGCCAAGGAAAAAGAGAATAAAGTGTTAGATCTAATCTTAGTGATTCTCAAGGGTGATATAGGTTGGCAGAATATGATAGACTTTAAGGACAGTGGTGATGGTACCTTATTGTACCAAGGAAGGTTGTGCATTCTAGATGTGGATGGATTGCATGGGAGGATTTTGGCTGAGGTGCTGGAGTCGTGCTACGCAATTTATCCTGGTTCAACGTAAATGTATTATGATCTTAAGTAGATGTATTAGTGTAACAATATGAAGCAGGATGTGGTTTATTTTGTGGCTAAGTGCATGATGCGCCAACAAGTGTAAGTTGAGCACATGAGGCCTAGAGGATTGTATCAAGAAATTGAGTTGCCTATATGGAAATGGGAAGTTAACAACATGGATTTTATTACTGATCTTTCTCAGTCTTACAATCAATTTAATTCAATTTGGGTCATCGTGGATAGAATTACTAAGTTAGCTAACTTTTTGCCAGTAAGGAAAAAAATTTCAGCAAAGGTTTACAAAAGGTTATACCTCAAAGAGATCGTAATTTTTCATGGGGTACCTATTTCTATTTTCTCGAATTGTGTCACACATTTTTCTTGCATTTTTTACAATTATTTTAGAAAGGTTTGGGGAAAAGGTGAGTCTTGGTACGACTTTCAACCTGTATTTTGATGAGCAAGTAGAAAGAACTATGCAAATATCATAAAATATGATCATAGCTTATATGATTGACTATGGTGGTATTTGGTTTGAATATTTGCCTCTTATAGAGTTTACATAGAATAATATCTACCATTCTAGCATTGGGATGGCTCTGATTAAGGCCTTCTATGGTAGGAGTTTTAGGTCTCTTATTGAGTGGTTCGAGGTTGGTGAGATAGAGATGCTTGGTCCTGATTTGGTTCACCAAGCCCTGGAGTAGGTAAAGGTGATTTGAGATAGGATTAAAGCTGCCCAAATTCATCAAAAGTCTTATATAAATGTGAGGCATAGGATGTTAGAGTTTAAAGTAGGGGATAGGATGTTCTTAAAGGTGTCTCCCATGAAGGGAGTGATGTGGTTTAAGAATAAGGGGAAGATCAGTCCCTGGTATATTGGTTCATATATTATTTTAAGAAGGGATGGCAATGTTTCTTATGAATTGGAGTTGCCTTCTATCTTGAGCTCTATTCACTCGGTGTTCTATGTTTCTTTGTTTATGAAGTGTTTGGGTGATTCTTCACAAATTATTCCTATCGAGAGTATTGGTATTTCAGATTCCCTATCTTAGGAGGAGGTCCCAGTTGAAATCTTGGATCGGTAGGTTCGTCGGTTACGAATGCAGGACCTAGCTTCAATACAGGTCCTATAAACGAACCGTAAGGTGGAAGAGGCTACATGGGAAGCTGAAGAAGACATCAAGTCCAAGTATCCATTCCTATTTTGTTATTCTGAAAAATGTGCTTAACATATGTTTTATCATTACCGTCTTTGTTTTCAATCCTTCTTAAAGGTGGATTATGAATTCCTTAGAAATCTATTTTCTGTACTAAAGGTAAAAGTAAAGATTTTTGGGGTTTAAATTGTTATAGTCACTTCTTTGTTCCATCATTCAAGGATGAATGATCCAAGTGGGGGAGAATTAAAACACCTTGGGTTTTGGTTCGTGGAAATTTTCTAAGCTTTGAGCTTACTGTCCTAGTAAAAACTTACCATAGAGTCATATGGTATGGTTAAAGTTAGGTGACCCTAGTCATTAGCTATCCAGAGGGTGTTCGTTGGGTTTTGGTGATGTTTATGGTTTGGTGGTACGAGTCGTTAGCAGTGGTGATGAGTCATTTGGTCAAACCTTTCTCAAATCAGTAACTTAGTGACTAGGCTTGGCTCTGAGTATGAGTGGCTCACTATGATATGTAAGGATAGGTTACAGATGGTAAGGTTGAGTCGTATATTGTATAGTGTCCTATCTCTTTGGGTTCTATCTGGGATACGACTAGACTATACTAGCCATATGGTCTGGTAATGAATAGGGCCATAGGGTTGTATAATGGATAGTGTATGGGTGTGAAACTCACTATCTTGGTGATTATCCAATAGTATGATTCATATATTATGGTCACGAGTCAAGGGGTCGACTTGTAACAACCTATGATCTTTTTATAGTTTTAAGTTGGGAGCATTCTTGACATTTCCCCCTTTAACTCCCTATGAGGCCACGACTTAAAACATCTTTTGGAACTTTATTAACACACTTTTCCTAATACAACACTCTTAAATTTTCTCTCTAAAATACTCTGTTCAAGTAAAAGCTAGGGTTTCATCAAAAAAATTAATTAAGGCTTTTAAGGGTAGTTTCTCTCTGTACTTCTTGGTGTCTAAGGCATATAACTCTTCCCTTATTGTTATTATACCAAAGGAATATTTTTTAATGTATGGTTTTCATAGATTGTTATGGTTTTGAAATAAAGGTTAGGGGTTTTGGATGGTCTTGGTTAATTAATATTTCTTATGATTAAATTATGTTTTTTCTTATTTTGCTTATGGTTTTTCACATGCAGGTGCATGGGATGGCGATTTAATCGAGAGGCCAAAGTTGAACCCCAATTATTGATGATTTTGGCTTTGATAATGGCATTCTCTCAACCTATTTGTGAAGTTGTCAATGAGAATGATTTTATCACATAGTCTGATTATTCTTGGAATCCTTGCATCGTATAATTGGTTAAAAAAACATAAATTAGTTTTTTGTTTATTTCACATGGTTTTGGAAAGGCCTTGGTGGCCATGTTTTAATTGTAAATGGTTTTGATTTAATTAGAAATGGTGTAGTTTAATTTGATTTAATGGTTTATATAGCATAAGTTAATAGATTTGCAAGCTCTAATTTCGGTATGATGATACCAATGGTAAATGCCTAAGTAAAAGACTCCATGGTAAATGGCTTGGTTATGTCTAAAAAGTTTAATTGGGTTTAAAGGGGGTAGAGTAGCAAAGTTATTAAAGGTGGAGGTCCTGGGGGGACCAACACTGGAAACTCACATTTGTCGATGTGAGGGTCGCCTTGGTGGCCGTGTTCATGATATCATACTTCATATTTTTTGGGATGTACTATTCATCCCAGGTTCTTTTCTTCGGTCATCTGGCAAACACACACTAGGGCACTTTCCGTAGGGGCAGCTGAACCCATTTAGTCCATCGGTGGTTTTAGGATGGAAGAGCTACATAACCCAAGTTAAGGTTTAAAATGTATGCTAAACCTTGTTCCCTATTCTGACATATATGTATATATGATATTGCATATGGTTATTTGATTTTGTTTTAAATTAATGGCATTGTCTTATCTTTATCCCTGAGTTACATGCTAGCGTTTTTCCCGCTAATAGTCTTCGGGCATTGTATCCCCATGTGATGTAGTAACCAACCATACTACCATTCCTCCGACTAAGTGACTTGGATTCGGGGACAACTTTGGGTTAAATTGAAGTTGTGTGCTTCTATACTCTAGAAGACTCTATTCCATGATTCGAAATTCTTTCCATTTTTGTCATTTCTTTGGTTTTGGTTTTGGATATGGCCGGGGACATGTCCTGACCAGATGTTTTTTGATTCTGGTTTGAGGCTTGTCGAATAACTATGGGCATGGGAGGTGTTGGTATTAGTGTTAGCCTTGGTATTGGTATTGCCATTGGGATTGGAAATGGTTGGTTAATTGATTGTGGATTTTGATTTTTGCTTTTAAGCATACTATCATGTCATTGGATTATTAATATTTTATGTTATTATATGTTCAAAATTCATCCAACATGTTGCGTAAGGTGGTTAATGGTGGGTTAATAGGGGTGGTCTCCGATCCTAGTTGGACTTGAGATTCTCGGCATGAGTAGGCCCTGGTTTGGGTCACGTCATCTACCTTAGGTCATTGTAGAAAAAAGGAAGCACTACAGCAAAAATCCCATGGCCGTAGTGGAAGTTAATGTTAAGTGGCAAACCACCGCAATGGTAACACACTGTATTTTGACAATTTTAAAAACTTAGAAAATGTTCTCATCCCCACTTTTCCAATAAAATGAGTAAGGTCATAGTAAGGGGCGATTTCTATAAAATTCTTGATTTTTTCACCTATGGTGGTAAGTTTGTTACAAATAAACTTGATTTACTTCTTAGATTCCATAGAAATCACGAGAAAACTTTTTCGTGGTAAAATTTTGGAATTTAGCCCTAAATTATTGAATTGATGTTTATTGGTTGTAATGAGTTTAACATTAGTAGATAATGATCCTAAGGTGTTATAAAATAATAATGGAAGTAGAATCTTAGTTGTTCATGATAAATAATGTAGGGTTCATGATGTTTATAGATAGGGAAAACCCTAAGATGATGATAAAAGGCAATATTGTAATTAAAATGGTAAGTATTGATCCCTAATTGTTAAATAGGGATAAATTTAATAAAATATGTGTATAATCTTGTTGTTATAGATCAAGATCAAGTTGAAAGGGAAAGTGGTAATAACCTGATTTTTGTGAATTATTCTTTTCTATGTGATTTGATCATTTTATCCGTCCTCCTGGTAGCTTTATGGTATTTCTAGGGTGTAGGGATGATTGATAGGTTTCTTAATGAATTTTATGTGAGTTGTGTGAGTTTGTGGTTTTTGGTAGTTAAAAAGGCTTTATAGTTGACTTTAGTCAACATTTATTAATCTATGCATTGGATGGCAAAACGGACTACGCAAGCAGACTCGAAACATTAATTTTAAGTTGGTAACATGGTTGATGGGGTTTTATGTCTTTTCCATCTTATTTTGACCCTTAGTTTAAAAAGTTGTGATATTGGGTTTCGGGGGTCAACTTTGTGAAAATGATGTTTTTTTAAAAAAATATAATATCATCATTGAGTCCAGAGGATTGAATTTGATAAGGTAGAATAGTTTGTTTGCGTTCTTGAGATTACAAATGAATCCCAAGGGTTCCACGAAGATTTAGAATTTTTCAAGCCTCTAGATGGTGTATAGCCGTTGGTGTGACCAATAAAGCGGCCCTTTGAGCGTTAAAGTGGCCCAGGGTCCACTTTAGGAAACTGTCTCCATTGAATGGGTACCGCTTTCATGGCACCTGGGCGCTTTAGCGCTGACCGCTAAAGTAGCCCAAGGCCCGCTTTAGCGGAACCTAGGTATATATAAATACCTTTTTTTTCATGATTTTCACCATTTGTGAGACTTGGAGCTTGTGGTTTTGGGTTTTTGGGCAATCTTTTCCATTTTCAAGCTTGAGTAATTTCCAAATCCCTATTTTAATTATTTTACTTTCCTTCCTTTATTTAAACCTCATTTAAGCATAAATACAAAAGTAAAATATTGAGATGTTGGCCTAAAAGGCCTAAATTAATAATTCTTCAAATCAAACCCCAACTCTAACTAGTTTTCACTTGGGTTTTCTTCTATGACTTCCTTTAATCATGGGTACCATTCATTTGGACTACAATCCAGTTTTACCCTTTTGGAAAACCTATTTTAGGCGTTTGTTTAGACCCTGACTCAAAATTGTGCAAAATATATATCGTTGGCTTTCTTTTGATATGTAGATTTAATGTTTGTATGTTTTAGTAAATTCTAGGTCCATTCGTAAGGGGAAAGCTCTAAGTTGAAGGCTTGTTTGACAGGTTTTTGGCATTTAGGTAGGTTGTCTCTTAACTTTCTTTAGATAGGGCTGGGTAGTTAATATTGGTGCAAAAGCATGTTATGGGTGTGGGAACCAATTATGAAAATGACACTACTATTGTGTTGTGCCCATGTGGGGGCCTATATCATTGTTATTTGGTGGTTCTGAGATGTTGTTTGCTTTGTGTTTCCGTGTGGGCTTATATGATGTGGTTAGCCTTGTGTATGTATATTTGGTATTATCATTTCTAATAAAAAAGCCTAAATTAGAGTTTATGTAGTATCAATGGCATATTACTATATATTTTACATTATTGGCAGATGGATTATGTTAGATTCATGGATGGTTGGAACATTGAGTTGATTATGGCTTGCATAGTGGTATATTGGTTGGATTTAGAAAGTCTCATTCTTGTTGGTTATGAGCATTACATCCTTATATCATATTGGATATTAGATAGTACATGGATTGAAGAACCCTCCATGAGTCATACTTTGAAGCATAACTCGGTAAGTGTATATGGAGGTTGTGTGACAACCTAGGACATCATATCATCATTATCTTTATTGCATTTCATTTATTATGTACTTTTTTTGTTTTATTTATTTTTATTCAATATCTATATATTTGTACTTCTTTCTTATACTTGTATTTTGGTATATGTGTATATTGGAGAACTAGTAGTAAAGATTGTGTGGGCTACCATGTTGAACATTTTCTGATTGCAGGTGATGTACCCATAGTGTGTATTTGATATGATTTATTTTCTAATTTACTCAGTCGGCCTATGGTACCTACTTTTTATAAGTTGATCGTACTCATCCCTAATGCGCCCTTTTGGTGCAAATCTAGGTATGAGTGTGATGCACAATGAATGATTTAGGTGGTGCTTGGAGACTACTTGAGGTAGTGATTTATTGATGCATCTGGAGTTGAGAAACTACCTTATCATATCTACATTATGTCTTATTTTGTATTCAAAGACAAAGTTTGTTCCTTTTTGGATATCCTATGTATATTTTTACTTCAAGTTGTATTAGTTGGTTCTTATATAGTAACACCAAATTTTAGGAGTTTTATGGTATTTTTCTTATGATTTTCCCTACTATTATCATAAATATGTGGCTCAGCTTTGTTCTAGAAGCCTTATCTTAGGCTTGGTATTATTTTTCCTTTTATATCTGTATGGGTGATAGGCTTACTTATCAAGGCTTGTCACAACAAGTCCTATCATGACCCTTAGATTTTGGGTTGTGACAAATTAGTATCAGAGCTAATTTTAATGGCCTCATCATTATAAGAAAGGGGTGTCTAGTAGAGTCTCATGGATTGGTACATAGATGTCTATTTCTATCATTGAGAGGCTAAAAGATATATTTAGGGAAACCTCTCTTATTTCATTCTATATCATGTAAAATTTTCTATACCCTATGTTTTATATTGAGTTTCACTCTTTTATGCCAAGAAAATAAGGACTAAATTTTAATAGGCGAGAGATGCAGAGACATCATCTGAAGAGTAATACCATTCTAGGGGATGAATTGCAAGTTATGATGGGATCAAGGTAAAGGAAGACCATGAGGATTTTCACCATATAGAGATAGTCCTAGATGCCTCTACTCTGAGCCTCAAGTTAACCATATTACAGTTATGGGGCCTACTCTTGTCCCACAGAGTTCTTCTACCTCAATTTTGAAGGGGTTATTTATTTTCTTACTAATGCATTTAGAGGGTGCTCCTTTGAGTTCACTTAGTGTCCCTCCATCTTTGAGTATTCTACCTTTGTCTATGCTAGATTCTTTCTATGGTGTTACTTTGGTTTTTAGTATGGATACTTTAGTGGTACCAACATCAGTTTATGGTACTCTATAGACCCCGAGTGTTGTTCCTCCTTCAGTATCATTATACGAGTATGGTATTTTGAGGTTAGGATTTAACCTTTATCTACATTATCTACATAAGTGGGATGTTATCCAGCCAGATTCATGATGCCTCCTATTATTGAAAGTATAGTAATATCTTCTAAGGATCAGAAAGGGTTTAAGAAATTCATTCATTTGGGTCCTCCCAGATTTAGTAGTGCTTTATGCAAAGATGCCTATGAGTTCTCAATTGATTTTTATGAGATGTGCCATAATTATGGTTTGCTTGAGTCACATGGGGTTTCTTACACTACTAAATAGTTAAGAGATGCAGTTAGGGATTAGTGAAGGTCACTTGTTAGTTGCAGATAGGGATTAGAGGGGTTTGTTTCATACAGTTAGAGGGATCCAATAAGAGATGAGTTTGATCACCTAGAGAAGGGCTCCATGAATGTTGTAGTGTATGAGGCATATTTTCATACCATATCTAGATATTTTTATGCCGGTATTTCCATAAAATCTTAGAAGATTTGGAAGTTTCTGAATGGGTTTGATGTTTTGCTTTAACTTACTGCTGTCCTGATAGTAATGTCATCATTTTAAAGTATTGTGAATCATGCTAAGATTACTGAGTCTATTCTTCGAGTATCTCAGGGAGATGCCAAAAGGGAACGCATCATAGCAAGTTTTAAGGTAACACTTCTCGAGGTAGATATTCTAGAGATTTATGTAGGTAGCATGGCAGGCTGATGTAGGCAACCTTGCAGGGATCAGGTGGTGTTTTTATTATTCAATAACTTTGGGTGGCCATTCTAGCTTAGTGGTACCTTCCCTATTTAATTGGGCTATAGAGTTTGTTTTAAGTGAAATGAGGTGGGCCATTTGGCTAAATATTATCACATTTGTGCTTTCAGAGCTACTCTTCTATCAGTTATAAGCTACAGAGGTTCTTTTAGTTATACATGATATAGAGGTAGTGATGCCCATAGTAGTGGTCATGGGGCTACTCAATCAGGTGGTGGTTATAGACAGTGCTATTCTATACCCGCCAAACCAGAGATAGAGGCTTTCGATGCCATTATCACAGGTATCAGATCTATATTTGTGTTATTTTATTTGGGGTCTACCTACACCTATGTGTTTACATATTTTGTTTTAGATTTTGATTCATCTTACGAGCCTCTTGCCATTCCTATATCTGTATCTACCTAGTAGGAGACTTCTTAGTAGTGCATTGTGTATACCGATCTTATGTTGTGACCTTTGAAGGGTGTGAGACTTGGGTAGATCTTATTGTCTTAGACATGGTAGATTTTAATGTCATCTTAGGTATAGATTGGTTAGCTCCTTACCATGTTGTCTTAGACTGTATGCTAAGATCGTGACTTCCGCTCTATCGAATGTGCCAAGGATAGCTATGAAGGGAGCACTTCATTTTGGTCCCGAAAGGGTTGTATCTTTTATTCAGGCTTATTGTTTGATAGAGATGATGTTTTTCTTATTTTACTCATATTCATGATACTAGCATTGCATCTTTCTTTCTTTTGATTTTGTTCATATTGTCTATGACTTTATGTATGTTTTCCCAATGAATTTTCATGGTATGCCTTTTGATCTTGGTATTATCTTTACTATTGATGTCGAGTCAGGAAACAAGCTAATTTCTATTCCTCTTTATAGGATGGCCTCAGCAGAATTGATGAAATAAAAGGATAAATAGCAAAAATTGTTGGATAAGGGATTTATCTGACCTAGTGTGTCATCTTGGGGTATGCCTTTTTTGTGAAGAAAAAGAATGGGTCTATACGTATGTATATTGATTATCAATAATTAAATAAGGTGAAGATTAATGAAAATTATACTTTTCATCGTATTGATGATTTGTTCGATCAGCTTTAGGGTTCTTTGGTGTTTTCAAAGATTGATTTGAGGTTAGGTATCACTAGTTAAGGATTAGAGTTTCAGATATTCTGAAGACAGCTTCTTGATCTCAATACAATTATATGAGTTCTTTGTCATGTCTTGTGGGTTGACCAATACCTTATCTACATTTATGGAGTTGATTAATTAGGTATTTTAATTGAATCTCAACTCTCTTGATATTATATTTATAGATGATATCTTGGTTTATTCCAAGAGTAAGGCCAATTATGAAGAGCATCTATGAATTTTGCTTCTGAAGTTGAAGGAGGAGTAGTTGTATGCTAAGTTCTTCAAGTGTGAGTTTTGGCTAGAGTTTTTTTATTTCTTGGGTCATGTGGTGACCAAGGATGGTATTATTCTCAATCCAGCCAAGATTACAACAGTTTATGATTGGGCTAGGTGTACTTCCCCTATCGAGATTTGGAGTTCTATTGGTTTAGCCTGTTATTATCGTGTTTTGTTTAGGGTTTTTTTATCTATTAAAGCTCTGTTGACCAAGTTGACTCAAAAAAGATTTACTTTTAGTGGTCCGATGCCTATGAGGTGAGCTTTCAAAAGCATAAGGATTTATTGACTTCAGCTTCTGTCAGGACTCTACCCAAGGAGGGCATGGGTTTTACCTTCTTTTATAATGCTTTAGAAGTTGTGTCAGGAATTGTATATATGTAGGAGGGTAAGGTGATTTCCTATGCTTCTTTTTAGTTAAAGCCCTATGAGAGGAAATACCCTACTCGTGACTTGGAGTTATTGATGGTTATATTTACTTTGAATATGTGGAGGAACTATTTGTATGGATTTGGTTATGTGATCTTTTTGAATCATTATAGCCTTCAGTATTTCGTTACCCAGCGAGATCTTAATATGAGGTAGCATCATTATCCAGAGTTGCTTAAGGACTATGACCTTACTATTTTCTATCATTTGGGTAAGGCTAATATAGTAGCGGATGCCTTTAGCCGAACGTCAACTAGCATGGGTAGTTTGGCACATCTTTTGACCCAAAGAGGCCTTTAGCATTAAAGGTCCACTCTTTGGCTAACCAGATGGTTTGGCTTTATATTTCAACAACTGGGTGTTTTGGCTTTCATGGAGGCTAGATCTTTTTTATGGAGCATATTTGGGCTCATCGATTTGATGATGTTGGGTTAAGAGTGATTTAGCATAAGGTGTTAAGTGGTGAGGCTATGGAAGCCGTACTTGATTTTGATTATTTTTCGAGGATTTAAGGTTGAGTTTGTGTACAAAGAGTAGGTTATTAGGTGAGAATGACTTTGGAGGAGGCTTATTGTTAAAAGTATTCAATCCATTTATGAGTGACTAAGAAGCATTGTGACATAAGATAACACTACTGGTGGGGTGGTATAAGGAATGACATAGCAAATTTTATAGCTTGTTGCCTATGCTGCCAGCAGGTAAACGCCGAGCATTTGAGGCCTGGTGGTATGCTTCAAAGGTTACCCATTCCCAAGTAGAAATGGGGACGGATCACTATAGACTTTGAGACTGGGTTGCCTCATAATTTTCACAATTTTAATTGTGTTTGGGTCATCATGGATTAATTAACCAAATCTGCTCATTTTATTCTAGTTTAGGTTTTCTTCAGCATTAAGAAAGTGGCACATATCTATTTTTATGAGATAGTGCACCTTCATAGTGTACTAGTGTCTATCATCTCAGAGATGTTCGATGTTCACATCTTACTTTTGGAAGACTTTTAAGGAGGAGTTAGGTAGGGTTGATCTTAGCATAAATTTTATTTCCAAGACCAACAGTCTGTTGGAGCACACTATTTAGGTTTTGGAAGATATGCTCCATGCTTGTGGTATGGACTTTGGAGGTCGGTGGGAAAAATATCTAGCTTTGACCGAGTTTGCATATAATAATAGCTACCATTGTAGTATGGAGATGGCTCCTTCTGAGGATTTATATGTTAGGCGTTCTCGCTCTCTAGTTGGTTGGTTTGTGGTTTTTGAGATTAGACCTCAAGGTATGGACTTGCTTTGTGAGCTTTTGGATAGAGTTTGGGTTATTTGGGAGACTTCAAGTAGCTAAGAGTGGGTAGAAGTGCTATATAAATCGTAGACTTTGCGCCTTGAGATTTAGTGTTGGTGATGGAGTCTTTCTTCGTGTTTCAACCATGAAGGACGTGATCGGGTTTGGGGAGAGAGACAAGCATAGCTCCAGATATATTGAACCATTTGATGTCCTTCGTACTACTGAGGAAATGGCTTATGAGTTTGCATTGTCCTCAGACTTATCAGTTGTTTATCTAGTTTTTCATCTTTTTATTCTTTGGCCTTATATTATTGATGACTCTCATGACATTCATTGGGTTCAGTTTAGTTAGTTGAAAGGTTGTCTTTTGTTGAGGAGCATGTTTTCATTTGAGCTAGGGATGTTAGACAGTTGCATTCTAGAGATATTCTGGTAGTTATGTTCAATTGGAGACATCAAACATTAGATGAGGCTACTTCGGAGGTTGAATGCGATATGCATGGTAGTTATCCCCATCTTTTTGCTGATTTAGGTATTTGTATTGCTTGTAGTTCGAGGATGAACTAAATTTTTAGTGGTGGATGATGTAATAACTTGATTTTTGCTATATTTAACAAATTATTTATTTTTATGAGTTTTGACCATTTTACCCCTTCCTAAGGTTGCTTTGTCGTGTTTTTGGAGTTTGGGGATGATTGGCATGGTTCCTAATGCATTTTGGTGTGATTTGTGCGAGTTTGTGATTTTTGGTGGTTAAAAAAGCTTTATAGTTGACTTTGGTAAGTATTTATTGATCTGTGCGTCGCGTGGCAAAATAGACTGTGCCAGCAGATCTGGATAATCAGTCTACATTGGTAAAATGGTGGGTGTGGTTTTATGGCTTTTATATCTTATTCCAACCCTCGGTTTGAAAAGTTATGAAATTGGGTTTTGGGGGTCAACTTTGAGCAAACAATGTCTTTCAAAAATCTGATATCGCCATTATGTCTGTAGCATTGAATTTGATAAGGTGGCATAGTTCATTTGTGTTCTCAGGATTCCAGATGAATCTAAAGGGTCCATAGAGATAGAGAATTTTCTAAGTCTCAACTTGGTGTATAGCTGTAGGTGTGACCGCTAAAGCGGCCCTTTGGGTGCATTAGCAGTCTTTTGGGGCTAAAGAGTCCCTGATCGCCATGTAGGTACCGCTAAAATAGTAACTTGGGTGCTTTAGCACCTACTGCTAAAGCGTCCCAGGGTCCACTTTAGCGGACTGTCAGTATAACGTGGGTACCACCTTAGCGACACTTGGGCACTTTAGTGTCGATCGCTAAAGTGGCCCAAGGCCCTCTTTAGCAGCACCTGGACATATATAAATACCCCTTTTAACAATTTTTCACTATTTTTTAGACTTGGAGCTTGGGGTTTTGAGTTTTTGCCAATTACTACGATTTTCAAGCTTGGGAAAGCTTCAAATCCCTATTTATTTTTCATCAATTCTTGTTATTTAAACCTCGTTTAAACTTAAATTTGGCATTTTGGCCCGGAAGGTCTTAACGAGTAATTCTTCAATTTAAACCCCAATTCAAACCCATTTTCACTTGGAGTTTCTTCTATGGCTTCCTTTAATCATGAGTAATATATTTTTGGACTAAAATATCCATTTTACCCTTCTTTTTCAAAAACCCATTTTGGGGTCCATTTTGATCTTCACTTAGAATAGGCAATATAAGTATCATTGGCTTTCTTTTGATGCATAGATTCTATATTTGTATGTTTAGTTGATTCTAGGTTTATTCGTGAGGGAAAAGCTCTGGGTTAAAGGATTGTTGAACTAGTTTTTGACATTTGAGGTTGGTTGTGGCTTAACTTTCTTTAGAAAATGCTGGGTAGTTAATATTGGCGTAAAAGCATGTTATGAGTGTGAGAACCATTAACTAAATTGGCCATATCATTGTGTTATTCCTAGATGGGCCCTTATATTGTTGTTATTTGTAGTTTTGAGGCAATGCTTTCTATGTGTGACTGTGTATAATTATAAAATATTGTTGGCCTTGTGTATGTATGCTTGGTTGTATCTTTTCTGATGAAGAAAACTAAATTGGAGTTTATGTGGTAATAGTGGCATATTTATTATGTATTTTACTTCATTGGCATATGGATTATGTTAGATTCATGGATGGTTAGAATATTGAATGGATTTTAGCTCACATGATGGTAAGTTGGATGGATTTGGAAATTCTAATTCTGGTTGGTTGCGAGAATTACATACTCATATCAATATGGAAATATTAGTTTTTTCTAACAAAATATGAGACATCTTTAAAAACCCTCTGCTGGTGGATGTATTGGAGAGGAGTTATGGGTATTGGTATTAGATATTGGATACTGAATTGTATATAGGTTGACAAACCCCCATGGGTCCCACCTGGAAGCAGAGCTAAGTAGGTGCATACGGAGGTTGTGCAACAACCTCCAACATCACATCACATCATCATTATCATCATTATCATCTTCTTCATTTCATTCATTTATTTTGTACATTATGTGTTGTATTTTCGTTCTTGATTTGATATCTATCTATTTATGCTTCTTTCTTAGACTTGTATTTTTGTATTTATGTATATTGTAGAAGTTTTAGTGGAGACAGTGTGAGATACTGTTTGGGACATGTTTGGTTGTAGGTGACGTGGTCATAGTGTGTTTTTTATATGCTTTATTTTATTCTTTTCTCAATTGGCTAATGATACCTACTGAGTACAAGTGGACCATACTCATCCCTATTGTACCCTTTCGGAGTAGATCCAGGTATGAATGCACCAAATAATAGTTCATCAGGCAGTACTTGGAGTCTATTTGAGGTAATAGTTGATCTATATATCCAGAGTTGACCAACTAGATTATCTTATCCTGACTATATCTTATTTTGTATTCAGGATAGAATTTTTTCCTTTTTGGATATCCTATGTATATTTTTACTTCAAGTAGTATTAGTCTGTTCTTACACCGTGACACTAGATTTTGGGAGTTGTATGGTATCTTTTTTATGTTTTTCCCTACAATTATTTTTAATGTGTTTTTTGGCTTTGTTCTATAAGCCTTACCTTGGGTTTGGTATTGTTTATCCTTTTTATATCAGTTTGAGTGATAGACTTACTTTTCAAGGCTTGCCGCGACAAGTGCCATCACAACCCTTGGATTTTTGGTCATGGCAAAAGGAAAGGCAATGTTGTGATGGCTTTCGAGCACTACTTGTCATTATTGTCGACATTACATTTTCATGCATACTAATAATGTTGATCTGGTGATTACTCTAATGATATTCAAATCATGATGGTCAAGAGGTTGATGAAGATTGTGATATTGTGGAAATAATAATGATGTTGATGAGAATGCGAAAATAAAGAGATGATATCCACATCTTTCATTAATATATTTATTCACGTGCATTGAATGTTCAGTTATAATCTTATGATATGATGCAACTTCTTGTTGAATTTGACTAAGTGTAAGCATACATGAGTATGAGTTTTTATTCCCTCTAAAGTGAAATGTGATAATTGTGTATTTGTCTTTGATTATAAATTCTGTGATGATCACTTTGCATCTATTTGATTTACATATATTTATGGTGTTAGGTTGAGTCGACCTATTATGTATACCAATATTTGTTGATATATTGATGCTACCTTTTCTCTTCTTTTTGCAAAGCATTTTCTGACATTTGAAACAAGACCTCTACTTGAGCTAACTATTCCAGACTCAGTTTCAAGGGTGAGAACCATGACTGGGTAGCCTTTCGATCTTTATTGCTATTCATTTCCCTTGCTTTAGTTCTACGACATTTCTTTATTTATTCTTGTTCTAGATGATCATTTAACGTTAATACATTATTTCTTTTAGATGTTCATGTACAGTGACTTCAGGTCCCAGGGATATAATAAGTACAGGATTTCATACTCTATTAGTTAACGGATGTTGATGTTGGTTTGATAGATTATTTATTTATTTATTTATTGGATAAAGTTCTTATATAACTTGTTTTAAAATGAGGTTATTATAACGTAAATCAAAAGGTAATGCTTGAGTTAGTAAGGATTGGGGTTAGAATGATTCTCCCATCATAGATTAGGTTGGGTTCCAATCATGACCTATTGTGTCATGATGAAGATGATATCAAAACACTGGGTTCGTTGATCTCATCATACTACAACAGGTTTAGTAGAGTCCTGTAGTACATTATGAAGACATTTGTACTTTTCTTCGAGTGGCTACAGGGTTTTAGGAAATGAATTTCTTTCTTTCTTTTGTGCCATTACTTAATTCCAATTGGTATCTAGTGATCCAAAAAGGTATCTAACTCATTAACTCTAGATTGCATATGGAAAATACTTGTTCCACCTGAGCAGCAACAGACACACCTACAACAGCACCAATACCAATAGTAGAAGCTGCAATCTAGGGCAAACCTCGAGTTAGGGGAAGAGCTAGGAGGGGACAATGGAGGGAAGAACCAACTAGGGGTGGAGCCCAGGCAGCCAGAGGATCGGAAAGACAAAGATCATTATACCCTACCCAACAATGGTATTCCCTAGACCTTTCTCGTAACGAGTAAGTGGCAGATGAGAAGGAGAAGATGGTATCTCTAGAGAATATGGCACCAACGTTGAATGGTACAACCCCAATGCTTTTGTCTATTGAAGTAATTCAGTAATTATTAGGATTCTTGACCAGCTTGGTTAGTACTGGAGACACTCCAGTAGTTTCAACATTTCTCACCCCAGCGTTACCACACACTACTATTGTAGCATCAATGACGAATGAAGGCTCTGAAACAGGGATGTATCCCCAAAAGTTACATGGGCTAGAGATGATTGATGATGAACATAGACTATTTTACAGGTTCAAGAGGATAAAGAAAACCCAATATTCCAAGATACAGAACCTAAGGATGCATTTGAATTCCTTATAAATTATCTCAAATGTCTGCACAAGATAAGTATTATTGAACGTTTTGGTGTAGAGTTTGTTTCTTTTCAGCTACAGGACGAAGCCAAGCAATGGTGTGGTCATTTGTAGAGTATAGTGATTCCTTATCTCCACTTACTTGGGTATAATTTCATAATGTTATCATTTAGAAATATGTTCTTAGCATTTATTGTGATTAGAAGAAGGATGGGTTCTTGAAGTTGGAGCAGGGTAACATGTCTATGGTGGCCTATGAGGCTAAATTTCATGCCTTGTGTTGGTATATTCTACAATTGATCACCTTAGAGAAAGAGCAGATTAGGTATTTTGTAAAAGGTCTCAATTCTAGGATTCAGTTGGTTTCATTTTCTATCACTACATATGCTAAGTCCTTTCAAGATATAATTAAGACAAGAAGGCCAAGGCACTTGAGTAATTGGGAGAGGTTAAAGTAGACGAGGAGAAGGCTTGGACCTTAGGCCAGTTCATCGGCACTTTCTCAAAGGGATGTGGTTTTTCTCGACTTTATAATTTGGCCATGCCTGTGTCTGTAATAGGCTCGTCTAGGGTCATTTACCAGGTTCTTAGAATAAGTAGCTACCCACCTTCATCTTCTTCAGTTCAAAGGCCTACTTTAGGCATTAGGTGTCATTACTATTTTCACGACCCGAGGCTGCCCCCTAGTCGCAACAATGGTACTGATGGTCATAAGTGACCACAAGCTAACCCATGTGTTGGTACCTACTGTGAGTACTACATAAAGTAATAATAATAGACATGTGCAGAAAATAATTGATAAAGCCATAAAGTCTAAATACTGAAAATACAAATGAATCACAAGTCTGAAACATCTGATAAGACTGATAAAATTGACTAATTGTCTAACTGACTATCCGAATGTCAGAAAGCCTCTAAACTGACTGATGGGTTGATGGGACGGACCCCCAATAACTTTGATTGATTGAATAAAATAAAATACTCAAATAATAGAATAACTATAACATGTCCTCCATGGATGAGGACTCACCATACGGCTGCTGGATTATGCTGAGTTGTCTAACTGCGGTCGCAAAACTGAGTATTCAAACCTATGATATAAGACATCATAAAGCAAAGAAAAGTACGCGGTGAGTACTTTAAATATACTAGTATATAAGATGGGGATAGGCTGATATGCATGGGGTACTAGGCATATGAAATAACAACTAACTGAATAGCATGAGATCACTGAACATGAATGAATAAAAACTATAATATTTGAGAATGCAAGACTAACTGGAAATCTGTTATGTTACTGAGATAAATCAGTAATCTAAAAGTTTGAAAATTTGAAAGTCTGTACACCTAGTCCAGAAAACCTGAACTAAAAATACACTGAAACTGTACTAAGACAGTTGGAGGTATCATCTAACCGACATGCCCGAATCTAAGCTAATTGGGGTCCAACCTGTAACCCCAGTTAGAACGGTGTCAGTACCGTACCATGGATACTAACACTATCTTTGTGGATCTACTAATCTGGTGTCTCGAAGGACCAGGGTGTTAAGCCTAAACTGACGGGTCACCCTTGAGAGGAAGTCAAGACTAAACTGACGTGTGACTTCTCGTATCCTACACTGGCTACGTAGTTCTGGAATGCAAAGACTGGTACTAACAACTCTGCCTAACTGATGGGGAAGCATCCACTCCTTCATTCGCTTGGTGCTAAATCCCACCTCTAACTAAACTGACACTAGAACTGGAACTAGACTGAGTTTAATAGAATATTATTTCATGACTAATAGTGCTCATTATGATCATAATAACTGAATAAATAGGAATAATCATGGTTTAAATGAATCATACTTGAAAATTTGAAAATCATGTAAAACACTTAGGTATGGGTGTTCATAACCCACCAACACTGAATAATCACTGAATGTAATAACAAGCTTAAAATGATAGTAAAGGATCATGGTTCAAAACCTATAAGCGTAGACATTTCATCAAATATGTGGGGATTATGAATTTAACATGGGAATGCTTGCTAAGAATCAACAATTTAGGATTCATCATAAAATTCATTTGAATAAAGCATGGGAAACTCAAATTCATAGCATGAGGAATTCAAAATCTTGCATGGGATCATACATAGACCGAATTGCATTTAAATTACCAGGGAAACATGAATTAAACCTATCTTAAGAAATACAAAATACAATAATGATAGAAAAATTCAATCTTTAATTGAAAAAAAGGGTTTTTAGACTCAATGGGTGAAAGAAAAAACATGAATGAACATCCTACATACCTTAAACCTTTAACTTAAAAGAGAAACACCAATCTTGATGCTTTCTTGAAGGTTCTTGAATGTTCTTGAACTTAGGGAACTTGATATCATGATTTCTTAAGGAGAAAGGAATTGAATTTGTTTTCTTGGGGAAGAGGAGAGGGTATTCTTGAGAGGGATTTGGAGAAGAAGGGGAAATAATACGCTAAATGATGTCCCAATTCGTATTATGAACAATTGGGTTGAGGGGGAAAGACCCAATTATCCCTCAAGCATTTATATTAGAAACTGGATAGAACAAGCTTACCGTGATATGGCCTTATCATGGTAGTTGATTTCCCTCACCGCGATGCAGTCTGTATGACGATGAGAATAACACCACGATGCAAGTTTATCGCGATAATCCTCTAGTTTTGCGACCCAAACCTCATCCAAAAAACCTGACCCTTCTTCAATACATGCTCCTTAAATCCCTGAACATGAATTAACTCAAAAACTAATATCTCGAGGTCGGGAAGACCAAGTTAAAAATACTTCAAGTTTAGAATCCTTAAAAATGATGAAGTCCCCAACACTTAGTGAAATTTTCATGCCTTAAGCCCCTTATGCATGAAACTAAAATCTTAACTTAGCTAAGAATAATACGGGGTATTGTAATATCTCTCTCTTAGGAATATTCCTCGAATGAGACTGATTAGACTAAGAGTACTGCACTAAGGTAACTGAGATCACATAATGAACATGCATTACTGGGAGCAAGACTATATAACTGAGTCTGAAAAATGATACATAAACTGAACTGATTTCTTGAATGCATGGAATTACCTAACCAAACTGGGAGCCCTATCTTTCTTTTCCTTTACTTCAGTAACCAAGGAAGATTCCAAACCATTCTGAACCCATATACTACCTTCAGCTGAATCAACCAACCGAACACCTAATCTTGTAAGCTGATAAACCTCTAAGACTAACTTCTTCTTACCCTCCTCAACATGAGAAACACTATCCATAGGAAATATACTATGGGCATCTTCCACTACATTGGACTTGCCCAGATGTTACAACATACTCATATCATAATCTTTTAACAACTCAAGCCACCTTCTATGACAAAGATTTAAATCTTTCTACGAGAATACATACTACAAATATTTGTGATCCATGAACACATCAAAATGAACCCCATAAAGATAGTTCTTCCAAAATTTTAAGGCAAAAACAACAGCTTCCAAATCAATACATGGGTAGGATAATTCTTTTCATGAGATTTTAGTTGTCTAGAGGAATAGGCTATGACCTAACCTCTTTGCATCAATACAAATCCAAGTCAAACTCTGGATGCATCACAGTAAGCTACATATCCCTCTGAATTATCTTGTAAGGTCAGGACTGGGGCTGAGGTGAGCTGAGTCTTCAACTCCTGAAAACTCTTCTCACATGAATCTGACAACTAGAATTTGACATTCTTCTGAGTCAATCAAGACATGAGGGATGCAATAGCAGAGAACGCTTCAACAAACCATCTGTAATAACCATCCAAACCTAAGAAACTCTTGATATCTGATGGAGAGATGGGTATAGCTAGTTTCTCACTGCTTCAATATTTTGAGGGTAAACTCTAATGCCATCACTAGAAACAATATAGCCATGTAAAGATACTAATATTAGCCAAAATTTACACTTACTAAATTTTGCAAACAAATGATGAGCTCTAAGGATCTGCAACACAATTCTCAGATGGTCTGCATGATCATTCTTACTACAGGAAAAGACAAAGCTATCATTATTAAATACTATTACGAACATGTCGAAGTACTTTTTTAACACACTATTCATCAAGCCCATGAAAGATACAAGGGCATTCGTTATTCCAAAAGACATAACTAGTAATTGAAAGTGACCATACTAAGTTCTGAAGGCTACTTTTGGAATGTAACATTCTTTGACTCTAAGCTAACGATAGCTGGATCTGAGGTATATCTTAGAAAAATAACTAGAATCCTAATATTGGTTGAACGAGTCATCAATCCTAGAGAGTGGATATTTATTCTTTATTGTGACTTTATTTAACTGATGATAATTCATGCATATTCTGAGAGAACCATCTTTCTTACGCACGAACAAGACTAGAATGCCCTATGGGGAAACACTAGGCCATATGAATCCCTTATCTAAGAGATCCTTCAACTGTTTTTTAAATTCCCTGAACTCAGCTAGAGCCATTTTGTAGGGATGAATAGAGATAGGCTGTGTATCTAGAAGGAGATCTATTTTGAAGCCAATTTTGCTTTTGGTAGAAACTTCGTGGAGGTCTTTAGGGAACACATTAGGAAATTCCCTTACTACTAAAATTGACTCGAGACTAGGAGTATCAGAACTAGAGTCTTTGACTCAAACAAGATGGTACAGTCACCCATTAGATATTTTTTTTCTTGCTTCCAGATAAAAAATAATTTGACCCATGAGCACTGAAGTACTAGCCCTTCATTCAATACCTGGTTTATTGGGAAACTAAAACTAAATTACTTTATTTCTCCAACCTAATAAGGAATAGAATGAATAGAGCGAATCCATTCTGATGACGACATCGAAATTAGTTATCTCTAACTCAACAAGATCTTTTAAAGAGATTTTTTTAGATACTGTAATCGGGAAATTTCTGTATACCCGTCTGGATATAATAGATTTACCCATAGGTGTAGATAATAAGAAAGGCTCTACTAATGTTTCTCGGCTAACATTGAAATTAAAATCTATATAGGGGGTTACAAAAGAAAGTAAAGATCAGGGTCAAATAAAACATGCAAATAAAGATGGAAAAATTGTGACGTACCCATCACCACGTTTGGAGAACTTTCGTGATTATGTTGAGACTGGAGTGCATATAGTCTATTCTAGTGTTGTCCGCTCGTAGCACTGGAAATATCACCATGTTAGGCTGAACCACCTACCTGTGTTTCTCAAGAATTATTCTTGCCCAAATTATTTCTGTCCCTTTGAGCCACCACCACACACTCTTGGATCCTGTGGCCTGGCATGCCACATACAAAACATATGTCATTACTAGCTTTACACATGCCTCGATGATTCTTACCACACTTCTCGAGGAGAAGACTAGTACGACCACTATTCACATAACTCTGGGCGTTAGAGCCTGGCTCTTTATCCCTACTATTATTCATGAACTTTTGAACTGGCATACATGCTAAAGATGGAGCTAGGGCTGAGATCTTCTGAAGGAACTGAGAACGGTTTCCACCCTTTAACCTCGTCAGAAAAAAAGTTAAAACTACCTGTTCTGGCCCTTCTATTCTCTCTCTCTCTTTCTCTTTAAGCTTCTCTTCCTCAATATACTTAGCATGAACGATAAGTCTAGATAGGTCCATCTCATTAATCAACATAGCAGTTTGATACTCCTTGAACACCCTATCAGATACACAAGAATTAAACTTACTCATTCTAGACCTATTATCAGCCACAATCAAAGAAGCATACCTCGCTAACTTAGTAAACTTAAGCGAGTATTCCTTTACACTCTTATTACCTTTCTTCAATAGATTAAATCCTTCCTCTTAGCTTCCCTCAACTTTAAAGGAAAGAACCTGTCTAAGAAAGCTATGAAAAACTACTTTAATTCTACAGGACCAGCGTCAATACCTCTATCCTCTTTCCACTGCTTACACCAGGTGTGAGCTATATCCTCAACATATATGCAGCCAACTCTGTACTCTCACTCGAAGTGATACCCATGATATCTATCACTTTCTAGACCATATCAAAAAACTCATTCGGATCCTCGTCAGACTTAGATCCAGAAAACAAAGGGGAATTTATTTGGGTGAAATTCCAAATCTTAGCAGCAGTTGTATTAGCCACTGGAATAGCTAAGGCAAGAGCCTTCTAATTATTTTGAGTAGCTACTAAGTAAGATAAGGTAGTGAAAGCAGCTCTTAATTCGGCATGAGAGAAGATAAGGTAGTGAAAGCAGCTCTTAATTCGGCATGAGAGACATGCTCATTCAGGGGATCTTCCTGAAC
Source organism: Capsicum annuum (assembly GCF_002878395.1). Classification (NCBI taxonomy): domain Eukaryota; kingdom Viridiplantae; phylum Streptophyta; class Magnoliopsida; order Solanales; family Solanaceae; genus Capsicum; species Capsicum annuum. The sequence continues at coordinate 61,915,108 of NC_061116.1, read as the reverse complement.
AGGTGTAATACCCCATATTTCCCTAACTTAATTTAACCCTTAGTACATGGTTTATCCTATATAGTTTTTATCAAAATACCCAGTATATTTAAATTTTGAGCATACCAATGCATAGAAAATTCATTTAGCTTTCCAACAATATAAGATTCACCCAAATCCGATACCTGGGTGAAAAGTTATAGCATTTTTAGTAAAGTAGTATACCACCTGGAACATCAATGCATCGCGGAGGCATGCCAAATGGAAATTTTTAAAATGCAGTGCTCTATCGCGATCATGGCACGTCGCATCAAAAAATATTATAATTGTCCTTTGCAAGTGTTCCAACACAATACCATCGCGTCACGCCAAGCCTACAGTTCACAATAGTCGATTTCACTACATCGTGTCACACCAAGGGTGAAAATTGGAAATTTTTAGTTAATTCTCAGTTTTAATTTCCAAGGGATTTAGGATCTTTTTCCCTCATTCCATTCATACTAAACACGACATTAAATCCCTAAACAGCCTAATATCTCATTAATTTCTCACTTATCTCAAGAAATAAATCATTTTATCTCAATTAGAAAACCCTAGCTCTTAAGAAATGAAGAACAAAGTTCAAGAAACTCACTATGAACTCTAAGAACACATCAATTTAGGCATGTTAGGTGTTCATTCATGGGTACCTTCACCTATGAAGCCCAAGAACCTCTTTTTAAATTTATAAGTTATAGATTTATGATTTTAATTATTGAAATTGATTGTACGCATATCTATGATGTTAATTTTTTTTCACTCCATGATTATGATAAGATTCATGAAAAATAGAATAGTATTTATGGGGAATTATATGAATTTGTAAGTTTGGGAATTTTAGTTGCAATGCTTATGTGTTATCCATGATTATGTGCATAAAGTTGTGCTCCCCAAGTATTTGGTAGAATGTCTATGTAAATTAAATGATGCAATTATGACATGCTAGTATATGTACAAGCTTATGCCCTACAAGTGTTTGATAAAATGTCTCCATGAATGAATTATGGACAAATAATTATTGTTATGTCTTTCAAGATTATGCTATGCTTTATTTTCATGCTATTGGGTCCTGGGGATATTTAATACCCAATAATCTAGTTATTTACCTAGAGCCAGTGTTTGTTACAGAATAGTATCAGTCATGTCATGATTAGTAGAATTCAACCAGCTACCAAACTTAGTAGAACTCAGTCAGTTATAGAACTCAAGAAAACTCAGTAAAATTAGTATCAGTCCAGTCTAGTTCAGTATACTCAGTTCAGTGTCTTTCAGTTGGGAGTAGGATTCAGCACTAAGTGAACCCAAGGATGGGGGTTCACCTGCCAGTAGAGGGTGTGATCCATAGAAGCAATCCTTACATTCTAGAACTATGTAGCCAACGTAGGTTGAGACATTAACCTTCTAGTTGAAGGTTGATGAGGTGTTTTAACCTGCCAGTTGTAGGTTCCACCATTCTCATTAGAGTACCTACCAGATGAGGGTAACTCCGTATTTTCTTTACCCGTGGTATGGTACTGACACCCTTCCAGCTGAGTTTATAGGTTAGATCCTAAATTTATTTAGAAAAGGGGCATTTCGGTTAGATGATTACTTCCTATAGTCTCAATTTCAGTCTCATGATAGAACTCAATTCAGTTCTACATTATCAGGAATGTTAGATACAGTCAATCTATTACAGTAACTCAGTTATAAGTAATCTTAGATATCAGTTACTCAGTTATCAGGACTCAGAACTCAGCTTCAGTAAAAGCTGAGTTACAGTATAGACGCATATGTACAGTATTGCATAATAAGTATTTACAGCAGTTTTAGTTTACCATGTACGTTTACATTTAGTTACTCTATATCATTCAGCCATTTATTGTTCATGCATATGAACTCTTGCATTCAGCTTAACACATCTAGCATACTAGTACATTCCACATACTGACGCATTCTCTTTCTTTGCACTATAATGTCTCATATCATAGGTTTGGATGCCTAGGTTCCTAATCGGCATAGACAGATCCAGTTATTAATAGCAGTTTAAGTTATGAGTCCTCATCTATCAAGGGCACGCTTTTTTTTTAGCATTTTAGTTTATCAATAGTTCAGTAGTCGGAGTTAGTTGGGGGGCTTCTCCTATCAACTCCACCTTTAGGAAGTTCAGTGAAAGGCTTTTCAGATTAGGATTTCAGACATTATTCAGTTTTTTAAATTATTATTATAGTTGATATTCTTTATCTGTATTTTAGATTTTGAACCTTATGGCATTTCAGCCTATTTTCTACATTTATTACAGTATTATTATTCAGTGCTCATAGCAGATATCATTCATGGTTTATCTTGTGGTGCCGTGTAGCATACGGGATATAAACTCGGAGTGTTACAAACTTGGTATCAGAGACTAAGATTTAACAGAGTCCTAAGGAGTCTGAAAGCCTAATTAAGTAGAGTCTTGTGCATAGATGTGTAGCATGCCACACTTATAGACAGAAGGCTATGCGGCGTTTAAGGAAAAGTTTCCCTTCTTTCAGTATTCATGTCGTGCGAGTGAGCATGAGCTAAAGTTAAACTCTCAGTATAATTTTTTCTTTCTTTCATTTAAAGAACATGCCTCTGAAAAAGACTAATGAAAGAAGAACTGAAATTAGTTAGCACCTCAGCCCGTTCAGGTAGATCCCCTGGACGAGCATGTCTCCCATACAGAATTCAGAACTGCGTTCACCACTCTAGCCAATTTAGTTGCAAATCAGAATGAACGGCCAGCTGTTATTCAGGACAAACCATTGGCCAATACTACTTTAGCCAGGATTCGAGACTTCACACGAATGAATCCTTCCCTATTCTCAGGATCTAAGTCAAAAGAGGACCCATAGGATTTCCCTGATCAGGTTATGAAAGTTACAGATATTATGGGATTAACTTCCAGTAAGAGTACTAAGTTATCTTTCTATCAGTATAAGATGTAGCTCATATATGGTTTAAGTAGTAGAAGGTTAACAGGGCACAAATGCAGAGCCCATAGAGTGGGAAGAGTTTGCTACTACTTTTCTAGATAGATTTTTTCCCTTAGAGCTGAGAGAAGCTAAAGTGTTAGAGTTCATCAATCTAAGGTAGGGAAGTATAAGAGTGAAAGCGTATTCCCTCAAGTTTTCTCAGTTAGACAGGTATGCTCCCCTTGTAGTGATAGACAGTAGGTCTAGAATAAGTAAGTTTGTGTCTGGGGTATAAGATAGTGTGGTAAAGGAGTGCAGAACTGCGATGTTGATTCAGGAGATGGACATATCATGGCTCATGGAATATGCTTAGCAGATAGAAGAGGCTAAGAATAGAGAGAAAGAGGCCTGAATAAGAGAGCCAGAATAGGTAGCTTGATATGTGAGCAAAAGCTAACACATTTACTGCTTTTTAGCTCAAAATAATTGCGAAGTCTTAAGCAATTTTTGTTGTTTTTTGATTGTTATTTTTTTAATACAGATACAAGTGATTGGGGAGGAAACCAAGGAAATAAGAATAAATCAGCTGAAATCAGGTGCAAATAAGCTATATTGAAGTTGATGCCATTTCTGAAACTCCGTCAGACATATGACAGGCTATCAAAGTTGCTGTCACACTTAGACAGAACCTGAGGAATTGAGATGAAATATGATAATGTTTCAAAAGCGCCATCAAGCATGGGACAGGCTGTCAAAGTGGCCGTCAACCTGAGGCAGATTATGCTGATTTCCAATGAAGATGTGATAATAGTTTTCACGGGCCGTCATATATTTGACACGCCGTTAGATTTGCCGTCAGAAAATTCAGAAGATAGCAATTAACTAGAGACTTTGATGCCATCCTACACATGCTGTCATACTTATGACGCGCCATCAAGAAGGTCATCACCCATCTCGAAGAAAATCTTAAAATTTAATTTTATTTCCTTATTTAGGGTTGACTATTTAAAGACCTGCAGGAGGGTTTTCTAATATTCTTATTCCATAGAAGGGGAAAGAGCCGCACTTGAGTTTTTGGTGAGACAACACATTGATATTTTCTCTCTTTTATTTTCTTGGCTTGTAGAGGCAAATCCTTTAAAGAGATTAATATCATTACTTCAGAATTTCCTTTGTGATCTAATCTATGATTCACTAGTTATTATTTATCTCTGTTAGTTTATCTTTCAAATCATGAATTCAATTATGTGTTTCATTCTTTACATCATGAGTGGCTAAATTCCATTAACCTGGATTATGGGATCTAGAGTTAGGTCATGATAAGGTGTTAAATACTTAAGGTTTAATAGGTGTTAGGGTTTCTTGATAATTTTGAGACTATAATTTATGTCTGTTGGTTGCAAACAATAGGCGTGCCTACTTTGGTTTGCTTGAGAAAGAAATCATAAATAGTAGGAAGTGAGTTATCAACAGGGACTCGAAAATGCTTCGTTTAATAATCAGCGCTGTAACAAGGTTGATTAACCTAAGGTAAAATCTGTGTAGCGATAAGCGATTCCCTAAGTCCGAGAGGATTAGGGAATTAGACGCTTGAATAGGTCAAGAGACATTTGAGCATACCATCGATAAATATAGCTTGTCATCCTAACTACCATGAGAACCTTGAGTAAATTTTAGTATCTTTCATGTACCGTAAGCCCTAGTGAACATAATCCTGGTTATTTCATAAACTCTTGATTACAAACTAAAACCAAGGTGGCCCACAATTACTTGTTAAACTCAAAACCCCCATTTATCTTTTCATGCCAGTTGTTTGAATTTGACTTGTAGCTTTAGGTTCAAACTAGTTTAATCGTCACTCATATTGTTCCCTGTGGATTCGACCCCAACTCCAAAGTTGGATAAATATATTGACAACGACCGCCTTGTACTAAATTAAGGTGTAAGTTGAGAATTTTCAAAAATGGCGCCGTTGTCGGGAACAATTTGGCGTATTGAGTTGGTTTGGAATTTTAGCCTACTAGCTTGAATTCAAACTTGTAAATATTTTTTTTAGTTTTCTTTTATCTCTTGTGTTAGGTAGATTTTTATTTTAGTTTACTTATTACTATGGCATCATGGAATGAACATGAGCTTGGTGGTTAGAAATCTTATCTTGATGATCCATGTCCATATTGTAATGGACCTCACTTTTGACAAGATTATAGATATGCTCTTCGGAGAGAGATGTGTGCGCCATCCCTATCCTACCGGGAGTATGATTGTTCTTTATGTCGCGGTTGAGATGGACATTGGAGTGATTGCCCAAATGGCCCCTCCCCCTATTGTGCTAAACTAAGTTCTAGTTCTTCTTATGAGTATGATAGGTCTTATGGTCAAGAAAAGGAAGAACGAAGCACTGGAAAGAGTGACATTGAAGCTATGCTTCAACTAATGTTGGATCGTATAGACACAACAAATGATACCATATGTGACATGCGTCAAGACATTAGGGCATTTAACAAGGATAAAGAAAGGATAGAAGAGATGGATATCGAGGTCAATCATCCAAAATACTTTTCTACATTATGTTTAGATGATATGTTGTCTGTGGAATTATTTAAAATACTGAAAGAGTGTGAGGATGAAGAGCAAGAATCCAATGTTGATGATGAACTTAATGTTGACCAACCCACGTTGATTTCCCAACCATCCAAACCATTCATGAATGAAGATGCCAAGGATGAGGAAATGGTATTAGAGTCAAAAGAAAAAATCAAGCACAATCCTCGTAAAGACTCTAGTCCATTTTGGGGTACAAATACTAATAGGAAAGTTATTTCAAAATTGAGGGTTAGTCCTCATTAAAATCACTTTTCAACATTATGCTTAGTGGATGTGATGAAAGTCAAATCACCGAAGAAAATGATGAATTTTGAAAATGAGGAGGAAGATTCATACATTTTGGAGTTTGTCCTTTCAAAAGTGTATACAACAACCCTAATATTGAAGGATAAGGAGCTTAAAGATCGATGTCCATTTAGTGGCGGTTTAAGATTCTCACCATTGCCAAATGAGTCCACACGAAAGTTTGATGTAAAATTGGGCAAGCAGTTTAAGTCTTCGAAGTGGCATGATAGAACATTCCTCATCATACCCTCATATTTGGCCAACACACCCCGAAGATGTATTGATCAAAAGTTGGGCCGGCATTTTAAATCCTCCAAGTGGAGACATAAATAATTATCAACAAGGTATTTTGATGAAGTTTGAGTAGTCAAAATAACTAAGACGTACCGCGATGTTAAACCAGGCGCTGCTTGGGAGGCAACCCAAGGTATTTTGTTGTTTGTATTCATCTTATGTGATTGACATCAGATCTTCGTATCCATGGTGCCAAAGGTATGTTTCTAGTTCTCTTGTTTTGGTTTGATGCATTGGAGACATTGCATGATTTTAAGTTGATGGTAGGGCTAATTGTGGGTGTTGATGTCCTCCGTGGATTTTTGTTACCGTGCCTCTTTTCCTCGGTGTCTTATTCCTAGTAGAGCCGTCATATTTAGGCGTATTGTTTTTGTGTTGTGATGTGTTGTGGTTAACTAGGAGAAAAATAAGTATCTACAGTAGTTGACATATTTTTGTTGAATTTTCTTCCAATGGTAACTACCTCTCCAATTGTCTATATGGTAGCTGTGTGAATTGTATTCATGTGTAACCACTGTGCATCTTGTTATGGCATTAATTTCTAGTTGCTTGATAATCACTGCTAACAATTGCACGAACTAGATGAGTAGTAGCTGGTAATACACTTGTGTGCCATGTATGTGTGTGATATCTTACTTAGTTCCCTTTGTACTGCCGAATCTAAAACTTGTGCAGTTCATCTTTCCTTAGTTGAAAGATAGGGGTTAGGAAAGGATCATAAGAAGTTTTGACTTTTAGCCACTTTCAGCCTAAATAACATTCCCTATTATGTATGTTATCACTTGATCCCTGTTTTGAGCTAGAATTGACCATTTTTTTCTATGACACCTATCACCTTCCCGTTTAGATCATAATGAATCTATTTTGGCCCTGGTCCTCCTTGGACACTGCACCTTAACTTAGGCAAATATCCTAAGTTGAGGGTGACTATCATAGGGGTGCGTGATGTAAACTGGGTATGAAGAGAGGTAGAATAAAAGAAAAAGAATAAGAGAAAAAGAATAAATTAGGTGGTGTGAAAAAGAAAAATAAAATAAAAAGAATGAAAAAGAAAAGTCATATACATCCTGAATAATGGGTGATCAAGAAAAGAGGAAAAGAGAAAAAAAGGAAAACAAGAATAGAAAAGAAAAGAAAAAGAGAGAAAAAGAGGTTAATAAGTGGACCCCACAAGTTAAGGTAGTGCCAAGGAGGTTAGTCACTCTAAATTCCATTTAATATCATACCAGCCCTTGGCCTACGTTACAAGCCGATAAAGACCTATAGTGATCCTAACTCACCTATCTGGATACCTTGGTAATGAAGATAAGGGCAGCATATGGTATTTGGCATACACTGGCTAGAACTTCGTTCTGAGAGTGAGTGTTTTTGTGCAAATCCCTATGTTTAAATTTTGATTTCTAAGATGAGAGAAAAAGGGGAATTTCTTTGTTGTGAGGGCACACTAGTATGTTGCTAGGTGACTTACTTGTTTAGGTAGTGTCATATTGATATAAGCATAATTGTTGGTACTTAGTTGATGCCATGGCTGGATTCCTTTGTGTTACATTGCTGCTTTTCAATAAGATACACAGTAGTTTAAATTGGTTGACCTTGGAGGTGGTAACTGAGTTTTGAGCTAAAATGGTTGTTGACTGCTGAATGTTCTTTGTATTCTCTTAGTTTATTGCTTGAGGACAAGCAATTGTTTTAAGTTGAGGGTGTTGATGTGTGAGAAAAAGATAACACATTTAAAGCTTTTTAGCTCAAAATAATTGCAAAGTCTTAAGCAACTTTTGTTGTTTTTTTTATTGTTTTATTTTTTCTAATGCAGATACAAGTGATCGGGGAGGAAACCAAAGAAAATAAGAGTAAATCAACTGAAATCTGGTGCAAATGAGCTATACTGAAGTTGATGCCATTTCTGAAGCGCTGTCAGACTTATGACAAGCTGTCAAAGTTGCCATCAAACTTTGACAGAACCTAAGGAATTGAGTTGAAATGTGAGGACGTTTCGAAAGATCCGTCAAGCATGGGACGGGTTGTCAAAGTGCCCATCAACCTGAGGCAGATTATGCTGATTTCCAGTGAAGATGTGATGACATTTTCACAGGCCATCACATATTTGACACGCCGTCAGATTTTCCATTAGAAAAATCAGAAGATAGCAATTCACTAGAGACTTTGACGGCATCCTGTACACGTCGTCATACTTATGACACACCATTAAGAATGCCGTCACCCATCTTAAAGAAAATCTAAAAATTTTCTTTTATTTCCTTATTTAGGGTTGACTATTTACAGACCAGTATGAGGGTTTTCTAATATTATTATTCCACAAAAGGGGAGAGAGCCGAACTTTAGTTTTTGGTGAAACAACACATTTTTATTTTATCTCTCTAATTTTCTTGGCTTGAAGAAGCAAATCCTTTGAAGAGATTAATATCATTACTTTGGAATTTCCTTTGTGATCTAATCTGCGATTCACTAGTTATTATTCATCTCTGTAAGTTTATCTTTCAAATCATGAATTCAATTATGTGTTTCGTTCGTTACATCATAAGTGGCTAAATTCTATTAACCTGGATTATGGGATCTAGGGTTAGGTCATAATAAGGTGTTAAATACTCAAGGTTTAATAGGTATTAGGATTTTTTGATAATTTTGAGACTATAATTTATATCTGTTGGTTGCAAACAATAGGCGTGCCTACTTTGGTTTGCTTGACAAAGAAATCATAAACAGTAGGAAGTAAGTTATCAACAGGGAATCGAAAATGCTTCATTTAATAATCAGAGTTGTAACAAGGTTTATTAACCCGAGGTAAAATCTGTGTAGCGATAAGCGATTCCCTAAGTCCGAGAGGATTAGGGAATTAGACACTTGAATAGGTCGAGAGACATTTGAGCATACCATCGATAAAGATAGCTTGTCATCCTAACTACCATGAGAACCTTCAGTAAATTTTATTATCTGTCATGTACCGTAAGCCCTAGTGAACATAATCCTAGTTATTTCATAACTCTTGATTACAAACTAAAACCAAGGTGACCAACAATTACTTGTTAAACTCAAAACCCCCATTTATCTTTTCATGCCAGTTGTTTGAATTTGACTTATAGATTTAGGTTCAAACTAGTTTAATCACCACTCACATTGTTCCCGGTGGATTCGAACCTGATACCAAAGTTGGGTAAATATATTGATGATGATCGTCTTGCACTAAATTAAGGCGTAAGTTGAGCGTTATCATAGTTTTAATTTTAATCAACCTAAGTCAAAGGCGGTAACCGTTCCAAGTTTCATCCAAATTCTTCGATTCTAGCTCCGTCCTCAGCCATTTCTCCACTCCCTATGTTCAAAAATAGTAACAAAGATAGGGCGCCAGGCTCTAAATCTCAGGATAGTATCAGAAGTGCTTGAACAAATCCTCTTTGTCAGATATATAGAAGAAACCATCAAGGTGTCTACAGAGCTGGCAGTGATGTTTTTTTCGGGTGTGGAAAGTTAGGCCACAGAGTCAGAGATTGTCCAAAGTTAGGTTCTCACAGTCATTATAATTGTCCTTCAACTCTGTCAGGTCACTCAAGTTAGAAGGGTGTTGTTTCCAGTGCTACCAGAGGGAAATGGCCAAAAAGGTTTTATACATTTCAGTCTAGACAAGATCAGGAAAATTACCCTGATGTGGTCACTTGTATGTTATAGATCTTCCATCTATATATTTATACCTTGATAGATCCAGGTGCTTCTTTATCATTTATCACTCCTTATATAGTCGTTAACTTTGGAGTCAGTCTAAAATCCTATTAGAGACTTTCTTAGTTTCTACCCCAATGGGTAAATCTATCATAGACCAATGGGTATGCAGGAACTATTCGGTTATCATATCTCATAAAGTTACTTCAGCAGACCTTGTAGAGCTAGAAATGGCTGATTTTGATGCCATTCTCGGCATCGATTGGCTCCATTCATGATATGCCTCAGTTGATTGTAGAAATAGAATAGTTCATTTTTATTTTACAAATGAACCAGTCTTTGAATGGAGGGGTAGTACCATAGTGCTTAAGGGTTAGTTGATTTCATACCTTAGAGTGAGAATATGATATCCAAGGGATGTGTCTATCATCTTTTCTAAGTCAATGAATCTAGTTCAAAGACTCACAATCTTGAGTCAGCTCTAGTATTAAATGAATTCTCAAATGTGTTTCCTGAAGATCTTCGTAGAGTTTCTCCCGAAAGGAAAATTGACTTTGGAATAGACCTTCTTCCAAGAACTTAGCCTATATTTATTCTGCCATATAAAATGGCACCATCAGAACTCAAAGAGTTAAAAGAGGAGTTAAAAGATCTCCTAGATAAGGGATTCATTAGACCCGGCATTTACCAGTGGGGCGCGCCAGTCTTATTCTTGCTTAAGAAAGATGGTTCTCTTAGAATGTGTATGGAGTACCGTAAGTTGAACAGAGTCACAGTCAAGAATAACTATACACTTCCCAAAATTGATAATTTATTTGACCAACTTCAGGGTACCAGTTACTTTTCTAAGATAGACCTCAGATCAGGCTATCATCAGCTTAAAGTTAGGGAATGTGACATTCCCAAAATAGCTTTTAGAACATGGTATGGTCACTTTGAGTTTCTATTCATGTCCTTTGGTCTTACAAATTCCCCAGCAGCTTTCATGGACTTAATAAATCGCGTGTTCAAGTAGTACTTGGATATGTTCATTATAGTTTTCATCTATAACATTCTTTTATATTCCCGTATCGAGAATGATCACACAGATCACCTCAAGATTGTACTTCAGACTCTCGGATCTCATTAGTTCTTCGCCAAATTTAGTAAGTCCAAACTTTTGCTAAGGTCAGTAGCATTCCTTGGTCATATTATTTCTGGTGATGGAATAAAAATTGATCCTTTAGAGACCAAGGTGTTGAGAAACTGTCCTAGGCCCATCTCTCCATCAGATATCCAGAGTTTGTTAGGTTTAGCTGGCTATTACAGTTGATTTGTTAAAAGGTTTTTATCTATTGCATCCCCCATGTCCATATTGACTCTGAAGAAAGTCCAGTTTCAGTGGTCAGATTCTTGCGAGAAGAGTTTCAGGAGTTGAAGACTCAACTCACCTCAGCCCCAGTCTTGACTCTACCTGATGGTTAAGATGGGGTTGTCGTGTATTGTCATGCATCCAGAATAGGTTTGGATTGTATCCTCATGTAGAGAGGTAAGGTCATAGCATATGCCTCTAGATAGCTTAAGCCTCATAAGAAGAAGTACCTGATGCATGATTTTAAGTTAGCAGTTGTAATGTTTGCCTTAAAGATTTGGAGGCATTGTTTGTATAGGGTGCATGTTGATGTGTTCATGGATCACAGAAGCTTCCAATATGTCTTTTCTCATAAATATTTGAATTTGCATCAGAGAAGGTTGTTTGAGTTATAGAAAGAATATGATATAAGTATTTTATATCATCATGGCAAGGCCAATGTAATGGCTGATGTTCTCAGTTGATTGTCGATGGGTAGTGTTGCTCACGTTAAGGATGATAAGAAGAAGTTAGCTCAGGAAGTTCATCAGCTTGCCCGACTAGGTGTCTGCTTAGTCAATTCAAAAGGGGGCAGTGTCTGGGTGCAGAATAGTTTAGAATTATCTCTAATTTTTTAAGCAAAGGAAACGCAGGATAGAGACCCCAGTCTAGTGAAGTTGAAAGAGTCAGTCAGAGATTAAAAAGTAGAGATTTTCCTTCCAAGGGGGAGATGGTGTGTTGCGTTGCCAGGGTCATTTATGTGTGCTAGGTATGGATGACTTGAGGTAACGAATTCTTGTAGAAGCACATGGTGCACGATAATCTATTTATCTAGGGGCCACTAAGATGTATCGTAATTTGTGGGAAATCCTTTAGTGGAGTGGGGTAAAGAGGTATATTGCAGAGTTTATAGCTAAGTTCTCTACATGTTAGCAAGATAAGATTGAGCATCAGAAGCCTAGTGGATCCATGCAGGAGTTCATTATTTCCATATAAAAATGGGAGGAAGTGAACATGGACTTTGTGATGGGTTTGCCTCGTACTCATAATCAGCATGATTCCATTTAGGTTATCGTAGATAGGATGACCAAATCAGCTCATTTCTTTCCAGTTCATACTTTTTATTCAATTAACGACTATGCCAAACTCTATATCAGAGAGTTGGTCAGGTTGCACGAAGTCCCAGTGGCTATCATCTCAGATAGAGGCACCCAATTTACCTCTCATTTCTAGAAACCATTCCCAAAGGGTCTTAGTAGCCAAGTTTACCTCAGTATAGCCTTCTACCCTCAGATAGATGGTCAAGCAGAAAGGACCATTCAGACTCTAGAAGATATGTTAAGAGACTGCGTTGTCGATTTTAAGGGTAGTTGGGATGACCACTTGGCTTTGATCAAATTCGCATACAATAACAACTATCATTCCAGTATTCAGATGGCTCCGTTTGAGGCTCTTTATGGTAGGAGATGTAGATATCTAATTGGTTGGTTTGAGGTAGGTGAGGCCACAGTAGTAGGACCTGACTTAGTATTTGATACCTTGAGAAGGTTCAGCTAATCAGAGAAAGGCTTAGGGCTACCCAGAGCCGAATTAAATTATATGTATATGTGAGGAGAAAGGATCTCGAGTTTGAGATCGGTGATTTTGTATTTTTGAAAATATCTCCCATACATGGGGTAAAGAGGTTCGGCAAGAAGGGAAAGCTTAGTCCCCAATATGTCGGTCTTTATAGAATTCTTTAGTCATTTTGGAAAGGTAGTTTATGAGCTTGAGTTGCCTTCAGATCTAGCTTCAGTACACCCAGTATTCACGCCTCCTTGCAGAAAAAATGCATTGGTGACCCAATAGTCATAGTTCTCTTGGAAGGCTTAGACACTTAGAATGATCTCTCTTTTGAAGAGGTTCTAGTTCAGATCCTTGATCATCTGATTCACAGACTGAGGAACAAAGAAGTTCCCTTGGTCAAAGTTCTATGGCAGAACCAGTCCATTGAGGGAGTTACTTGGGTAGCATAAGAAGACATGTAGACCAAGTATCTTCACTTCTTCACTGCAAACTCAGATTTAGCACAAGGTAACAGTTTTTCTTTGTCCTTCTGAGTTCCATATTTAGTTATAGTTATAAACTTAGTATTCTCTATGGTTGCATATCCAATCATGCATTCGCGAATCAGTTAACTCATGTACACATGAATCAGATATGCATGTTCGGTATGAGAACTCTGTTTGTCAGTAGCATTAGTCATTTATTATGTGCATAAGATATGCATACTCCCTGTGTAAGCTCAGTCTATCAGTGTTTCTCACCTTAATCAATCTCATTCGAGGATGAATTTTCCTAAGAGGGAGATATTATAATACCCCATATTTCCCAAACTTAAATTAACCCTCAGTACATGGGTTATCCTATATAATTATTTTTAAAATACTAAATATTTTTCAGTTTTGAGCATACCAATGCATAGGAAATTCAGTCAGCTTTCCAATGATATAAGATTCCCCAAAATCCGATCCCCGAAAAAAGAGTTATAGCATTTTTGGGAAAGCAGTGTACCACCTGGAAAATCAATGTATCACGAGGCATGCCAAATGGCAATTGTCAAAATCTAGTGCTCCATGGCGATCATGGCGGGTCATGAAGAACAATATTTTTAGAATTGTCCTTTTCCAGTGTTCCAATGTGATGCCACCGCGTCGCGATGAGTACCAAATTCCCATCCAGTGAGGCACCACAATTTCACCGCATCATGCCAAGCCTCCAGTTCACAATTGTCGAATTCCAGTGACACAACGTGATAGCACCGCTTCACGCCAAGGGTGAAAATGGGAAATTTTTAGTTAATTCTAAGTTTTAAATTCCAAGGGCTTTAGGGTCTTTTTCCCTCATTCCAGTCAGCCTAAACATAGGGTTAAAGAACTAAATAACCTAATATCTCATTAATTGCTTACTTATCTTAAGAAAGAAATCATTCCCTCTCATTTAGCAAAACCTAGCTCTCAAGAAATCAAGAGCAAAGCTTAAGAAACTCACTAATAACTCCAAGAACTCATCAATTCAGGTATGTTAGGTGTTCATTCATGGGTCCCTTTCACCCATGAAGCCCAAGAACCTCTTTTTAAATTTATAAGTTATAGATTTATGATTTTAATTATTGAAATTGATTGTACGCATATCTATGATGTTAATTTTTTTTCACTCCATGATTATGATAAGATTCATGAAAAATAGAATAGTATTTATGGAGAATTATATGAATTTGTAAGTTTGGGTATTTTAGTTGCAATGCTTATATGTTATCCATGATTATGTGCATAAAGTTGTGCTCCCCAAGTGTTTGATAGAATGTCCATGTGAATTAAATGATGCAATCATGACATGCTAGTATATGTACAAGCTTATGCCCTACAAGTGTTTGATAAAATGTTTCTAAGAATGAATTATAGACAAGTAATTATTGTTATGTCTTTCAAGACTATGCTATGCTTTATTTTCATACTATCTAATCCTGGGATATTTAATACCCGACAATCTAGTTGTTTACCTAGAGCCAGTAGTTGTTATAAAATAGTATCAGTTATGTGATGATCAATAGAATACAGTCAACTATAGAACTCAATAGAACTCAGTTAGTTACAAATCTCAAGAAAACTCAGTAAAATCAGTATCATTCCAGTCCAGTTCAGTATACTCAGTTCGGTGTCTTTTAGTTAGGAGTAGGATTTAACACCGAGTGAACCCAAGGATAGGGGCTCACCATCCAGTAAAGGGTGTGATTATCAGAAGCAATTCATGCTTTCCTAAACTATGTAGCCATCGTAGGTTGAGACATTAACCTGCTAGTTGAGGGTTGGTGAGGTGTTTTAACCTGCCAGTTGAGGGTTCCACCCTTCTCATTAGAGTAGCTACCAGATGAGGATAACTTTGCAGTGTCTTTAACTTTGGCACAGTACTGACACCCTTCTAGATGGGGTTACAGGTTAGACCCCAAATCTAATCAGAAAAGGGGCATATCGGTTAGATGATTACTTCCCACAGTTTTAGTTTCAATATCATGATAGAATTCAGTTCAGTTCTATAGAATTAGGACTACTAGATAAAGTCAATTAGTTACAATAACTCAGTTATCAGTAATCTCTAGTATCAGTTACTCAGTTATCAGAACTCAGAACTTAGCTTTAGTAAAACCTCTGTTACAATATACACGTATATGCACAGTATTGCATACTTAGTATTTATAGTAGTTTTAGTTATCCATGTACTTTTACATTTAGTTACTCTATATCATTTTGTCCGTTATTGTTCATACATTTGAACCCTTGCATTCATCCATCCTTACCATATCTACCATACCAGTACATTCCATTTACTGAGACATACTCTTTCTTTGTGCTATGATGTCTCATATCATAGGTTCGAATGCCCAAGTTCCTGACCGTGCATAGACAAATCCAGTTATCAGTAGTTGTTTCAGTATGAGTCCTCATCTATCAAGGGAATGCTTTTATTTTAATATTTCAATTTATCAGTAATTCAGTAGTCGCAGTTAGTTGGGGGCTTGTCCCATCAAATCTACCTTCAGACAATTCAGTTAAAGGCTTTTCAAACTAGACTTTCAAACATTATTCAATTTTTTAGATTATTATTACACTTGATATTCTTTATCAGTATTTCAGATTTTGAACGTTATGGTATTTCAGCCTATTTTTGACATTTATTACAGTATTATTATTCAGTTCTTATAGCAGATATCAGTCATGTATTAGCTTGTTGTCCTTTGGGGTCGTAAGCACTGTGTAGCATCTGGGGTACAGACTCGAAGCACTACAATAGGTGGTTGTGCAAGCTGGTTCCTATCCTTTCATCCTTTGTTTCTTTAGGGAGGCATTGTCTATAAAAAAACTGAAGGATGAATTAGAAAGAGGTTTTAAATAGAGCTCATTCTCGTTCGCACGACATGAATACTTAAAGAAAGGAAACTTTTCCTAAAATATCTCGTAGCCTCTTGTCCATAAGTGTGGTGCACTTCACACCCATGCACAAGACTCTGCTCAACATGTCATTCAAAATTCCTAGGACACTTATAACCTTAGTCTCTGATACAAAGTTTTGTCACAACCCAAGGCTACCCCCTAGTCATAACAACGGTGCTAACGGTCACAAGTGACCAAAAGCTAACCCATGTGTTGGTACCTATTGAGGGCACTAAATAAAGTAATTATAATAGAGATGTGCAAGAAATAACTTATAAAGCCATAAATTGCGAATACTAAAAATTCAAATGAATCACAAGTCTAAAACATCTGATAAGACTGATAAAACTGACAAACTGTCTAACTGACTGTCCGAATGTCTGAAAGCCTCTAAACTTACTGAGGGGTTGATAGGACAGACCCCCAACTAACTCCAACTGACTGAATAAAATGAAATATTGAAATAACTGAACAATTATAACATGTCCTTGATGGATAAGGACTCAACACTATGGTTGCTGGATTACACTGAATTGTCTAACTGCGGTCGGGAAATTGTGTGTTCGAACCTATGATAAAAGGAATCATAGCACAAAGAAGAGTATGTGGTCAGTACTTTGAATGTACTGGTATGTGAGATGAGGTTAGGCTGATATTCATCGGGTATTATGCATATGAAATAAGAACTAACTGAATAGCAGTAGATAACTGAACATGACTGCATAAAAATCATAAAATCTGAGAATGCAAGACTAAGTATGTATCTGTTATGTTACTGAGATAAATTTGTAATCTGAAAGACAGAAGTTGTAAAACTGAATATCTCAAAGTTTGTACACTTAGCAAGAAAACCTGAACTGAAATATCACTGAATACTATACTGATACTATGGGAGGTATCATCTAACCAACATGCCTTAATCTAAGCTAATTAAGGTCAACCTATAACCCAGTTTAAAGGATGCTAGTACCTTGCCACGGGTACTAACACTGGCTTTGTGGATTCACTAATCTAGTAGCCCGAAGGACCAAGGTGTCAAGCCTAAACTAAAAGGTAACCCCTGAGGGGAAATCAAGCCTAAATTGGTGGGGTGACCTCTCATATCCTACACTGGCTGCGTAGTTCTATAATGCAGGGAATGCTACTAACGAACATGCCTAACTGATGGGGAAGCCACCACCCCTGCATTAACTCGGTGCTAAATCCTACTCCTAACTAAACTAATATGGGACTAGAACTAGAATGATTTTATCTGAATATTATTTCATGTCTGATAGTGCTTATTATGATCATAAATAATTGAATAACTAGGAATAATCGTGGTTTAGCTGAATCATACTTGAAAATCTAAAAATCACTTAAAACACATAGGTATCGGGTTTTCATAACCCACCAGAATTGAATAATCACTGAATGTAATA
The DNA here is from genome assembly GCF_002878395.1 of Capsicum annuum. Lineage (NCBI taxonomy): Eukaryota > Viridiplantae > Streptophyta > Magnoliopsida > Solanales > Solanaceae > Capsicum > Capsicum annuum. The sequence goes on along the minus strand of NC_061116.1, from coordinate 61,897,593 downwards.
ACAAGCTTAATACTATAGTAAAAGATTATGATTAAAAACCCAAAAGAATATACATTTCATCAAACATGTGGGGATCATGAATTTAATATGGGAATGATAGCTAAGAATCAAAAATTTAGGATTCATAATAAAATTCACTTGAATAAAGCATGGGAAACTCAAATTCATAGCATGAGGAAATCAAAATCGTGCATGGGATCATACATGGACTGAATTGCATTTAAATTACCATGGAAACATGAATTAAATCCATCTTAAGCAATACAAAATACAATAATGGTAGAAAAATTTAAACTTTAATTGAAAAGAGGGTTTTTGGGCTCCATGGATGAAAACAAACCCATGAATGAACATCCCACATACCTTAAACCTTTAACTTGAAAGAGAAACACCAATTTTGATGCTTTGTTGAAGGTTCTTAAACTTAGGGAACTTGAATTCTTGATTACCTTAGGAGAAAGGAATTTGTGTTCTTAGGGAAGAGGAGAGGGTTTTCTTGAGAGGGATTTGGAGAAGAGAGGCAAATAATGCTCTAACTGATCTCCCAATTTATGTTATGAAAGACTGGGTTGAGTGGGTAAAGATCCAATTTCCCCTCAGGAATTTAAATTTGAAACTGGACAAAACAAGCTTACTTCAATGAGGCCTTATCCTATAGTTCATTTCCCTCACCGCGATGCAGTCTGCATGATGATGGAAATAACACCGTGATACGGGCTTATCACAATAATCCTCTGGTTTTGTGATCCAAACATGACCCAAACCACATCTAAAAAATTCAAAACTTTGCTAAGACATGCTTCTTACATCCCTGAACATGAATTAACTAAAAAAACCAACATTTCTGGGTCGAGAAGACCAAGTTAAAAATCCTTCAAGTTTAGAAGCCTTAAAAATCCTCTAAGGTCTAAATGGTCCTCTCTGTCTGGCCATTTATCTAAGGATGAAAAACTATACTGAGATGAACTTGTGTACCAAGATCCTTCTTAAAAGCTCTCCAAAAGTGAGAGGTAAACTGGGTACCTTTATATGATATGATAGAAAATTGAACTCTATGAAACTTAACCAACTATCTTATATAAAGCCTGGCATAATCCTTAGCTGAATACAAATTATAAGCTGGAAATAAATAAGCCAATTTATTCATTCTATTCACAATGACCCATATCAAATGATGTTGTTGATGAGTATGAGGCAAACCAATCACAAAATCCATGTTCACTACTTCCCACTTCCAAGTGGGATACTAAACTCTTGTAATGCACCACTAGGTGTCAGGTGCTCAACTTTAACCTACTGACATTTGAACACTTAGCTACAAATTCTGCAATGTCCCTCTTTATACCATTCCACTAATAGATTTCCTGTAAGTCATGGAACATATTAGTAGCTGCTGGATAAATGGAATATCGTGCACCATGCACCTCCACTAAAATTATCTTCCTCAAACCATCAACACATGGAACACATAACCTTCCTTGACAACAAAGCACACTATCTCCCCCTTAGGAGAAAACCTCTACTTTCTGATCTCTAACTATTTCCTTCAACCTAAAGTAATTGGGATACCTATCTTGCTTTTTCTTTTACTTCAACAACCAAAAAAGATTCTGAACCAATTAGAACCCATATACTACCTTAACCTGAATCAACCAATCGATAACCTAATCTAGCAAGCTGATGAACCTCCCGAACTAATTTCTTCTTGTTCTCCTCAACATGAGCAACGCTACCTATAGACAATCTACTAAGGGCATCTACCACTATATTGGCCTTGCCCAAATGATACAACACACTCATATCATAATATTTTAAAAACTCAAGCAACCTTCTCATATGAAGATTTACATCTTTCTGCGAAAACACATACTAAAAACTTTTGTGATTCATGAACACATCAACCTAAACCCCATAAAGATAGTTCATCCAAATTATTAAGACAAAAATAACAGCTGCCAACTCAAAATCATGGGTAGGATAATTCTTTTCATAAGGTTTAATCAATCTAGAGTTGTAGGCTATGGCCTTACCTCTTTGCATCAATATATAACCAAGACCAACTCTAGAAGTATTATAGTAATCTATGAATCCCTCTGATCCATCTGTCAAGGTCAGGACTAGGGCTGAGATGAGTTGATTTCTCAACTCTTGAAAACTCTTGTCACATGAATTTGCTCACTGGAATTAGACTTTTTTCTGAATCAATCGAGACATGAGAGATGCAATAGAAGAGAACCCTTCAATACCAACCCAAAACCAATAAACTCCTAATATTTGATTAAGAGATAAGTCTGGGTCAATTTCTCACTATTTTGATCTTTTGAGGGTCAACTCTAATGCCAACACTATAAATAATATGTCTAAGAAAATCTACTGATCTTGGCTAAAATTCACACTTACTGAATTTGGTGAACAATATATGAGCTCTAAGGGCCTCCAACATAATATTTTGATGGTCTGCATGATAATTCTCACTATAGGAATAGACAAGAATATCATAAATAAAGACTATGATGAAGATGTCCAAGTACTTCTTGAACACTCTGTTCATCCAATCTAGAAAGTTGCAAGGGCATTTGTTAGTCCAACAGACATAACTAAGAAATCGAAGTGACCATACTATGTTCTGAAGGCTATCTTTGAAATATCATATTCTCTGACTCTAAGCTAGTGATAGACGAATGTAAGGTCTATATTAAAGAAATAAATAGCACCCTAAAGTTGGTCGAACAAGTCATCAAGCATAGGTAGTGGATATTTATTCTTGATTGTGACTTTGTTCAAATGACAATAATCGATACACATTCTAAAAGAACCAACTTTCTTACGCACGAATAACACTGGAGCTCCCCATGGGAAACACTGGGCCTTATAAATCCCTTATATAAGAGATCCTTCAACTATTCTTTCAATTCCCTAATCTCATATGGAGCCATTCTATAGAGAGAAATAGATATAGGCTGGGTATTTAAAAAAAGATCTATTTCAAAGTCAATTTCCCTTTCGGAAGAAAATCTGGGGAAGTCTTCAGCGAACACATTAGGAATTTCATCTACTACTGAAACTAACTCTAGATTGGGAGTCTCAGAACTAGAGTCTTTGACTCAAACAAGATGGTACATGCACCCCTTAGATATCATTTTTCCTTTCTTAAGATAAGAAATAATTCGACCCCTAAGCATTAAAGTACTACCCCTCCACTAAATAACAGGTTCATTGGGAAACTAAAACTAAACATCTCTATTTTTGTAATTCATTTAGGCATAGAACTAATGGAGCTAATCCATGCTGAGGATGCCATCGAAATCATTCATCTATAACTCTACAAGATCTACTGAAGTATTTTTTTGAGATACTTTAACCAAGAAATTTCTGTAAACCCGTCTAGCTATAATAGATTTACCTATTGGGGTAGACACTGAGAAAGGCTTTGGTAATGTTCTTGGACTAACACTAAAATTGATAGCTATATAGGTGGTTTCAAAAGAAAGTAAGACTTCGGGATCTAATAAAACATACACATAAAGAGGAAAAGCCTGTAACGTACCTGTAACCACATCGAGAGATCTTTCATGATCATATTAGGACTGGATTGCATATAGTCCTTTTTGTCTCTGCCCTCTGGTAGCACTAGAAGTAGTTCCCTATTGGGTTGGACGAGCTGCTGGTGCTTCTAAAGAAGAATTCTATCCCTATTGGGTTGGACGAGCTGCTGGTGCTTCTAAAGAAGAATTCTATCCCTATTGGGGATCATTTCTTCATATCTGTGACACCACTATACACTCTTGAATCCTGTGGCATGACTTGCCTCATCCAAAACACACATCACTACCAGTATTACACAAACCCTGATGATTCCTACTATACTTCCCACAAAGCGAATTAGTACGACCACTGTTCACACAACTTTGGCGTTAGAGCCCGACACTTTATTCCTACTGTTATTTATGAACTTTAGCACTGGCACAGTAGATGAAGATAGAGTTGGGGCTGAGATCTTTTGAAAGAACTGAGAATGGTTTCCATCCTCTAACCTCATCTGAGAAAAGTTAAAACTACCTATTCTGGCCCTCCTATTCTCTTTCTTTTTCTCCTTAAGCTTCTCTTTCTCATTCTGTTTAGCATGAACTATAAGAATAGATAGGTCCATCTCCTTAATCAACGTAGCAGTCTGACACTTCTTGAACACACTATCAGATACACCAAAATTAAACTTACTCATTCTAGACCTATTATCAGCCACCATCGAAGGATCATACCATGCTAACTTAGTGAACTTAAGTGAGTATTCCTTCACACTCGTATTACTTTTTTCTCAAATTAATGAACTCCCGCACCTTAGCTCTCATTAACTCTAAGGGAAATAGCTTGTCTAATAAAGTCATAGAGAACTTCTCCTATTCTACAGGCCCTACCTTAACACCCCTATCCTCCTTCTACTGCTTACACCAGATGTGAGCTATATTTTACAACTGGTATGAAGCCAACTCTACACTCTCACGCAAAGTGTCACCCATGATATCTATCACTTTTTTAACCCTATCAAAAAACTTCTGCAGATCCTCCTCAGACTTGGATCTCAAAAACAAAGAGGGATTGATTCGGGTGGAATCCCAAATCCTTGATGTAACTATATTTGCCACAAGATTAGCTGGGTCAATAATATATAAATTATTTTAAGCAACTACTGAGTGAGCTAAGGTAGTCAAAAAAGCTCTTATTTGGCATGAGAGATATGCTCGTTCAGGGGATATTCCTAAATAGGCAGTGGTGTGGGCCAGTTCCCATTCTTTCTTCCATTATTTATTTCAGGAGACATTATCTATAAAAGGAATGAATGATGAGATAGAAAGAGACTTTAAATGCTCATGCTCATTCGCATAACATGAATACTAAAAGAAGTGAAACTTTTCCTAAATGTCTCATAGCCTTTTGTCCATAAGTGTGGCATGCTTCACACCCATGCACTAGACTCTACTCAACATGGCTTTCAAACTCCCTGGGACACTTAAAAAGCATAGGCTCTGATACAAATTTTTGTCATAACCCGAGAATACCTCCTAGTCGCGACAATGATGCTTACGATCACAAGTGACCACAAGCTAACCAATGTGTTGGTACCTACTGAGAGTACTAAATAAAGTAATAATAATGGACATGTTCCAAAAACAACTAATAAAGCCATAAAGTCTGAATACTAAAAATATGAATGAATCACAAGTTTGTAACATCTGATAAGACTGATAAAACTAACTAACTAATTATCAGAATGTGTAAAAGCCTCTAAACTAACTAAGGAGTTGATGGGACGAACCCCCAACTAACTCCGACAGACTGAATATAATAAAATACTAAAATAACTGAATAATTATAACATGTCCTCGATGGATGGGGACTCACCACTACGGTTGTTTGATTATACTAAGCAGTCTAACATCAGTCGGGAAACTGTATGTCCGAAAGTATGTTATAAGACATCATAGCATAAAGAAGAGTATGCGGTTTGTACTTTTAATATATTGGTATATGAGATAAGGATAGACTGATATGCATAACGTACTGTGCATATGTAATAAGAACTAACTGAATAAAATGAGATAACTAAACATACATGCATTAAAAATTTAATATCTGAGAATGCAACATGAAGTGTGTATTTGTTATGTTGCTAAGATAAATCTATAAATTGAAAGACTAAAAGTTGTAAAACTAAATATATGAAAGTCTATACACTTAGTCAAGCAAACCTTAACTAAAAATACACTGAATACTATACTAGACTATGGGTGGTATCATCTAAATGACATTCCCCAATCTGAGCTAATTAGGATCTAACTTGTATCGCAAGTTGGAATGGTGTGGTGTACCGAAGGACAAGGGTGTCAAGACTAAACTGACAGGTGACCCATAAGAGAAAGTCAAGCCTAAACTGATGGGTGACTCCTTATATTCTACGATGCTATATAGTTCTGAAATACAGGGACTGCTACTAATAACTCTACCTAACTGATAGGGAAGTTGCAGCCCCTATATTTGCTCGGTGCTAAATCCTACTCCCAACTAAACTGACACTGGAAATGGAACTAGACTGAGTTTAACTGAACATTATTTATTGTCTGATAGTGCTCATGATGATCATAATAACTGAATAACTAGGAATCATCATGTTTTAACTGAATCATACTTAAAAAACTAAAAATCATGAAAAACATATAGGTATCGGGTGTTCATGACCAACCAGCACTGAATAATCATTAAATGTAATAACAAGTTTAATACTATAGTAAAGGATTATGGTTAAAAATCCAAAAGTGTAGACATTTCATCAACATGTGGGGATCATGAATTTAACATAAGAATGATAGCTAAGAATCAAAAATTTAGGATTCATCATAAAATTCACTTTAATAAGGCATGGGAAACTCAAATTCATAGCATGGGGATTTCAAAATCTTGCATGGTATCATACATGGACTGAAATGCATTTTAATTACCATGGAAACATAAATTAAACCCATCTTAAGCAATACAAAATACAATAATGATAGAAAAATTTAATCTTTAATCGAAAAGAGTGTTTTTGGGCTCCATGGATGAAAGAAAACCCATGAAAGAACATACCACATACCTTAAACCTTTAACTTCAAAAACAAAACACCAATATTTATGATTTATTGAAGATTCTTGAACTTAGGGAACTTGAATTCTTTATTTATTGGGGAGAAAGTAATTGAATTTGTGTTCTTGGGGAAAATGGAAGAGTTTTCTTAAGATAGATCTGGAGAAGAAAGGCAAATAATGCACTAAATAATGTCCTAATTCGTGTTATGAACAATTGGGTTGAAGGGTAACAGACCTTATTGCCCCTCTGGCATTTAAACAAAACTAGCTTGCCGCAATGTATCCTTATTGTAGTAGTTCATTTCTCTCACCACGATGCGATCGGAATGACGATAGGAATAACATCGCGATGTAGGCTTATCGCTATAATCCTCTTGTTTCGTGATCCAAACATGACCCAAACCCCATCCAAAAAATTTAAAACTTCTCTGAGACATTTTTTTACATCCCTGAACATGAATTAACTAAAAAACCAACATTTCAGGGTTGAGAAGACCAAATTAAAAATCCTCCAAGTTTAGAAGCCTTAAAAATAACCAAGTACCCAATACTTAGTGAAATTTTTAGGCTTTAAGTCCCTTATGCATCCAACTAAAAGGTTAATTGAGCTATGGATAATATGGGGTATTACAATATCTCCTCCTAATGAACATTAGTCCTTGAATAAGACTAGTTAGACTGAGAGTACTGAAATAAGGTAACAGAGATCACATACTCAATATGCATGACTAGAAATATGATTACATAACTCAGTCTGAAAGATGATACATAAGCTAGATTGATTTCGTGAATGCATGCAATGTCATGAGAATAGTTATATAGCTGGAACTGAGAATGGAAAAGAGTCAATCTAAGGAAAACTATTACCTTAAGCTGAGTCTGAGTTTGTAGAGAAAAGATGAGGGTACTTGGTATGCATATTTGCTTCTGCTTCCCAAGTAGATTCCTCAATGGACTGATTCTGCCATAGAACTTTTACCAAGGAAACTTCTTTGTTCCTTATTCTATGAATCTGATTATCTAGGATCTTAACTAGAAGTTATTCAAAAGAAAGGTTATCCTGAACACCTATACTTTCCAAAGGAATAACAAAAACTGAATCGCCCATACATTTCTTTATCAAAGAAATATGAAACACCGATGCACTGACACCAAATTTGTAGGAACCTCTATCTCATAAGTTACCTTCCCAAAATAGTTCAAAATTCAATAAGTGCCAAAATATCAAGGACTGAGTTTCCCCTTCTTCCCAAATATCTTTACTCTATCCATGGGTGAGATTTTTAAATAGTCTTAGTCACCTACATAAAACTCAAGATCTCTCCTCCTCTATCAGCATATGATTTTTGATGACTTTGGGCTATCTTCAGCATCTCCCTAATAAACAAAACTTTCTCCGTCTTATTGAAGACCTTATCCGGCCCTATCATAGTAGCCTCACCTACCTCAAACCAACCAATAGGAGATCTACATCTGTAATACCCCGTACCTTTTCCTAGCTTGAAATCATCTTAAAAAAATGTTAGAAGCTTTCTTTGAAAGATGAATCCACTTTTATACATGTGGTATTTTTAAGATTTTCACTTTTTTTCATGTAGAAAATTTAATAAGATTTTCATCGATATAAAATTTGCCTAAATCTAATAACCAGGTATGATGTTATGACTATTTCAAATTTCCATCGTAAAACAACACCATATTGGTCAGTGGCGTGCCGCGCCACAAACTAAAATGACAATTATTCTTTTCCAGTGTCTCAGCATAATTTTCTTTGAGTCACGCCAAAGTTCCAGGTTGTAAAAGAAGGGGCAACCCGATGGCTCCACGTCGAGCCATCCCTCAGTTTCCCAATTGTCAAATTCTAGTGACATGGCACGATAGTGCAGCATCATGCCAAGGTCCAGTCTTATTCGTGCACAAGAAAGATGGCCATCTCAAAATATACATAGACTACCGTTAACTTAATAAGGTCATGGTCAATAACAAGTATCATCTTCCCAAAATCGATGATTTGTTTGACCAACTTTAGGGTACCAGTTATCTCTCTAAGATAGACCTCAGATCTGGCTATCATCATCTCAGAGTCAGAGAATGTGACATTTTGAAAATAGCTTTTTGTACTCGGTATGGTTACTTAAAATTTCTAGTCATGTCATTTGGTCTTACCAATGCCCTAGTAGCTATCATGGACTTGATGAACCGCATGTTTAAACAGTACTTGGACATGTTCATCATAGTCTTCATAGATGATATCCTGGTTTATTCCTGCAGTGAGCGAGATAATACAGACCATCTCAGAATAGTACTTGAGACTCTCAGAGATCCTTAGCTATTCGCCAAATTCAGTAAGTGCGAATTTTGGCTAAGGTCAGTAGACTTACTTAGTCATATTATTTTGGGTGATGGCATTAGAGTAGATCCTCAAAAGACTAAAGTGGTAAGAAACTGGCCCAGACCTATCTCTCCATCAGATATCAAGAGTTTTTTCCGTTTGGCTGGCTATTACAGATGGTTTATTGAGGGATTTTCTTCTATTGCATCCCCTATGTCCAGATTGACTCAGAAGAAAATCAAGATTCAGTGGTCAGATCCTTGCGAGAAGAGTTTTTAGGAGTTAAAGACTCGACTCACCTCAACTCCAGTTTTAGCACTTCCAGATAGTCCAGATGGGTTCGTAGTGTATTGTGATGGATCCAAAGTGGGTTTAGGTGGTGTCCTTACGCAGCATGGTAAGGTCATAGCCTATGCCTCCAGACATCTTAAACCCCATGAGAAGAATTATCCTACTGATGATCTTGAGTTAGCAGCCGTAGTCTTTGCCTTGAAGATTTGGAGGCATTATCTCTACGGAATTCATGTAGATGTCTTTACAGATCATAAGAGTCTTCAGTATGTTTTTTATCAGAAAGATCTCAATCTTCATTAGAGAAGGTGGTTAGAGATCTTGAAAAATTATGACATAAGTGTCCTCTACCATCCGGGCAAGGCCAATGTAGTGGACGATGCTCTTAGTAGACTGTCTATGGGTAGTGTTGCTCATATGGATAACAGTAAGAAAAAGTTAGCTCAAGAAGTACATAAGCTTACCAAACTAGACGTTCACTTATTCGATACATATGAGGGTGATATATGGGTTCAGAGTAGTTCAGAATCATCTCTAGTTTCAGAGGTGAGAAAGAAGCAAGATAGAGATCCCAGGTTTGTAAAGTTGAAAGAGTCAGTAAAGGAATAGAAAGTAGAGGTTTTCTCATAAGGGGGAGATAGTGTTTTGTGTTATCAGGGTAATCTTTGTGTTCTATATGTATATTAATTAAGGAATTGAATTCTTGTAGAAGCGCACGGTGCGTGCTACTCTATTCATCCAGGGGCCATAAAGATGTACCGCGACTTACGGTAAGTCTATTGGTGGAGTGGGATGATGAGAGATATTATAGAGTTTGTGGCTAAGTACTCTACATGTCAGCGGGTTAAGATAAAGTATCAGAAGCCTAATGCGTCTATGCAAAAGTTTAGTATTCCTACTTGGAAGTGGGAAGAAGTGAACATGGACTTCGTGATGGGTTTGCCTCGAACTCGTTGTCAGTATGATTAGGTTTGGGTCATTGTAGACAGGATGACCAAATCAACTTATTTTATTCTAGTTCATGCCTCTTATTCAACCGAGGATTACGCTTCATACCTCTTATTCAGCCGAGGATTACGCCATACTCTATATTAAGGAGTTGGTTAGATTACATCATGTTCCATTATCTATTTTCTTAGACAGAGGTACCCAGTTCACCTTTACTTTCTGGAAAGTGTTCCAAAAGTGTCTTGGTACCCAAGTTTATCTCAGTACAGCCTTTTATCCTCAGATAGATGGTCAAGCAGAAGGGACCATTTAGACTTTAGAAGATATGATACAGGCGTGTGAAATTGATTTCAAGGGTAGTTGGGATGACCACTTGCTTTTGATTGAGTTTGCATACAACAACAGCTATCATTCCTGTATTCAGATGGCTCTATTCTAAGCTCTCTATGGTACGAGATGTAGAACTCTGATTGGTTGGGTCGAAGTTAGTGAGGCCTCAATCATAGAGCCTGACTTAGTATTCGATACCTTAGAAAAGTCCAGCTTATTAGAGAAAGACTCCGAGCTCCTCAGAGCCGATAGAAGTCTTATACAGATATTCGTAGAAAAGATCTCGATTTTGATATTGGTGACTATTTCTATCTAAAGATCTCTCCCATGAAGGAAGTGAAGTGGTTCGGCAAGAAAGAGAAACTCAGTCCCCGATATGTCGGTCCCTTTAAGATTCTCAGTCACTTCAGCAAGGTAGCTTATGAGCTCGAATTGCCTTCAGATCTAGCCTCAGTTCATCCAGTCTTCTAGGTCTCTTTGGTCAAGAAGTGCATAGGTGACCCAACAGTTATAGTCCCTATTCAGAGCATTGATGTTCAGAACAGTCTCTCTTATAAGGAGATTCTAGTTGAAATCCTAGACTATCAGACTTATAGACTAAGGAACAAAGAAGTCCCTCTAGTTACAGTTCTTTGGAGAAATCAGTCTGTCGAGGGAACTACTTGTGAAGTAGAAGCAGATATGCATACCAAGTATCCTTACCTCTTCTCTGCCAACTCAGATCAAGCTCAAGGTAACAGTCCTCCTTAAGCTTACTTAGTTTCATGTTCAGTGTTCATCACAAACTTGGTATCAAGTACCATTGCATATTCAGACATGCATTCATGTATCGGTTCAGCTATATAATTATGCATCAGACATGCATTCTCATTGTGAGAAACTTAGTTCCTTATAACACTCAATCATGCATTCATGAATCAGTTATGCATACATCAAATATGTGTGTCTAGTATGATATATTCAGTTATCAGTCATGTCAGTCATGAGATCGTGTTTCAGTTATTCATATTCAGTATGTATGTCAATTTATGTTCTTCCCCTCATTCTCAGTTTCATTCGAGGATGAATGTTCTCAAAGGGGAGATATTTTAATACCCCATACCTTTTCCTAGCTTTAAATTAACTCAAAAAACTGTTAGGAGCTTTCTTTGAAAGATAAATCCACTTTAGTACACGTGGGAAATTTAACAAGATTTCCATCAATATAAAATTTGCCTAAATCCGATAACCAGGTAAGAAGTTATGACTATTTCAAGTTCCCATAGTAAAACAGCATCATATTGGTCAGCGGCGCAGCGCACCACAAGCTAAAATGGCAATTGTCCTTTTCCAGTGTTTCAGTGCGATTTCCTCCATGTCACGCCAAAGTTCCTGGTCACAAAAGAAAGGGCAACGCGATGACTCCGCATTGCGCCATCCCTCAGTTTCCCAATTGTCAAACTCCAGTGACACGGCGAGACAACACCGTGTCGCGCCAAGGGTCCAATTCGGAAAATTTTTACTGAAATTACTAGACACGTCCAAGGTTAAAAGGGTCAATTTTTCACCCCTATTTAAGCCCTTTAACACGTGATTCAGCCACTTTTCACTTAAAAAATAATCTCTTCTCTCTAAAACCTCTCAAGAACAACCTAGTGCTTTTCATAGAAGATTCAGAAAGAATTTCCTCCATCAATCTTTTTGTATTTATGAACCAAGGTATGCATAGTGTTCATTCATGGACTCCTTTGGTCCATGAAGCCCAAGAATCCCTTTTCTAAATTCAAGTTTATGGATTTTCTTATGAATTTCATGATTGGGCTGCTCTTGTTCATGTGGATAATGAGAAATTGAATTCTACTCCATGTTGGGAGATAAATTCTATGTGGATTAAATTATTATAGATTCATGGAAACCTATGACTAAACCCTTGAATGATGAAATTATAATTGAACCATGATGTTTAATTATTATAATATGATGTTTACATGTACCATGCCTACAATATGTTTGATTAAATGCCTAGATAAAGGAAAAGTGCCTAACTAGCATGATACCATGAAATCCCCAAGTATGTACAAGTTATACCTTTTAAATGTTTTGATGAAATGCTTCTGTAAATGTATTATGGATCATGATGCTAGTTATATGTTCAAGTAAGTTATGCTTGGTCATTTTTCTTCCATCGAGTCCTGGGAGTACTCGTAGCCGAAACATTAGCTGTGTTACTAGAGCCATGTTATGTTTTCATGATACTCTTAGTCAAGCTATGAATCTTTAATTTCAGACAGTCTTATGACTCAGGAAATCTCCATGATCTCATAAACTCAGTCAGTTGTCAGATATCAGTAGTATTCCATCAGTCAACGAAATTCAGTAACCCAGCCCATGTTCAGCTCAGTAAATCATGTTCAAAGTCTATTTAGATAGGAGTAGGAATTAGTACAAAGTGAACCCAAGGATTGGAACACACACTATCAAATGAGGGTATGATTCTTAGAAGTCATCCTTGCATTCCAGAACTATGCATCTAGCATAGGTTAAGATATCAACACTATCCGATGAGGGTTGATAAGATTGATAAGCACTATCAGATAAAGGCCCCACCATTCTCTTTTGGAACACTATCAGATGAGGGTCACCCACAGCTTGTCCTTACCAGTGGCGCGGTATTGACACCCTTCTAATTGGGGTTACAGATTGGACCCCAACTCAACCATAACGGCATATTAGGGGCATGTTAGTTAGATAACTACTTCCCACAGTTTCATGTTACAGAATCAGGACTGTCAGACATAGTCAATCAGTCTACGTAATAGAACTTGATAATTCTTCAGATTTTAGGACTGTCAGATACAGTCAACTTAAGATACAATACGGGACTCAGCTAGTTCCATTAGATTCAGGACTTTTAGATACAATCACTCATGTTATCAGTTATATTAGTTATCAGTATGTCATGTTATCAGTATTTAGATTCTGTAATCATGTTATCACGGTATCATTGTCAGTTATTATGTCTCATGCATGTACTCTCACGCTCATGATAGTCAATCTGCTATTGTTATTATTCATGCATATGAACCCCATGCATTCAACCTACCTCATATGCATACCAGTGCATTTAAAGTACTGACGCATTTGCACTATGTTGTCTTATACCATAGGTTCAGAGACACGAGCTCCAGAGCACCAGTAGCCTTCCAATCTCAGTAGCCAGAGTTAGAAGTGAGTCCTCATCTTTCAAGAACATGATCATTATTTTACTATCTCAATAATTAGTTTATTAGTTGGAGTTAGTTGGGGACATGTCCCATCAACTCCTTATTCAGACAGTCATGTTTTAGAGTCTTTCCAGACTATAGTATGTTCAGATAGATTATTTCAATTGTTTTGGGTATTTCATACCCCTCCTAGATGTTACATTTTTATCAAATACTATGTCTCAGTTTTTAACCTTATAGCCTTTCAGTTCATGTTTCTGCATTATAAAGTATTTTATCCAATATACAGGTACAGATATCAGTCATGGGTTAGCTTCTGGTACTTTGGGGTCATGAGCACCGTATAGCATTCTGGGTATCAGATTTGGGGTGTTACAAAGCTTCCCATAAAGAGCCTCAAATGTAGCCACCTGGATACTAGAGTGATAGTTGTTATTATGAGGAAACTCAATCAAAGGTAAGTGGTCATCCCAACTATCTTTAAAATTAATAACACATGCTCTCAACATATCCTCTAAGGTTTTAATGGTCCTCTATGCATGACCATCTATCTGAGGATGAAAATTTGTACATATATGAACTTGGGTACCATGAACATTCTAAAAAGCTCTCTAAAAGTGAGAGGTAAAGTGGGTACCTCTATTTGATATGATAGATAATGGTACTCCATGCAACTTTACCAACTCTCTACTATAAATCCTGGCATAATCTTTAGTTTAACACGAAGTATGAACTGGTAAGAAATGAGATTATTTAGTCATTCTATCCATAATAACCCATATCGTATCATGCTTACGACGAGTATGAGGTAAACCCATCACAAATCCATGTTCACCACTTCCCACTTCCAAGTAAGGATGTTGAGCTCCTGTAATGCACTACTAGGTCTCTTGTGCTCAACTTTAACCTACTGATAATTTGAACACTTATCTACAAATTCTGCAATGTAATTCTTCATACCATTCCACCAATAGATTTTTCACAAGTCTCGATACATCTTAATGGATCCTTGATGAATAGAATATTATGCACCATGTGCCTCCGCCAAAATCCACTGCCTTAGACCATCAAAACATGGAAAACATAACATTCCTTGACAACGTAGCACACCATTTCCCCCTTGGGAGAAAACCTCTACTTTTTGATATCTAACTGTTTCCTTCAACCTAACCAAACTAGGATTCCCATCCTGCTTTTCCTTTACTTTAGCAACCAAAGAAGATTCTAATCGATTCAAAACCCATATACTACCTTCACCTATATCAGGAAACCGAACACCTAATCTCCCAAGCTGATGAACCTCCTAGACTAACTTTTATCTTATCCTCCTCAATATGTCCAATGCTACCTATAGATAATTTACTAAGGGCATCTGCCACTACATTGACCTTTTTAGATGATACAACATACTCATATCATAATCTTTTAACAACTCAAGACACCTTCTCTAATGAAGATTGAAATCTTTCTACGAGAACACATATTGAAAATTTTTGTGATCCGTGAACACATCAACATGAACCCTAAAAATATAGTGCCTCCAAATTTTAAAGGCAAAAACAACTACTACCAACTCAAAATCATGGGTAGGATAAATCTTTTCATGGGATGTAAGTTATCTAGAGCTATGGCCTAACCTCTTTGCATTAATACACAACCAAGACCAACTCTAGAAATATCATAGTAAACTATGAATCCCTCTGAACCAGCTGGAAAGGTCAGGACTACGGCTGAGGTGAGTCGAATCTTTAACTCCTGTAAACTCTTCTAACATGAATCTAACCATTAGAATTTGACTTTATTTTTAGTCAATCGAGACATAAGGGATGCAATGAAAGAGAACCATTCAACATTTCATCTATAATAGGCAGCCAAACCCAAGAAACTCTTGATATCTAATGGAGAGATAGGTCTAGGTCATTTTCTCACTACTTTGATCTTTTGATGGTCAACTCTAATTCCTTCACCAGAAATAATATGTCCAAGAAAAGCTACTAATCATAGAGAAAATTCACACTTACGGAAATTGGTAAACAACTAATGAGCTCAAAGGGTCTGCAATACAATCCTCAAATGGTCTACATGATAATTCTCACTATGGGAATAAACAAGGATATCATCAATGAAGATTATAACAAACATATACAAGTACTTCTTGTACACTCTATTCATCAAGTCCACGAAAGCTTCAGGGGAATTTGTTAGTCCAAAAGACAAAACTAGGAATTCAAAGTAACCATTCCAAGTTCTAAAGGTTGTCTTTAAAATGTCACATTCTCTGACTCTAAGCTGATGATAGCCAGATCTAAGGTCTATCTTAGAGAAATAACTGGTACCATGAAGTTGGTCGAATAATTCATCTATCTTGGGGAATGGATATTTATACTTTACTATGACTTTGTTCAACTAACGGTAATCGATGCATGTTCTGAGAGAACAATCTTTCTTACGCACGAGTAAGACTGAAGCGCTCCATGGGGAAACATTGGGTTTGATGAATCCCTTATCTAAGAGATTCTTCAAATGTTCTTTTAATTCCCTAAGCTCAGTTGGAGTCATTTTATAAGGAGGAATAGAGATAGGCTGGGTATCTGGACGGAGATCGATTCCAAAGTCAATTTCTCTTTCGGTAGGAACTCTAGGGAGGTCACCAGGGAACACATCAAGAAATTCCCTTCCTACTGAAACTGACTCAAGACTAGGTGTCTCAAAACTAGAGTCTTTGACTACAACAACAAAGTACATACCCCCCTTTGATATCATATTTCTTTCCTTGAGATAAAAAATAATTTGACTCCTAAGCACTGAAGTACTACCCCTCTATTCAATAATTGGTTCATTGGGAAACTAAAACTAAACAACTCTATTTTTGCAATCCACTGAGGCATAGCATGAATAGAGCCTACCCATGCTGAGGATGACCTCAAAATCAGTCATTTCTAACTCTGCAAGATCTACTAAAGTAATTTTCTGAGATACTGTAATCAGGAAATTTCTGAATACCTATCTAGATATAATAGATTTACCCACTGGGATAGACACTGAGAAAGGCTCTGCTAATGTTTTTGGACTAACACCAAAATTGACAACTATATAGCGTTACAAAAAAAAAAAGAAGCTTCGAGGTCTAATAAACATACACATGAAGATGAAAAACTTGTAATGTACTCATAACAACATCAAGAGAACTTTCCTAATCATGTCGAGATTGGAGTGTATAAGTCTGTTCCAGCGCTGCCTGCTAGTGGCACTGGAAGTAGCGCCCTCTTGGGTCGAAAAACCTGATAGTACTACTGAATAAGTATTCTGGCCCTGTTAGTAATCATTTCTGCCCCTCTACGCCAAAAACATACACTTTTAAATCTTGTGTCCTAGCTTGCTACATCTTAAACACACACTACTACCAGCCTTATGAATGACCTGATGATTGCTACAACACTTTCTGCAGAGTGGATTATTACGACCACTATTCATACTATCCTGGGACTTAGAACCTAGCATTCTATCCTGACTATTATTACTGAACTTTGGCACTGGTGCACAAGTTGAAGATTGTGCTGGGGCTGAGAACTTTTGACAGAACCTAGAACGGTTTCCACCCTTTGTCCTCAGTTAAAAAAAGTTAAATCTACCTCTTCTAGCTTTCTTATTCTCACTCTCTCTTTATCCTTAAACTTATCTTCATTAATCTATTGAGCATGAACCATAAGGCTAGATAGGTCCATCTTCTTAATTAACATAGATATCCAACACTTCTTGACCACACTATCAGATACACAGGAAATAAACTTACTATTTCTAGACCTATTATCAGCCACCATCCAAAAAGCATACCTCGCTAACTTAGTGAGCTTAAAAGAGTATTCACACTCATATTACCTTGCTTCAAATTTATGAACACCTACACCTTAGATTCCCTCAACTCTAAAAGAAAGAACCTGTCTAATAAAGTCGTGGTAAACTCTTCCCACTCTACAGGCCCTGCTTCAATACTCCTATACTTCTTCTACTACTTACATCAGGTGTGAGTTACATTCTACAATTGGTATGTATCCAACTCTGCACTCTCACTCAAAGCAACACCCATGATATTTTTCACTTTCTGAACCATATCAAGAAAATCCTGTGAATCCTCCTCAGACTTGGATCCCAAAAATAAAGAGGGATTCATTCACTTGAGATACTGAATCCTAGTTGTAGTTGTATTTGCCACTGGATTAGCTAGTGAAATAGCCTAAAAACTATTTTGAGTAACTACTGAGTGAGCTAAGGTAGTGAAAGCAGCTCTGAACTCAGCGTGAGAAACATGCTCATTTAAGGGATCTTCCTGAATAGGCGGTAGTATAGGTTGGTTTGCATTCCTTCTTCCATATTTTCTATTGGGAGGCATTGCCTGTAAATAGAATGAAGGATAAGTTATAAATAGATTTTAAATAGAGCTTATGCTCATTCGTATGACATAAATACTGAAAGAAGGGAAACTTTTCCTAAAACATCTTATAGCGTCTTGTCTATAAGTGTGTCGTGCTTCACATTCATGTATAAGACTCTACTCAACGCGACTCTCAGACTCTCTAGTACACTTAAAAACCATAGGCTCTAATACCAAGTTTAGTCATGACCCAAGGCTACCCCTATTTGCGACAACGGTGCTTATGGTAATAAGTGAACACAAGCTAACCCATATGTTGGTACCTGCTAAGAGCACTAAATAAAGTAATAATAATGGACATATGCAGAAAATAACTGATAAAGCCATAAAGTATGAATACTAAAAATACAAATGAATCATAAGTTTGAAATATATGATAAGACTAATAAAATTGACGAACTCTCTAACTGACTGTCTAAATGTCTAAACGCCTCTAAACTGACAAAGGAGTTGATGGGATAGAATCTCAACTATCTCCAATTGACTGAATAAAATAAAATACTGAAATGAATGAATAATTATAATGTGTCCTCAATGGATGAGGACTCACTACTATAATTGTTAGATTACACTAAGCTATCTAACTATCATTAGGGAACTATGCATCCGAACCTATGATATAAGATATCTTAGAGAAAAGAAGAGTATGCGATCAGTACTTTGAATGTACTAGTATATGAGATGAGGATAGGATGATATGCATGGGGTACTGTGCATATTACATAAGAACTAACTTAATATCATGAGATAACTAAACATGAATGCAAGAAAACTGTAATATCTGAGAATGCAAGACTAAGTGTATTCTATTATGTTACTGAGATAAATCTATAATCTGAAAGACTAAAATCTTTAAAACTAAATATCTTAAAGTTTGTACACTTAGTTAAGAAAACCTTAACTAAAAATATACTGAATATTGTATTGATATAGTGGGAGGTGTCATCTAACCGATAAGCCCTAATCTAAGATAATTGGGGTACAACTAATAACCCCAATTGGAAGGGTGTCAGTACCGTGCCACGGTTACTAAAATTGGCTATGTGGATCCACTAATCTGTCGTTCTTAAGGACCAAGGTGTCAAGCCTAAATTGATGGGTGACCCCTGAGAGAAAGTCAAGCCTAAACTGTCGGTGACTCCTCATATGCTACGCTTGCTACATAGTTCTAGAATGCAGGGACTGCTTCTAATGACTCTGCCTAATTTACAGGGAAGAGACCACCCTGCATTCGCTTGATGCTACATCTTACTCCTAACTAAACTGACATGAGAATTGGAACTAGACTAACCTTAGCTAAACATAATTTCATGACTAATAGTGCTTATTATGATCATAATAACTTAATAAATAGGAATAATCATGGTTTAATTGAATCATTCTTGAATATCTGAAAATCATGTAAAACATGTAGGTATCGGGTGTTCATAACCCATCAGCACTGAAGAATCATTGAATTTAATAAGAAGCTTAAAACTGTAATAAAGGTTCATGGTTCAAAACCCATAAGCATAGGCATTTCATCAAACATATGGGGATCATGAATTTAACATAGGAATGCTTTATAAGAATAATAAATTTAGGATTCATCATAAAATTCACTTCAATAAAGCATGGGAAACTCAAATTCATAGTATGAGGAATTCACAATCTTTTATAGGAACATATATGCACTAAATTACATTTAAATTACCATGGAAACATGAAATAAACCCATCTTAAGCAGTACAAAATACAATAATTATAAAAAAACTAAATCTTTAATGAAAAATAGGAAACTCAATAGAAAATGTATGAATGAAAATCCCACATACCTTAAACATTTAACTTGAAAGAGAAACATCAATCTTGATGCTTTCTTGAAGTTTCTTGAACTTGGAGAACTTTAATTCTTTATTTCTTGGGGAAAAGGAATTGAATTTATATTCTTAGGGGAGAGGGGAGAGTTTTCTTGAGAGGGATTTGGAGAAAACTTGCAAATAATGCACTAAATAATGTCCCAATAAGTGCTATGAATGATGGGTTGGGGGGAAATAGCCAATTACCCCTCAGGCAAATAAATTCAAAATTGGATGGATCAAGCTTCCTGCGATGGGGCCTTATCATAGTACTTCATTTCCCTCACCACAACGTGTTCTACATGACGATAGGAATAACCCCACAATGTAGGATTATCACTCTAATCCTTTGGTTTCATGGTCCAAACATGACCCAAACCCCATCTGAAAAATCCAAAAACTCCTCCGAGAGATGCTTCTTACATCCTTAAACATGAATTAAATGAAAAAACAATATCTCGAGGTCAGGAAGACAAAGTTAAAAATCCTCCAAGTTTTGAAGCCTTAAAAATGACTAAGTCCCCAACACTTAGTGAAATTTTCAGGCATTAAGCCCCTTATGCATGCAACTAAAAGCTATAGTGAGCTAAGAATAATACGGGGTATTACAACTATAGGGGTTTGGGCCATATTAGAAAGTATTATCCTAATTTCTTATAAATGGGTTAGTTCACTCAATAATTGACTTTTACTACTCTAATTTTGGTAGGTCATAGTGGTGGAGAAATGGTAGGGGTCATCCACAAAGTGGGTGTGGTGTCTAGGCTATAGCGGGTGGGAACCAAGATAATTAGGGTTGAAGATATGATAGTATAAATAGTGCTCAAGGTGGTAGAAGTGGAAGATAAGGTGGTCATAAGGCTTACCCTTATGTTATTCTATCTCATCTTGAAGCAGATGATTCTTAAATTGCGATCACAGGTACTATTTTTGTTTATGATCATATGGATCTTGTACTATTTGATCCTAGTTCCACATTGTCTTATGTGTTTGTATAATTTGACTTGGTTTGGGACTTATACTACGAGCATCTTAATACTATTGTGTTTATGTCCATGCTAATTTGGGTGTCTGTATGTGTTGATCCAGTATATC
The DNA here is from genome assembly GCF_002878395.1 of Capsicum annuum. Taxonomy (NCBI): domain Eukaryota; kingdom Viridiplantae; phylum Streptophyta; class Magnoliopsida; order Solanales; family Solanaceae; genus Capsicum; species Capsicum annuum. The sequence continues at coordinate 61,876,503 of NC_061116.1, read as the reverse complement.
ATACATGCCTTGTGATGTTTATGAAGTTTAAGACCTTGGAAGGCTTAGTGATTCTAGATATGGAAGAAATTTATGTCATTTTGGATATGAGTTGTTGTCCTTCTATCATGCCATTCTTGATTGTTGTTCTAAAATATTCATTATAGAGATGCCGAAGATAGAGAAGTTAGAGAAGGAGGGTATTGTTAAGCCTACTCATGTAAGAATAGTGTTATCTCTTCATGCCGATAATTTAGTAAATAGGGGCATAGGCATTTTAGCCCATTTTTGGGAAGATAAATCTATACTTAGTCCTATAGTGTCATTCCCAGTGGTGTGTGAATTCTTAGAAATGCTTCTTTATGATCTTCTAGGTATGCCTTCAGACTGAGAAGTTGATTTTTAGAGATCTAAAGCTCAGGAAACAACCATATCCATCCCTTTCTATGGCACAAACAGAGTTGATAGAGCTGAAATCTCAGTTATAGGAATTTTTAGAGAAGGGATTTATTTTCCCACATATTTTTTCTCAGGGTGCGCCTATGTTATTTGTGAAAAAGTAGGATGTTAACATAAGGATATGCATACACTATCACCAGTTTAATAAGGTGACCATTCATAATAAATATCCATTGCCTTGAATAGATACCTACTTGACCAGTTCCATGGAGCTGTAGTATTCTCTAAAATAGATTTGAGATTGGGCTACCACAATCTAAATATTAGTGAGGAGGATATCCCAATGACTAATTTCCAGACTCATTATAGGAACTGTGAGTTTCTATTTATGTCATTTGGCTTGAGGAATGCCCAACTACCTTTATGAGTCTAATAAATGCAGGTTTTAAGTCATTCTTGGATTCGTTCATGATTGTGTCCATTTATTTCATATTAATTTACTTTAAAAGTAAGGAAGAGCATGAATCTTACTTGCATACGGTATTGGGGTTGCTAAGGAGAAGCAACTATATGCTAAGTTTTTTAAATATAAGTTATAGCTGTCTTCAATATCCTTCCTAGGGCATAGGGTTCCCAAGAAAGGGGTTATGGCAAACCCACAAAAGGTATAAGTAGTTATGAATTAGGCTAGGCCAACAAATGTGACATAAAATTTGAGTTTTACATGGTTGGCCAGCTATTATTATGATTTGGTAACGGGTTTGCTACTTTTTTCTTGAATATGACAAGCCTTACTCAGACGGAAGTCCTATTATTATGGGACGACAAATATGAAGTGAGCTTCCAAATACTCAAAACTTTTTCAACCCTAATTCTCATATTGCTTATTATAGGTAAGGATTTAATTGTATATTATGATGCCTTATGGTTGGGTTTAGGAATTGTTTTAATGTTGTATGAAAACATGATTGCTTATGCTTTGACACAACTAAAGTTTTATGAGAAAAATTAAGGTTTGATTTAGGTGTTGTTTTGATGATAGATCAAAATGTGATTTGTTATGCTTCGACACAAGTGAAGCTATATGAGAAAAACTGCCCCACACATGATATAAAATTGACAGATGTGGTGTTTACTTTGAAGATTTGGAGACTTTAATTCTATATGGTTAAATCTGAAGTGTTCACTGACCACCGTAGCTTATAGTACATGTTCACTCAAAGATCTTTAAACCTTAAACAGAGAAGGTGGGTAGAGTTGATCAAATACTATTCATCTCAATCCTATATCACTCGGGTAAGGTCAATGTTGTGGTAGATACACTAAACTAGAAACTAGTGAGCCTGGGAAGTTTAGTATGGATGGAAGTTAGATCTATAATCTATAACAAATCTAGAGTAGAAAGTTCAAAGACTAAAATATAAGCTATTTAAGAGAAAATATCTTATAGGGTGGGTGATAGAGGCCATTCTTGATAGTGAGAGAGCATTGAGGATTTAGGGGTACTTGTGCGTACCCCAAGTAGGTAATTTGATTTCAAATATTCGAGCAAAGGCTTACAAATCTAAGTACTCTACGAATCTTAGTGCCAACAAAATGTATAAAGACTTGAGGCAACATTATTGGTGGCAAATAATAAAGTAGGACATTATGGATTTTTTAACCAAGTGTCAAAACTGCCAGTAGGTCAAATATGAGCTCCAAAAACTTCGCGATACATTTTAGAGAATGCCCATTCAAGAATAGAAATGGTAAAGGACAACTACGGACTTTGTGGTTAGCCTTTCTAAAACTCTGAGAAAATATGAATCTATATGGGTCATTGTGGACCAAGTTACCAATTTAGCTCACTTTTTTCCTATAAGAGTAGATTATAATGCGTCTATGTTGGCCAAGATTTACGTGAAGAAGATTGCAAGGTTACACGGGGTACAAGTTTTTATTGTGTTAGACAGAGGTACTAAATTCAACTCTAATTTTTTAGAGAAATTTTAGTCAGAGTTGGGGTTTAGATTGGACCTAAGTATAGTTTTCCATCCATAGACTAAAGGTTAGTCAAATCAAACTATTCAAGTGCTTTAGTATATGCCTCGGGTTTGTGTTATGTTATTTAATGGTCAGTGGTACCAGTACTTACCATTGTGTGAATTTGCGTACAATGATAGCTACCACTGTAGTATTGATATGGCCTCATCTGAGGATTTTATGGTGAAAGGTGCAGGAGTACAATTAGATGGTTTGATGCATTTGAAATAAGGCCTTAGGGAACTGACATGCTCAAGGATTTGATAGACAAGGTAAGGGTAATAAAGGAAAAGCTCATAGCTATTAGAGCCTATAAAAAAAATATATGGATATAATGGTGAGAGATGTGAAATTTGAAAAGGGGGAAGCTACTCTTGAAAGTATCACCCATGAAGGGTGTAATGTGGTTTAGTAAGAAATGAAAGTTGATTTTGTAATACATTGGACCCTCTGAGGTTTTAAAGAGAGTAGAGTCAATAGAATGCAAGCGAGGCTTGCCTTCTAGTACATCCAACATTCACCTAATATTCTGTGTGTATAATCTAAATAAAGACAATAGATATGGGAACTACATGATTTGTTGTGAAGCCGAGTTATTTTATAAAGAGTTATCATATGAAGGTGATTCAATTGTGATATTTGGTAAGGACATGAGAAAAATTGAGAACTAGATTCATTCAATGTGTGAAAGTTTAATGGAGGAACTATAATTTTGAGGAAGCTACTTAGGAGATAGATGCTAGATAAGCATGAGATATTCACAATTGTTCCTTAACCAAGATACTTTTCCTTTTCTTAGTTATGATTTTAGGGTAAAATTGTCATTCAAGTATGAACAAGAGGTAATTGGTATAAAATGTAATGACCTGAATCATCATTACGCTAAATTATGAGAATTTTTTTACCTAGTCCTTTCTTAGGAAATATTTAGGAAATTTAGGGCTAGCCTAGTGTTGGAAATATTTTCAGAGTTTACTAGTTTAGTAAAATACTACACTAATTAGAGTATTGGTGATGATTTTTTACTTTATTTTTAGATAGATAACAAATTTAGCAAGTTGTAGCAACTTTTCACACCTGAAATAGAGTTGTAAAACTCTAGTTATAGAATTTACCAAAGCAGGGTTGGTTCCTGATATAATATCTCAAAGAGTGTGTTGTAAAAAAGGCATAGCTAATTAGAGGCTTGAGATTTTTCCTTGGAACTAGTGTAATAAAGAAGGAAACTGTTGTGAAGGAAAATCCATCACCGATAGTGTAAAGTGTCAAACTATTGTAGTTATAACGCATATTATTTTGACAGTTTTGAAGACTCAAGAAATATTTTTCATTACCACATTTACAAAAAATGAGTAATGGCTTAGTAAAGGGCAGATAATTCATGTGTCATCATTGGAGGTAAGTTTCTTACAATCTAAACTTTGAATTACTTCTTAGAATCCATAAGAATCATGAGAAAACTAATTTGTGGTGGAATTTAGAGGTTTAACCTTGGTTAATGGAATTAATATTAATTAGTGGGAATGAGTATAAAATTAGTATAAAATGATCCGAGGGTGTTAGAAGATACTAATGGGAGTACAATCTTATTTGTTCATGTTAAATAATGTATGGTTTATGAGGTTTAAGAAAGGGGAAATCCTAAGATGATAATAAAAGGCAATGTTATGATTACAATGGTTAGTATTAATCCGTAATGGTTAAAGAGAGATGAATTTATTAAAATTAATGTATATTCTTGTTGTTATAGTTCAAGATCAAGATGAAGGGAAATGAAAAGTTAAACTTGTGACCTAGAAGTGTTATTGAGGAAGGAATTGAGGTAGGTTATGGTTTATTATAGCAATTAGACTTGTTGGAATCTGTGCTTATATGTGAAATAAATGTTGTGATGTCTTCCGAGCACTACTTGTGATTATTGATTGCAATGCATTTTCATACATACTAATTTTGTATAATTGATTTTTATGATTTTGATAATATACAACACATAATGTTCATGATGATTATGATGTTGCAGAAATAATAATGATATTGATAAGACGAGACAAAAGACATGATGCACATACTTTGAATTCATATATTTATTCATGTGCATTGAATGTTCAATTATAATCTAATGATATGATGCAAATTGTTGTTGAATTTGACTAGGTGTAAACATACATAAGTATGAGTTTGTATTCCTTCTAAATTGAATTGTCATAATTTTGTATTTTTCTTTGATTATAAGTTCAGTGATGATCGATTTTCACATACTTGATTATATATTTGTATAATGTAAGGTTGAGTTAACCTATTATGCCTACCAGTACTTATTGATGTACTGATTCTACTGGTGCTCTTTATTTTGTTCAGTACAAAGCGTGTTTTATCCCTTGATACAAGACCTTTACTTTTTCTAGTGGTTCCAGACACAGTTTAAAGGTTGAACACCATGACCTGGAAGCCTTTGGATTTTCTTATTATTTTTTTTCCCTTGTTTTAGGACTAATACATTTCTTTATTTATTCTTATGCTGGATAATTATTTTTATCTAAGACTTGATTTTTCTTAGATGTTCTTGTTCGATGAATTCAAGTCCCTGGGATGTAATAAATAGAGGTTTCGATTCTCTATTAGTCTATGGATGTTAATGTTGGTTTGATAGTTTGTTTATTTATATATTTATTGAATGAAGTACTTTTAGAACTTCTTTTAAAAACTAGGTTAATATAACGTAAATCATAAAGTAAACCTTGAGTTAGTAAGGATTGGTTTATAATGGTTTTCCTTTCATTGATCAGGGTGGGTGCAAATCATGACCGATTGGGTAATGATGGAGGTACAGACTCTAACTAATAGAATCATGAGCAAGGGATTAGTAAGGGAGGGGTGTTAGCCCATGTTGAGGCAAAGTCTAATTTGTTTGAAAAAATTAAGAGTAGACAATTTAAAGTAAGATGTTTTGAAATATTAGGGAGAAAGTGTAGTAAGGTGAAGCCAAGGAGGCCGTTCTTGATGAAGGAGAGTTGATGATTAGATGGAGCATGTATTTTTCATTTTTTGGAGACTTTATTCCTACTATTCTTGCAAAGTCCCATAATTCGATGTATTCTATACATCTGGGTGCAACGAAAATGTATAGAAACTTGAGACAACACTATTAGTGGAAAAAATGAAGTGAGATATAGTAGATTTTGTAACCAAGAATCATAATTGTCCATAGGATGAGAATGAACATAAAAACCTGGGGGCACTTTTCTGAGAATGCCCATTCTAGTGTCGAAGTGGAAAGGAATATCTATGGATTTGTTGTAGGTCTTCTTAAGACTTTGAGAAAATGTGGTTACATATGTGTGATAGTCGATCGATTGATCAAGTCAGATCATTCTATTATGGTGAGGGTGGACTATCATGAAACTACGTTGGTGAAGATTTATGTAAAAGTGATTGTAAGTCTCCATTAGGTTCCTATTTATATAGAGGTACACAATTTAACACCAAGTCTTGGGAGAAGTTTTCATCAGAATTGGGTACTCGATTGGACCTAAGTACAACTTTTCCTCCACAGGTTGATGGGCGATTGAAATGGACAATCCAATTACTTGTAGACATGCTTAGATCATGTGTGATTGACTTTGGTGGTCAATGGGACAAGTATTTAACCTTTTGTGAATTTTCTTTTAATAATAAATACCACTCTAGTGTTGACATAGCTCCTTTTGAAGCTTTGATTAGATAAAAGTATGGGTTGTTGATCGGTTGGCTTAATGCCTTTGAGGTGAGACCATGGGACACTGATATACTAAAGTAGGTGATGGAGAAAGTGAGGTTTATGTGTGAGATATTGGTAAAACCTCAAAGATAACAAAAGAAATATACAGATAATAAAGTAAGAGAGGTGAAATTTGAGAAAAGTCAGAAAGTGTTGTTGAAAGTATCACCCATGAAAAGTATGATGGATTTTGATAAGAAGGGTATGTTGATTCTGAGATACATCAGAACCTTTGAAATTTTGAATGCAGTAACGTCAGTGGTATATAAGCTGGATTTACCTCCTAGCATATCTGGCGTTCATCGGGTGTCCCATGTGTCAATGCTTAAGAATTATCATGATGATGGAGATTACATCATTTTTTGGGAATCTGAATTATTCAACAAGGAGCTTTCCAATGAAGAGTAGCTAATTGTTCTATTGAACATGGATTTGAGGAATCTGATAACCAAGGTTATTTTATCTAGGAAAGTTTAGTGGAAGAATTATTTGGTTGAGGAAGAAACTTGGAAGGTGAAGGCGGATATGTACAAGAGATATCTACACGTATTCATGGACTCAAGTAATTACCCTTGATATTTGTTGTACCATTTTAGTTTACTTGTTTTTATAGATGAATGAGTGGTAAATTACTATCGAATGTAATGACTAAGATTGTCATGACAATAAAATGGAGAGTAGAACCTATACTTAATCTTTCTTAAAACAAAAACTACAAAATTCAGGACTGGCCTAGACTTAGGCGTATTTTGAGGGTGTGGTAGTCTAGTGAAATCTAGCTTTAATTTGAGAATAGATTGGTGTTTTTTATTTGATTTTGTGGTATAAGAGGATTTTAGAAAGTCGTATCAACTTTTGGTAGGCAAAGCAGATTAATATAACTCTAATTATAGCAAAAATAGTGAAAAGGTTAGTTTGTGATGTAAAATTTTGAGAGGTGTTTAGTGAAATGGCCTAAACTAGGACAAAGTTCAAAATTACTACATTGGGTCCACTAGAGCAGATAAAAATGTGCTAGAGTGGTAATAACACCACTATGAACGCAACTCATTTTGGCCTAGGGCTGCATCAATGGTAGATTCACCGTTACTTTAGTGGTAAAGATGCAAGATTCTTTTTTTAAAAATAGGTAAGGTTTCTTTACTTTCTAAACTTGAATTAATCCTTGAAATTCTTAAAAATTGATAGAATTTGCTACAAGTTAGAAATTGAAGTTTAGCCCTAAATTATGAAGTGAAGAGAAATGGGTGGGGAATTCATTTATTTTAGTTGTTATTGATGCTAGGATGTTAGAAAACACTTCTTAAGGTTGAATTTTTTTTGATAATTCCCAATTATGTAGAATTCTTGAGTTTTAAAGAGTAAAACCCCCTAATATAATGAAATAGGGAAATTCCAATGGTTATGGTAAAATTAAGTTCTTAATGATTAGGAAAGGTGAATGGTTGAAATAGGTGTTGTATAATTGTTTTTAATAGATCAAGAACGGGATGAGATCGAATGAAAGGGCATGTTTTTGGCTAAATAGTATTTCAAGCAAGGAATCAATGTAGGGTATGGTTTAAGTGTAGCAAAAGGCTTTTTTGATTCTGTACTTATATGTAAATTGAATGTTTGCGATTTCTTTTGTTCACTACTTGTATGTTTGACTACATCTGAAATTTACATTGATGTTGATGATGAATATTGATAAGTTATGGAGATGATGTTGAGATGATATTAATGATGGTGATGAAATCATGTCAAAATAATATTGAGAATGATATTTAAATGATGATGAGATGATATTAATGATGATATTAAGATCACAATGAAATAATATTGTTGATGCTTTTGAGATGAGAATTAGATGATACATGAATCTTGCATGCATCCCTTAGTCGAATGAATCTGAACGTACATTTATACATATATATTGTAGTGAACCTCATTAAGGTATTTGCCTTACAGTAGATGGTATAATTGTGTACTTGTATTATTGAAGAAATGAAGTGTTATATCTATACTCAGTGGTCCTTAATTGTAAGTTTGGTTTGGATCGTTGTTACTTGCATTTGATTTGTCTTTTTTTATAGTGTTGAGTTGAGCCATCCTATGATTCCTACCAGTACTTATTTGATGTACTGATGCTACATGTACTTTTCTTTTTGTTAAGTGTTGTGCATGTTCCAGCGTTTGAGATGAGATCTTGACTCTAGTCAGTGATTACAGATGTCAGATCAAGGGTAAGCACCACGATCGGGCAGTTATTGAATCAACCGTATTATTTTAACATTCGTTCAGGATTGAGACTTTTCCTTAGTTTGCATTTTTGATTACTTATTAGACATAGTTTTTGGATATTGTTATATGTTCTTGTGTGGTGACTTCATTGCACCACCCAAACTAGGGTCTGGCCTTGATAGGCATCTCAAGTCTCACATGGACCAGAGATCACCCCCTGCACCTAACCAAACCAAACACAACATCCCCTAATGTCGGATGAATTTTGAACATATAACAAGATAGTATGGAAAAAAATAAGAAAATTCAAAACATGTCTATAACCGACGACTGATGACTGGCCAAATAATCAACCAACATCACCCAATATCCACAGTAATCCAAACAAGCCTTCTAAAAAAAGAACCAAAACCAGTCTTGGTTGGGACATGTCCCAAACTCTGATAGATGACAATGAGAATTAAAATAATAATGTTGATTATAATGAAAGTAACTATCAACTCAAATCTAAGAATGAAAGCTGGTGAAATTCCTAAGCCTTCTGGGGATGGAAGCTCACCACTTCACCACAATGCAAAGAATTGAGCCGACCGACCTAACTTTGTGCAAGAAAAGTAGAAGTAGCCTCTGGTGATTGCATCACGTGGGGATACAATGTCTGGAGATGGTTAGTGGGGTGAATGCTAGCATGTAAATCAAGGATAAGGATAACATAATGTTATAATCAATAGTTCACAATCATTCAAAACCAATGCATATAGTTAAATACATATATATATATATACGTATCACATGCCAGGAGAGGGAGCAAGGATTAACATGCTCTGTAAATCTTTAGCCTGGATTGTTTAGCTTAACCATCATAACATACAAAGGCACCCATGAGCTATATGGTCCCAGCTCTCATCCATCTTGTAGGGCCCCAGTGCGTGTGGCTGCATGAACAGAGGGTTTACATATGCACTATGGGGGACTCAAACCTCTCAATCATATGTTAATAATATTAAGGGTGACTCAAACAAATAACACGTCTAAATTAAAACTCTCCTAAAAGAGTGTAACCGGTCATTGTAAAAAATATAACCTAACTTTGTTGGGGTCGAATCCTACAGCGAATATGGTGTTACCTAAATCTTATGATTATTAATGGACTATCAGTCATAAGCTTCTATAAATAAAGGGGTTTGGGTTGTTAAAAATATTGGTTTGAGTGTTTTCTTAATACTAAGACTAGTGTTTAAGTTGAAATTTATAGCAAATGAGAATGGATAAACTAGGATTATGATCACCAAGATGTTTCAATACCAAGGGTCATGGGTTGTTACAAATCCATACTTGACAATTTCAATTGCAATGTTAATTGGTTAATTGATTCCATCTAATTATTTCTCAACCTTCAAAGGTGGATTCATTTTAATTCTTTCAAACATAAAGTGATAAATTGGTTCAACAACTAAATCCTCAATATACTAATTTGATTAGGGCATCAATCATCAAATCAAAGGGTAAGTCCTTTAATTATCTTGTAACTCCTCTCTTTTCCTAATACCAACCTCTCTGCTCAAGCAAGTTATGTTCATCGGAACATCCCTCAAGTTTGCATTCAATAAGAATCATTAAATTGAAGAGAAATCTATGCAATTTAATTTATTTTTAGAATTTTATCTACTGTACAACCCTAGCAGTGAATTACACTAAGGCTCCCATAACCCTAGTTATGAGAAATTTAGATGCACATAATTAATGATAAAAAATTCAAGAAATACTTCATAAACAAATCAAAAATATTGAAAAAATACAAGATGTTCTTCAAATCCAAAATTAATAGTGAAAAATAGTGAAATCTCTAAGCTTTCAACTTGTTTCTCAGTTAATTGTACATTAAAATTATTGACAATAGCCAAAGATACTAAACAATTCTTGACAATAGCCAAAGATACCTAATCTAACCCTAAGATGGGTATTTACAGGCTTCTAAAAAGTGGGTATTAAAACTCAAATCACGGTTGTCGTATCATTCGTTGATGGTCAATCATAGAAGTGACTATTCATTGGACATGCAGCTAACTTTATCTGGATCTAAGCTTATTCTATTTTTACAACCTGACTGTAACCGTGATAGTCAGTCATGGGCCTGACGGTCCATCAGCCTGGCCTTCACTGACCTCTTAAATTTTGTTTCTCTTACTTAAGTTTGTCGACCACTGCAATGGTCCATCACAAGTCCAATGGTCCATCGATCTGACCGTTGCTAGATTTCAATAAATATTGCCTTTTGCCTGATGAGTGATGATCATGCTGACGGTCTATCGTAGAGGTGATGGCCTATAAGTTCAACCATCGCGTGCAACCATTATTCATTTTTCCAAGTTATTCTTGCTCCTAAGTTAATTTCTTGAGAATAAGCAAACCCAACATCAAATACTTCAACAGATTATAGAAAATAAATGATTATATCATATAAAATATGAAAAATGTTTCATCAAATACCGGAACATCAACACCATCAACTTAATACTATTGCTTGTCCTCATGCAACTCAACACCACACAACATGGTTAACAAGAAAATGACTAGAAAAATAGTTGTTGGAACTTACATTAAGTAACCAATTAATTTGTACTCTACTCTTGAACTCTCAAAGAAAAAGAATCAATGCTTTGTATTACTCTATAACTTAACTAACATGCATACTCAAGGGACAAAAAGTCTATAAGAACCATTAATGACAAATACAGTTCAATTTACCCTCACATTTAAAGAAGTCTTATTCACACTTACTCATTTAAATTACGAACTAACAATAAGAACTCTCACTCTCATAAAGAAAATTTCAAACAAAGCATACACACCCATAATCTTTCCCTTATCATGTTTTATTGCCAATAGCTGATAAGCAAAGATTAAATAAGGAATTTTTATAGCTTGTAATGAGGTTTTGGTTGTTGGTGAGGCATGTTTTGGAATAGTTACTTCATCGTCCTTGTCATTAATACTTCTCATAATCTTCACTTGTTTCAGTTTCTTTCTCATTCTACACCACCCTCCTTTTCATTAATGCTACTCACCATCTTTACTTCATTTAGTTTTTTTCTCATTCTGGACCACTCTTTCTACTTCCTAATTTATTTATATTATCTCAAAGCCTTTTTTAATAGAACTCTTCTCTTAAAATCGTGTTATCTACATCATTCACCCTTAACTTATGTTGATGCTACAAGTGGAGGTACATATTATCCTGAAGAATCATTGACAAATGAGATAAACTTAAACAAACTATACCACTTTTTTCTAATCACTAACTTCTGAACAGTAACCGCCCTCAACTTAGGTTTTTGGACTGAGTTGAGGTACAAAATATCCAAGGAAAGACCAGGGCCAAAATAAGTTGTTAATAACAAGAAAAAAGATTTGTAGGGGTTGAATAAAAAAGACTATAGACTTCAAAAGGGGTTCGAAGGAAAAATATACATCTTTTTGGTAGGGCTTTTAAGGCTGAGTGGACTAACGTTGAAAGATGACCTATTATCCCATCTTATTTAATCAACTACAATGTTACACAAATTAACTAGGAAAGTTCTAGTTGTACACACAATGTAAGAAATGCATAAAATCCTCACAGACAATTGCAATGAACTAGTACTGATACTACTAATTTTTAAACTTATGTTACCATAATCATGTTTTCTCAAGCCCAACACTTTAATGCCAAGCATAGACTTTCGATGGTCAATGATCATAAGGTATGTACACTAAATAACCAAAAGAAACATTTTAAGGAAAATTTTACAAAATTTTAAAATCCACAGTTCTACATCTTTCTACCGTACCATTTTTCGTCAACATACATGGTATGTAAGAAAGAGACATCACCTTAACTAACAACAAAGGAACAATACATATTTATAAACACAAATCACTAAAAAAGAAAAATCCTAAATATGTCAGTTCTCCTAGATAACACATGAGGAAAAAGAACACAGGTAACGAAAAACCCCGTGGTGAGATACTTCTACAACAAGTATCACACTCCGGTTACAAAATGCTTTGTCCTCAACGCATCATAAATAAATTGCAAGGAGTAGAATACTTGAATAGACTTTAGGATTGTGAATCTGTCGATTCATGAGAGGTCTCTTTAGCCTCAGTTGTAGTAACGGCCTCCTACTTGGTGATTTCAATACTCAAATTTCTTCTTCAATAATAGGGATGTGAATTGGTACTGACTTTGGCCGATGGCCACTTCCTCGGGCTGAAAGAGTGGACACCCCAGCTACTTCATCCACAACTCTCTTCTCCTTTTTCTTCATCTTTCCTTTATTATTTTAGTTCTTTTCTTACATTTCTTTTGGTATTTTATCTCTATGTCATTTCTTTCTATCTGACATTTTTTCAACACTTTAATCCACTTGTTTTCATTTATCTTTGAGTGGCTTGCCTATAAGGACCACAATATCTTTATTCTCATCACTTACTACCAATGTTGGATCAAAATAACTTGAAAGTGGCTGCTTCTTCAGTTCAGCTATATCAACCTATGCTTGTTTAAATTCAGTATTAAACCTTGCGAAATCTGGAACTAATAACTGTCTTAACCTATAATTCATACGCCCTTCCATGTCATCCATCCGTGTATGTAGGTTTTCATATGGTTTCACAGCTTCTTCCACAATTCTATCCACAAATGGCTTGAATTCTTTTACCCAAATGCTTAGTGGTCGCTCAAATTTATTTTAAGCTTTCACCATTTTCAAAAAGTTCTCCTGGGTCAACCTACACTCAAATATCTCAGTGGTATAAAAGCAGTGTCTCCTATCAAGGGTACATAACTCAAAACAATAGAAATACCTTGTGGAATATAAGTGACTAGAGGAAACGGTATACTTGAAGGAACATTTGAAGCCTCTAGAGTTGGTGCAGTATGTTTCTCATATGCTGGAAGTTTATGGACTCGTATTTCAAATTTTTAGTCATCTTTTATCCGCTCAGTCTTGCCTTCTAGAAGCTCCAATCTCATTATCCACTCCTCTGATTATAGGCATATTTTCTTGCCAACATAACTCAGTAATAAAATATGGGAGAGGTAATGCACTTGATATCTTGTGAGCATGAGCAAACATCTCGTCACTAATTATTTTACCAAAGTCAATCTTCAACCTCTCTATCATACATGCCACCAAGACTGCCCTTTTATTATCTAGGTTAGTATCTCCTCTAATAGGCATAAGCCTCAATCTAATTATGGCCCACAAAAATATTTCCCAAAAACTTAAGGACAGCTTTGTAATCCACTCTTTGCCTTGAAGCCATGATGGGTTTCCATCATCTGTAAGAATTTGGGAAAACCATTATCTTTGGTTAGTTGTCATAGTCATCCAATGCTCTAATTCTGGTATAATGGTTGGAGACACATACTTTGGGCCAAATAATATCTTGTTGATCGTACGATAAGATACATCAACCATCACACCTCTTAATGGAACCTTTGTTCTGTTCCTCATATTTTTAATTATAGATCCCTTGGGACTATCCTTTTCCAACATTTCTAAGTAATTAACAAAGAATACAAGTACCAAATTTAGTTAATAAAAACCATAAGGCTTACCTAGGCAGGCTAGCTCATATTATTGAACCTCCGTTACAAGGTTGGGTATTCATGAAGATCTATTGTGACTATCTGGTTCTCTTCTATAATGGGACTATTTATTGGACTATTCTTAGTAGGATGGAGCCCATTGAATAAATGCTTCTTTGCACCCTCGACCTTCCATCTGATGGATTCCCAAATCACTGGGTCCTTACTTCAGATTACATCTCCTACTTTCTATTTTAATTCTATTATCGGATCAAGATTTTCCTCTTTTGCCCTTTCATCCTCAAGGCTAGAATTTGTACCGTCGCTACTACTACTTTCACTATTGGCTCCCACAATTGATGATTCATTCTTCTCATCATACTGGGAGAGCACTTGTTTTTTCCTTACACTTTCCCAAGGGCAGTAGGCTAGTATTTCAATATTTTTTTCCTACTCACTTCTGGCTCTTAAAGTGGTGGTGTCACAAGCCTTTTAATATGTACCACCAACTCTCCTTGAGGGAAGTTTTTGAGCGTAATACCTAATTTTACAAGAAAATAAAACACAAGGTTATCAGTGAAAAATGGATGCCATAACAAAATGCAAACTGCTTAAGAATGATGGCTAGGTTGATGGTCCGTCGAGCAACTGTGGCCAATTTCCTTCTCTGTCGCTCCTAAATACAATAGCAGCAATCTAGCAATGGTCGATTTGATGGTACGTTGTACAAGTGATGGTCCATTGCAGTGACCAGCACTGCTAAATAAAATTTGGTGTCAAACTTATCTCACTGATGACCATTGTGATGGTCCGTTGCTCTTGTGACGGTCCGTCATTATGGCCATCACGGTGCCCATTTAAATTTTATACTCGTTGGGGTATTTCAATGAACACTTGTTGGCCTTTTATTATATTCGATGGTTTTCCCCAAACTTTGTTTTGAATTGACTTCAAAACCATTCCAGAACAAGAGTTACTCAGACTTCACCCTAAATAATCCAAACCAATGCTAAACAAATATTTTAGCTCAAATATAATTGAACTATGTATAACATTTTTTGCTCACACATTTGATGCGTTTGAACATAACAAACAAAGAATAGAGTTTAAGATCATACCTCTTTTTGCAATGCTACTTCAAACATCTTAGAATTCTCAAAGATTGAACAAAGATAATCCTAGGACTCAAATAATGAGATTATGAAAGTTATGGATGATAGAGATAGGGGAAATAGATGACAGTTTAAATAGTGAAGAGAAGAACTTCAGAGTCCTATGATATGATGAATGCAATTTAAGAGAAATAAATACACAGGAGTTTCAATCATTTGTGGAGTTAAAAGGACACGTACACGCATGTAACTTTCCTTCTCCTTATCTTTAATACTAAATAAATCGGATCAAGTGCTTAATTGGGACAAAATAGTCTCAAAATTATGGGCTGGGAATAACCCAGTCAATTTAAACACACCTTAGATTGACGGTCTTAGAGATGCTCTGTTGCTAAAGTGACTGTCCATCGCCTTTGTAGTCACAGCTTACCAGAACGATGATGTATTTACCTCAGGATAACTATCAAAGTAATGGTCCATCACCTAAGTGACGATCCAGTAGCCTGCCTATCGGTACTTATCTAGAATGTCCTTCATATGGCCCATTTGTGAGGTAAAGGTAATGAGCCATGACTCCTTTGATGATCCATCACTATTGTCATCGCTGCTTATCAAGAATACACCCTTAATGAGCCATTCTATGATGGATAAGACAATGTTCCATCGCAAGTTTGACGGTCTGTTAGTCCTTTCGTCACCGCTTTCCTGAATACTTCAACTCTCAATTCCTGAAGTTAAAACTCCTGCACACCTAACACCCAGATTAATAATGCAAAAAAAAATCACAAACAACTATCTATATGATGTTACAACACATTGTGGGTTGCCTCTCACTAGCGCCTAATTTAATGTCGCACCATAACTTAGTTTTATTGTTTGCTCATACTTCATCAAGATAAATCATACATAATAATTTTTACCTTGTCTATCGGCCTAATGTATTACTTGACCCATTGTCCATTCACTTTAAACACATTTCCATCTTTATTCTCTAACTCAACTACCCTAGATACAAAAACTTGTGTTATTTTGAAAGGTCCAAACCATTTTGACTTCAACTTACCAAGGAAAAGCTTCACGAGTTAAAGAGAAACACCTAATTACCCTCTTAAAAGTCTATCTTTTCAATTGTTTGGTCATGACACTTCTTCAATCTTTCCTTGTAAAGATCAGCTCTTTTTTATGCATAGAGACGAAACTCATCCATCCCATTTAGCTAATCCAATCTCCAGTTATCTGCCTCTTTCCAACTGAAGTTCAACCTATTGCATCCCTACAATGCTTTTTGTTCAAGTTCAACTAGCAAGTGACAAGATTAACCAAAAACAAGTTTATAAGGAGATATTTCTATGGGCATTTTGAAGGCTATTCGGTATGTTTAAAAGGCATCATCAAGTTTTCTTGACCAATCACTTCTATTTGCATTTACAATCTTGCTAAGATAGACATGATCTCTATGTTTGATACTTTCACTTGCCCGCTAGTTTGCGGGTTTTAAGGTGTGGCCACCTTTGTTGCTTCACCCCATATTTCAACAATATGGCATGGAACATCATGTTACATAAGTGCAATCTCCCATCATTTATGATATTTCTTGGAACGTGAAAGCATGAAAATATATTATTTCTCAAGAAGGAAACCACTATTTTGCCTTCATTATATGCCAATGCAATAGCTTCCACCCACCTGGACATATAGTCCACAACAACCAAGATATATTTCTGACCATAAGAGCTTACAAAGGGTCCCATGAAATCTATTCCCCAAACATCAAACAACTCTACCTCGAACATCTTATCCATTAGCATTTCATGATGTCTAGAGCTAGATCCTTATCATTGACATTGATCAGAGGCCCTCACAAAATCATATGTATTTGTATGAATTGAGGCCCAATAGTAACCACTTTTTAAAATCTTCTTTCCAGTCCGATCACCTGCATGGTGTCCCCCAACTGGGAAAGAATAGAAAAACTCCAAAATGTTCAACATCTCAACATTTGGTATGCATCTTCTAATGATATTATCAGTACAGCTTCTAAACAAATAACGCTCGTCCAAAAAAAACCTAGTAATATCATGTAGAAACTTTCTTTTGATCAAATAAAAGGTTTTCTATGATGATGTCACTAATAACAAAATTAGAAAAATTTGTATACCATAGCACCAAATCAAGAGTAGCACCACGGACCTGCTCATCGTGAAAAGAATCATTAATTTTTGTCTTATCCATACTCATTTGTTCATTTTTTAACCTGGAAAAATATTTTGATACTTGATTTTCACACCCTTTCCAATCTTTGACTTCCAAGTCAAACTCTTGAAGTAATAATACCCATCATAAATATCCCGACTTGGTATCCTTCTTTGCCATTAGATACCTCAGTGTTGCATGGTCAGTGTGAACTATAACCTTAGTTTCCAATAGATACGCCTGAAATTTCTCGAGCGCATAAAACATAACTAAGAGTTCTTATTCTCTCACAGTGTAATACTCTTGTGGTCCATTTAAAGCCTTATTGTCATAGCAGATGAGGGGAAATAGCTTCTCCATCTTTTTTCCTAGAATAACTCTAAGTGCAACCCCACTTGCATCATGCATCACTTCAAACATCTTAGACCAATTAAGAGCAATGATGATAGGTTCAACAACTAAATTTTCTTTAAGGTATTGGAATGACTTCATAGTGTCATAATAAAATAGGAACTTGCTCTCTTTTTCCAACAACTTGCATAGTGGGTTTGTTATTTAGGAAAAATCCTTGATAAATCTTAGTTAGAAACCTACATGGCCAAGGAAACTACGCACTCCTTTAAATAGGATAGAAGGAGGTAGTTTTTCAATGATTTCAATCCTAGCTATATCAACATCATTTCCTTTTGCTAAAACTTTATGTCCCAACACCATGTCCTCCTTCACCATGAAGAGACATTTCTCCCAATTTAGGATGAGGTTGAACTCTTCATAACGCTGCAGTGCCTTGCCTAGGTTCGCTAAACAATATTTGAATGAATTGCCTTCCATATAAAAACTATCCATGAATACTTTCAAAGTGTCCTCCACCATGTCCAGAAAGATAGACAACATACATCTTTGGAACGTAGCTGGTGCATTACACAACCCAAATGGCATTCTCTTAAATTCGAAGGTTCTAAGGGACAGGTAAAGGTTGTTTTCTCTTGGTCCTTAGTTGCAATCGATATTTTATTATAGCTTGACTATACATCAAAGAAATTCTAACCCCTTCCAACCAATCGATCAAGCATTTGGTCCATGAAGGGCATTGGAAAATGATCTTTCAACGTCCCTGAATTCAATTTTCTGTAATCCATATATATCCACCAACTAGTCACTAGTTTGAGTGGAATTAGATTATTCATCTCATTCTCAACTACTGTCATGCCTCTATTCTTGGGTACACACTGCACAGGGCTTACCCACTTACTATCAGAGATTAGGTAAACCACCCCAGCATCCAGCCACTTTATCATCTCTTTCTTTACTACTTCTTGCATCGATGGATTCAACCTAATTTGATTTTCAAAAGTATACGTGCATTCCTCTTCCAACTAAATTTTCTCTATACAGATGCCAGGTAGAATGTCTATGATGTCTGCATTATCCCACCTAATGTCCCTTTTATAACATCACAAAATAGAAATAAGAGCCTCCGCTTGGTGCTCTATCTAATTTTCTACAATAATTACCAATAAAGTATTTCCATCACCTAGAAACACATAGCTTAAATGACACGACAATTCCTTCAACTCCAACACAGGTGGCTCTTTAATGGAAGGCTTAGCAGGTGGTGTTAGATGATTTTTTATGTTGAAATCCAGATTTTTTTTGGCATATGAATATGAGCCCATTCCAGTCAAGGCACATACAGTCTTATCATACTATTTAATTCTTTCACTATTAAAATTCATCAACACTGCAACTAAAGTTTCCACAACAAATATTTCCTCAATTAGCACCTCCTGATCATCTTCATAAGTGACATTAATGATTGAAACAACACTAACTTCCTTTTGTTGCTTCATAGATCGACACACATCAAAGCTGACTTCTTCTTCATTAAGCCTAAATTTTAGCTTGTTCAACTCTAAATCAACTAATACTCTTTCGGTTACAAAAAATAGCCTACCCATGATTATAGGTACTTTAACTTTTACTTTGAAATCAAGAATTAAGTAATTCACCAGAAAAGTAAAGCTATCCAACTTCACAAGTACATCATATAGAATTCTCATCGGTATTCTTACGACCTGTCTGCCATCAAAATTTGCATAGTCGTAGGCTTAGAATCTTCTATACCAAACTATTTAGAGATCTCCAAGGTCATAAGTTGATGATTTATCTAAGTTCATAAAGCTAAACGCTACAATGGTACAAGGAACAGTGAATGCTCCCAGATCAGCTTTCTTCTGCACTAGTGATCTGGTAGCAATAGCACTAAAATAATGAAGGTTATCCACAGGCTCGTAGCTCACGGTTATTCTCTTCGTCACAAGGTCTTTTATAAATTTAGCGTATCCCGACATATGATCTAGTGCATCAACTAATGTCATATTCACAGTCAACTGCTTTAGCATAGCCATGAATTTACTAAACTTACCCCTATCTACTTTCTTATTCAATCTATGTGAAAATGGAAGGGGTAGCTTTGGAATTCTTATTGGAATAGGATCAACCTCCTTTACTATATTTTTATCAACATCATTAACCTTCTTATACTCAAATGATTTCTCCATATTTTTCTACTTTTCAGCTCTACTGGATATTTATCATTCACCTACTCTTCTATCTCCACAATATTTCCTTGAATAGGTGATCCAGAAAATAGACCAGGTAATATCTTACCACTCCTAGTAGTAATAGCCATAATGAACTATCTTTCCCCGGTTCTACAATATGTCACTTGGCAAAGTCCCTCTCTTCTTTTGGTTGAATTCCAAAGATAGTTGACTCATCTACAACTCCAATTATTTATTAGACATAGAGTGCACATTAACTAATTGACTCATAGTTGATAAATCACTCTACATTTCCCTTACTCCAATATATGTTAACTCTACTTCTTTCAATAATTTTCCATCATATCATCCATTTACATTTTCCCTGAATTATTTGCAGCATTGTCATGGCTTCCTAGTGGTACACATAATCCACCCTTATTATTTTTATTTTTCTAGCTTCCTTGGTTATAATCTCTATTACTAGCTTTAACATAAAAAGTTTTCCCTTGATTTTCTTGGCCACTGGCTTGGAAATTCCGCTAGTTATTCAAATAGTTTGCATCCTTCTCTGAATCAAATTCAGCTCCCCTATTATGTAACCCCACAACTTTAACCTTTTCTACCTTCACAAATAGCAAATGTTTTTTAATTAAATCCATCTTTTTCTTCATTTTAGCCATATCGTGATCATGATCTTCTTGACTTTGACAGTGCTCTACTGATATCCCACTAGAATAAGTATTGCTTGCAACTTCAGAATCCCTAGTATGACAAGATTTACTTGTTTTATTCATTTTCTCCAACTGTAGCATCTTGGGAGGTGGGAAGAACCTTTCTAGAAAAGCTCATTTAAGTTGCCTCCAATTTTTTATTGAATTAGATGCCAGCTCATTCAACCACAATGTTACCTCCCCAAATAGAGAC
Source organism: Capsicum annuum (assembly GCF_002878395.1). NCBI lineage: Eukaryota > Viridiplantae > Streptophyta > Magnoliopsida > Solanales > Solanaceae > Capsicum > Capsicum annuum. The sequence continues at coordinate 61,855,770 of NC_061116.1, read as the reverse complement.
AAAGGAAATAACCTCAGACGGATGGCATTTTGCCCTACTCTATGACTATCAAAGGATTTGTATATGTTGATAAAGTTCACTATATACATGTTAACATATCCCCAGGGAGTCCACCAATTAGTCTCTTTAGATTTAACAATAGTATCATTGTTCTTATAATGTCAAACTTCACTCCTGGAGTCAATGGTGGTGGAATGATCGCCCTAGTAGGACCAGATCCATCAAAATCAGCCTCATCATCATTGTCTAGATCAAACTGTATTATAGGCTAGTGGTTCACTCCCTCTCTATGTTGCCAATTCTAATTTGCAGGTATAGCTGTATTTTCTGCACGTCACCTATTCATAGGATCAACCAACTCTTTATCACCTAACTCATCATCATTCGCCTTAGGCACATAACTGGGGTTCCCTGCATATTCTTGATTGGCCTGTGCATTAGCCAAAGAAGTTAGTATTGCAGCCTCTTATTGTTCATCCATACTCCTAATTCTTTGAGGTTCCGAGTTGAAAGGTAATAATGGCTTTCCTGCCCTTCGAGTTTGTGACATACACTACCGAGAGCATGCAAGTATCAAAAACAACAAATAAAAGTAAAATTAGGAAACTTGACCAAATATCAATTAATGTACATATCCTTAATTAACATTTGTATTCCCTGACAAGGACGCCAAAATTTGATAGTACAAAATTACAACTCTCTTAAAATATTATAAGTATTTATTGTAAAATATATAACCCATCTAGGTTGGGTCGAATCCCAAAGGGGATATGGTGTTAAGTAAGTCTTATGAATATTAATAGACTATCGGTCAAAAGTTTCCAGAAATAAGAAGGGTTTGTGTTGTTAAAAATATTGGTTTGAGTGTTTGCTTAATATTAAGACTAGTCTTTAAATTGCAATGCATAACAAATGAGAATGGATAAACTAGGGTTATGATCACCAAGATGTTTCAATACCAAGGGTTGTGGGTTGTTACAAATCCGTACTTAATAATTTCAATTGCTAGGTTAATTGTTTAATTGATTCCATTGAATTGTCTCTCAACCTTCAAAGGTGGATTCACTTTAATTACTTCAAAATTAAAATGATAAATTGGTTCAACAACTAAATCCTCAAGATATTGATCTAATTAGATCATCAATCATAAAATCAAAGGTTAATTACTCTAATTATCTTGTAACTCTTCTTTTTTCCCAACACCAATTTCTCTGCTCACGCAAGTTGTGTTCATAGGCATATCCCTCAAGTATGCAACCAAGAAAAACCATTGAATTAAGATAAGATATTCCACTTAGGATATTCCGAACTGCCTTCACACTCAAAAACTGGCTCATCAGGAAACTAAAACTTCACCACTCAGGTGTAACAATTTATAAATGCATAACAGCAATGGAGCCAATCAATTCCCAAAATAATGTCAAAATCAACCATGTCTAACTTTATTAAGTCTGCTAGTATGATCTTATAAAGGATAGTTATAGGACACTTCTTATAGACTCTCCTGGCAATAACTGATTCACCTACTGGGATGGAAACTAAGAGGGGCTTACAAAGATTTTCAGGACCTACCCCAAAATTTATCGCAACCAAAGGAGTCACATAATAGAGATTTGACCATGGGTCTAACAACGCATATACATCAAGATGAACGAAATGAAGCATACCAGTAATAACATCTGGTTAAATATTTTGTTCCTATTAGGATGGTAAAGCATAGAACCGATTCTAGCACTGACTGCTACCGATATTGGATTAGGCTCCCTGAGAATGGACTGGGTGACTTGGAGGATCTGGTGCGTTAGTAGCCTGAGTTTGGGGATGAACATCTCTGCTTCCCTGCTTAGTATACAAATACTCTTTGATTCTGTGACCCAACTTGCCACATCTATAAAAACCCTTTTTTCCTATCAAACACTTACTAGGATGATTTTTACCACACTTAGCACATGTCAGATAACTGGGTCTTCCACCCAGACTATTTTGAGACCTAGACATAAAAGTCCTGCCCCACTACTTCATCTTGGTTCTGGGTGCAGGGGCACTAACTGAAGATAGCGCTGGCATAGATGAATGGCCCTAAAACTGTGAATAATTTCCCCCTCTAAACTTCGGCTAACCATACTAAAACTGACTAGTTCTATCCCTCTTATTCCTCTTCTCTCTTTCCTTTATCTTTTTTGCATCAATCTGCTGACCATGAGTCATCAGCCTAGCAATATCCATATCCCCAAAAAGCATGGCAATCCTAAACTCCTAGACTACAAAATCAGACACTCCAGTAACAAACTTACATATATTAGACCTAGGGTCAGCTATCAACTCAAGAGCTTACTTTGACAACTGAGTAAACTTAAGGCAGTACTCCTTCACTGATATAGAGCCTTGCCTCAAGGTCATGAACTACTCAACCATATCTTCTTTTATCTCATGCGGAAAGAACCTTTATGGAAATGTATCCTGAAACAATGCCAACTCATAGGAGCTGTATCCTCGCCTCTACCTCCCTTCCATATAACCACCCAATCATAAGAGACATCCTTTAACCTATAGAATGCCAATTCTACACTCTCCTCCTCCTTAACATGCATAATCTAAGTGATCTTTCTTACTTCATCAATGAAGAGTTATGGATCCTCACCAACCTTTGACCTAAATAACTCAGGTTGGTTCATTCTTATGAAGTCATGAATTATGGCTGTAGCTAATTCATTATTCTACTGGACTGGGACTGCCGCCTAATGGTTACCCTTAACATTGGCAATTACAGCTAGGGCCAATGCCTGAAACACAGCCCAAAATTCAACATGAAAAACATTCTTGTTCAAAAGGTTTGCTTACATTGGTGGCTGGTCACCATTTCTATATGCATTGGCTCGACGAGGAAGGATTTGCTTTCATGTTATAGCACAAGTTAAAGAAGATAGAGATAATTGTGAGCACTATACATCATGAAAGAAAATGATGATTTCTAACTTATTCCATAGTCGTTTGTTCATAAATATGGCATGTGTCACATCAAACATCAAGACTCTATATAACGCAGCTTGTCTAACTCCCTAGGACTCTTTAAAACCTTAGGTTCAGATACAAAGTTTGTAACTCCCCAAAAATATAACACGGTTATCACACAGTGCTCAAGAATACAGGTAGTCCTAAGCTAACCCTTTTTAGCCTTATAACAACTTTGGAACTCAAAATAAAGATAAGCTAGACATGCGGAATCTTGAAATACCAAATTACTGTCTTAACTGAAAATCTTAGTCCTGAAACTGATGCTTCAAATTTTAAAACATAAAATCAGTCTTATAAGCCTCTATGATTAACAAGAGAGCCATTAGGACATGTCTCAAATGACTAGAACTAAACTGAAAACAACTGATTAAAGTACTTCATAAAGATGGAAAATCCAAATAAATAGGTACTTGAACTATGAGGACTCACCAACTGTCGAGATGTAGGTGGACATGCTAGCAGTCAATCACGCTGTTGGAACTCAGCACCATAACCTATATTATATGACAATGTATCACATAGACGTATATATGGATCGGTACTTTTGGAACGTACTCAGCATATGGGAGTGAATGCATAAATAAAACAATAACTCAATGTACTTATAGATTTTCAAATACTGCTTGCTAAATGTAAATGGTTCGCCTTGAGCTTGAATAAACAAAGGTATGAAACCGTAAGCATGAGTAGTAAATCATAATAATAAACTTTGTGAGCCATAAAACTTAGTTCTAAAAGATTTTGTTTTATTCTATCTTAGGGAGGTTCGCCTAACCAATATACACCATGAGAGCTATCATGATGTCCATGTCTCGTCCCCCGTAAGGAAAAGCTCATGTTGGGGAGAGTCGCCCTACCCTTTCCATTGGAATAGGACCTAATCTAAAGTGATCACTATTTGTAACTTCATCCATATTGGGAATAATCTAAACCCTCATTGGCTCATAGTTCTGGGGCATGTGGCCTTAGACGCATGCCCAACTCGGTGCTAAATACTACTTCCTTATTACTTAGTGCTCATACTGTAGGAAATCCACCTAAAAATAGCATGAGGGTTTACGTATGACTCAATTTTTCTTCTGTTTCTCTAAATCATGATGTAAAGGAATATATGTTAATTCTAATCTTATCTTAGGATCAAAAGGTCAGTTCTTATTTTAAATCTTTGTATAAACTCATTAAGAGAAACTTAAGAGCATGATCTTCTTGAAATTTCAAAACTCAAACTTGGGGCTTAAAATTCATGGTAATTCATAATTAAACTTCATGTTCAATAATAATCTTTAAATACTTTAACAGTTCTAGTCAAGATAATGAAATTCAAGTCACAACATAAATAATCAAGTTGCATGCTTAAATAAGGGAAAGCATTCATGCAATTCAACACTTAAATAACTTTGTAACTTCATAAACTCAAATCAACAATATTTCGGATGAACCCTAAAGTGTAAATCATGCAAATTTAACTTTTAAAACTAGTTTTGGGCGCAAGGATAAAAGAGTATCCTTATTCGTAACCCCACATACCTTAATTGATTTTATTTGAAATTGAAAGGTTGGCTTAGAAGCTTTGGGAATGTTCTTGAATGCTTTCCTTGAACTTCTTGGATTAGAGAACTTAGATTCTTGCTTATCTTGAATAAGGAGTAATGGAGTTCTTGGTGTTCTTGATGGGAGATTAAGGTTTTCTTGGAGAAAAAATATGAATAATGGGGTAACTAATGCTCGTTGAGGACTTTAATTTTGAGTTTTGAACAATTTTGGGTGAGGAAGAATGACCCAATTGCCCTTAAATACACAGAAATAAAAGCTGGAAAATAAAAGAGCATACTATGGAGAATGCGGTGCGGACTCTGGAGCACCGAAGTGGAGCATGCATCGTGGGCTCATCACATTCCACTATTATTTTGGACTTCCAAAAATGCCCTTACGGTCATCCAAAAATTCCAAAACTTACCTGAGATTTACCTTTGACACCCCCGATCATAAATCAACTTTAAAATCGACATTCTAAGGCTGAGAAGGTCGAGAATAAAATCATCAAAGTTTAGGACCTTTAGAAATGACTAAGTCCCAACACTTAGTGAAATATTCTAAGTCTTGGACCCCTCTAGCATGCAATAGTGAGATGAATTGGGTTAAGATTTTGAGGGGTCTTACAATATCTCCCTCTTGGGAATATTTATCCTTGAATGATGCTGATTAAGCTAAGAATAGTGAGGAATTAGGATTTTGTACTGAAGTTATACAACTGAAAACATGTTTACATGGATAAACTAATTCGTGAATGTATGAATGTGACATGAAATTGATTATATAAAGCTGGAACTAAGAATGAAAAAGAGATAACCTAGGTAAAATGGTTACCTTAAGGTAAGTTTGAGTTTGCAGAGAAAAGTTGAGGGTACTTGCTTCGTATATCTGCTTCTGCTTCCCAAGTGGCTCCCTCAATCGACTAATTTTGCCAAAGAACTTTGACCAAGGGAAATTCTTTGTTCCTTAATCTACGAATCTGGAAATCAAGGGTCTTAACTAGGATTTTTTCATAAGAGAGAATGTCTTGAATATCTTTTCTTTCTAGAGAAACTACAACAACTATCTTAAAAATACACTTCTTTAATAAGGAGACATGAAACACCGGGTGAACGGGTGCCATGACTATAGGTAACTCTAGCTCATATGACACATTTCCAACATGGCTCAATATTCTGAATGGGCCAACTTATCGGGGGATGAGCTTCCCCTTCTTGCCAAATCTCTTCGCCCCTTTCATTGATGAAATCTTCAAATAAACTAAGTCACCAACCTCAAACTCAAGATCTCTTCTCCTCACATTCGCATAGGATTTCTATCAACTCTAGGTTGTTTTCAACCTTTCTTGAATTAACTGAACTTTCTCCATAGCTTCGAACACCACATATGGCCCTATTAAAGTAGTCTCACTAATTTCAAACCAACCAATAGGAGATCTAAATCTCCTTCCACAAAGAGCCTCAAACTGAGCCATCTGAATACTGGAATAGTAGCTGTTGTTGTAGGCAAACTCGATCAAAGAAAAGTGGTTATCCCAACTTTCTTTAAAGTCTAGAACACGCGTCCTCAATGTATCCTCTAGTTTTTGAATAGTCCTCTCTACATGACTATCTATCTAAGGATGAAAAGAAGTACTAATACAAACTTGGGTAACAAGACCCTTCTCAAAGGCTTTCTAAAAGTGAGAGGTAAATTGAGTACCTCTATCTAAAATGATAGACAAAGGTATTCCATTTAATCTGACCAACTTTCTAATATAGAGCTTGGCATAGTCCTCGGCTAAATAGGAAGTATAGACTGGCAAGAAATAGGCTAACTTGGTCATTCTGTCTATGATAACCCAAATATAATCATGCTGACGACGCGAATGGGGGAACCCTGTCACAAAGTCTATTTTTACCTCTTTAAACTTCCAAGTAGGAATACTAAATTCCTACAAGGTACCACCAGGCATTTAGTACTCAACCTTAACGTGTTGACAATTAGCACACTTGGCTACAAATTCACCAATATCCCTCTTCAAAACACTGCACCAATAGATTTCCTGCAAATCTCGATACCTCTTAGTGGATCCTGGATGGATAGAATAATGTGCACCATGCATTTCTACCATAATTCGCTGTCTCAAATTATCAATGCATGGCACACACTGTCTACCCTTGTATTTCCACACACCATACCCCCCTTAGGAGAAAATATCAACATTTTGATCTCTAATGGACTCCTTCAACTTAACCAGAATAGGATCCCTATCTTGCTTCTCCTACCCTTCAAATACCAGAGAAGATTCCAAACTATTACAAACCCCAATACTACCCTCGGCTGAATCAACCAACTGCATACCTAATTTATCCAACCGATGAACTTCCCAAACTAATTCCTTTTTATCATCTTCCACGTAAGCAACACTATAATAAACAGTCTACTAAGGGCATCTGCCACAACATTGGCGTTGCCTTGATATAAAATACTTATATCATAATCTTTCAACAACTTCAACCACCTTGTCTAATGAAGATTCAGATCTTTCTATGAAAATACATACAAAAAGCTTTTATGATCCGTGAACACATCAATATGCACACCGTAAAGGTAATGTCTCTAAATTTTTATGGCAAATACAACAGCATCTAACTCAAAATCATGGGTTGGATAACTCTTTTCATGAGGTTTAAGTTGTCTAGAGACATAGGCTATGACCTAACCTTCCTGCATCAAAACATAACCCAGACCAACTCTAGAAGCATCAAAGTAAAAAATGAACACATTTGTACTATCAGGTAGCGTCAAAACTTGGGTTGAAGTCAGTCGAGTGTTCAGCTCCCGAAAACTCTTCTTATAAGAATCCAGCTACTGAAACTTAACCTTTTTCCAAATCAATCTAGACATAGGGGATGTAGTAGATGAGAACCCTTCAACAAACTATCGATAATAGCTTGCCAAACCTAAGAAACTCTTGATATTTGATGGAGAAATAGGTCTAGGCTAGTTTGTTACTACTTTGGTCTTTTGAGGATCAACTCTAATGCCATCACAAAAAATAATATGGCCAAGGAAAGCTACTGATCTTAGCAAAAATTTGAACTTACTAAATTTGGCAAATAATAGATGATCCCTAAGAGTCTGCAATCCAATTCTGAGATGGTCAGCATAATCATTCTTACTATCAGAATAGATAAGAATGTCATCGATTTAGACTATGATGAATATGTCCAAGTACTTCTTGAAAACTCTGTTCATTTATTTCATGAAGATTGTTGGGGCATTGGTTTGCCCGAATGACATGACTAGAATCAAAATGGCCATAATAGGTTCTGAAAGCTGTCTTTGGAATATCACACTCCCTTACTCTAAGCTGATGATAGTTGGATCTAAGGTCTAGCTTAGAGAAATAGCTTGCACCTTAGAGTTGGTCGAATAAGTCATCAATCCTAAGAAGAGGATATTTGTTCTTGATTGTGACTTTGTTCAACTAGAAATAGTCGATGCATATTTAGAGAAAGTCATCTTTCTTGTGCACGAATAGGATTAGAGTGCCCTGGGAAGAAATATTGGGCCTTATGAAACCTTTATCTAGGATATCTTTAATCTACTCTTTTTAACTCTTTAAGATTAGCCAGAGCAATACGATATGGAGAATTGGAGATGGGTTGAGTATCAGGAAGAAGATCAATACTAAATTCTATTTCCCTATTGGGAGGTACCCCTGGCAGATCTTTAGGAAAGACCTTGGGAAATTCGTTGACTACACAAACGAATTGAACCGTTGGATCTTCAAACTTAGTATCTTTGAATCGAACTAAATGATAAATGCACCCTTTTGATATCAATTTTTTGGCCTTAATATAAGATATGAAATGAAACTTGGGAGATTAAGAACTGCCTTCCCACTCAAACACTGGCTCATCAAGAAATAGAAACTTCACCACTCGGATGCAACAATCTATTGATGCATAACAGGAATGGAGCCAATCCATGCCAAGAATAATGTAAAAATCGACCATGTCTAACTCTATTAAGTCTGCTAGTATGATATTTTGAAGTATAGTGATACAACTTGCCTAGCAACCACTGATTCACCCACTGGAGTGGAAACTAAGAAGGGATTTGAAATATTTTCAAGACCTACCCCAAAATTTACCGCAAACAAAAGAGTCACATAAGAGAGATTTGACCCTATATGTAACAACATATATACATCAATATGAAAGATACGAAGCACACCAGTAACAATATCTAGTAAACTCTCTTGTTCTTTTCGGAATGGTAAAGCATAGAATCAATTCTAGTGTTGACCGCCACTGGTACTGGATGAGTTGCCCTAAAGAGGGACTGGGCAATGTGGAGGAGCTGGTGCACTATTATCATGAGTCTGTGGATGAACATCCCTATTTCCTTGCTTAGCATAGGGATATTCTTTGATTTCATGACCTAACTTTCCATATCCATAACAACCCCTCTTTCCCATCAAACACTCACCAAGATAATTTTTACCACACTTAACACATATCAAATAACTAGGTCTTCCACCCACACTATTCTGAGACCTTGACATAAAAGTACTGCCCTACTGCTCCTCCTTGGTTCAGGTTAAAGGGGCACTAGCTAAAGATTGCACTCGCATAGATGAATGTCCCAGAAACTGTGAATGATTTCCCCTCAAGACCTTAGCTGACCATACTAAAATTGACCAATTCTAACCCTCTTATTCCTCCTCTCTTTCCATCATCTTTTCTGCCTTAATTTGCTGAGCATAAATCATCAGCCTAGCAATATCCATATACCTAATAAGAATGGTAGTACTACACTCCTTGACTACCAAATCAGATACTCCAATAACAAACTAACTCATACTAGACTTAGGTCAGCTATCAACTCAGGAGCATACTTAGACAACTGAGTGAACTTAAGGTAGTACTCATTCAATGACATTACGCCCTGCATCAAGGTCATGAACACTTCAACCTTATCCTCTCCCATCTCACATGGAAAGAAGTTGTCCAGAAACATATCCTAAAATACCTGCCAACTTATAAGAGTTGCATCCTCACCCTTACCTCCCTTCCATATAATAACCCAATCATAAGAGACATCCTTCAACCTATAAGATGCCAATCATAATCTCTGCTCCTCCGTAATATGAAAAATCTGAGTGATCTTTCAAACCTCATCAATGAAGAGTTATAGATCCTTACCAACCTTTGACCCAAATAACTCATATGGGTTCATTCTCATGAAGTCATGAATTCTAGCTGCAGCTAAATCACCATTCTTTATGGGTGGGACTGCCGCCTGATAGTTTCCCTGAACATTATTAGTCACATTTTGGGCTAACGCCTGAAAGGCAGCTTGAAATTCAACATGAGAAACATTTTCATTCAAAGGGTTGTCTTGCATTATTGGTTGGTCACTATTTCTATATGCATTGGCTCAGTGACGAGGCATTTTTTGTCATAATAAAGCACGAGTGAAACAAGAAAGAGATAATTATAAGAATGATAGATCATGAATGGAAAGGATGATTCCTAACTCGTTTTGTAGCCTCTTTTTCATAAATGTGGCATGCTTTACATCCATGATCAAGAGTCTACATAACGCGGTATGTCTGTCTCCCTAGGAATCTTTATAACCTTAGGCTCTAATACCCAGTTTGTAATACCTAAAAATATGGTGCTCAAGACTATGGGTAGTCCTAAGCTAACCCTTTTTAGCCTTGTCACAACTTTGGAACTCAAAATAAAGATAATCTGGAAATGCAAAATCTTGAAATACTGAATTACTATCTTAACTAAAAATCTTAGTTCTAAAAACAAATGTTTCACATAAAATCAGTTCAACAAGCCTCTACTATTTACTAGAGAGCCACTAGGTCATGCCCCTAGCTGACTCGAACTAAACTTAAAAGAGTTAATTAAAGTACTTCATACAGTTGGAAAATCTAGATAAATGGGTCCTTGAACTATGATGACTCACCAACTATAAGGATACAGGTGGAGATGCTCGCGTTCAATCACATTGCTGGAACTGAGCATCAAAACCTATATTATAAGACAATGTAGCACATAGACATATATGTGAATCAGTAGTTTTTGAATGTACTGAGTAAGTGGGACATAAGTAAAACAATAACTCAATATACTTATAGATTTTCAAATAGTTCATACTAAATGTAAATGGCTCACCTAGAGCTTGAATAAACAAAGTTGTGAAATAGTAAACATGAGTAGTAAAGCATAATGATAAACTTTGTGAGCCACAATAATTAGTTTTAAAAGCTTTTATTTTATTCTATCTTAGGGAGGTTCTTCTAACCAACATACACTATGTGATCTATCATGGTGTCCAACGTCTTGTCCCCCAAAGAGAAATGCTCACATTGGGGAGAGTCGTCCTACCCCTACCATCAGAACAGGACCTAATGTAAAATGACCACTATTTGTAACTTCTTCTATATTGGTAATAAGCTAAATCCATGTTGGATTGTAGTTCTGGGGCATGTGGCCTTAGACGTTAGCCCAACTCGATTGTAAATACTACTTCATTATTACTTAGTGCTCATACTGTTAGAAATCCACCTAAAATAGAATGAGGGCTTACATAATGACCTAATTATGTTTCTTTTCTTTAAATCATGATCAAGATGAATATATGTGGATTCCAATCTTAGCTTAGGATCAAAAGATCAATTCTTGTTTTAAATTTTGGTATAAAATCATCAAGAGAAACTTAAGAGCTTGATCTTTTTAAAATTTTAAAACTCAAATTTAGGGTTTAAATTCCTGGTAATTCATAATTAAACTTCATACACAATAATAATCTTGAAATACTTTAATAATTATAGTCAAGATAATAAAGTTCAAGTTTCAACACAAATAATCAAGTCACATGCTTAAATAGGAGAAAGCGGTCATGCAATTCAACACTTAAAGTTTTTTTGTAACTTCATAAACACAAAACAACAATATTTGGGGATGAACACTAAAGTGTAAATCATGCAAATTTAACTTTTAAAACTAGTTTTGGGAACAAGGATAAAAGAGTACCCTTGTTCATAATCCCATATACCTTAATTGGTTTGATTTGAAATTGAAAGCTTGACTTGGAATCATTGGGAATAATCTTGAATACTTTCCTTGAACTTTTTAGATTAGAGAACTTGGATTGTTGCTTATCTTGAAGGAGGAGTAATGGAGTTCTTGGTGTTGTTGAGGGGAGATTAGGGTTTTCTTGGAAAGAAAAAGTGAATAATGGGGCAACAAATGCTCCTTAGGGACTTTAATTTTGTGTTTTGAACAATTTTTTGTGAGTAAGAATGACCCAATTGCCCTTAAATATGCAGAAATAAAAGCTGGAAAAATAAGAGAGCATGTGTCACGAGCTCTGAAGCACTGAAATAGAGCGTGCACCGCAGGCTCTGGAGTATCGAAATGGAGCGTGTGCCATGGGCTCATTGCATGCTACTACTATTTTGGTCTTCCAAACATGCCCTTACGCTTGTTTAAAAATTCCTTAACTTACCCAAGATGTACCTTTGACACCCCCAATCGTGAATTAACTTTAAAATCGATATTCTAAGGCCGAAAAGGTTGAGAATAAAATCATTAAAGTTTAGAAGCTTTATAAATAACCAAGTCTCAACACTTAGTGAAATATTCTATATCTTAGACCCCTCTAACATGCAATAGTGAACTGAATTGGGTTAATATATTATCGAGTTTTCCAGGCATTCTGAACATTTCCCCTTCTAATAAAATTAAAATGCACGTCTTGTAACCCCTTTAAGATGTCATTAGCACTCCGAAACAAATCTAAGTAACTTCTCAAACACTCCTAAAGGCTCTTTAAATTTCATCAAGAAAGTGAAGCTAGGGTTTTATCAAGTTGGTCACCTAAAGGCTCAAGGGTCGATTTCCCTTCAAATTTCTTGGTGTTTAAGGCATCTTACTTTTCCCTCATCATTAATTTGTTAAGAACACCTATTTTAAAGTATTGTTCATGAGATATTTATATTGCTTTTATAACAAGGGTTTAGGGTTTTGAATGCTTGTTGTTGAACAATGTTTTCCTAAATTTTACATATGATTTTTCATGCTTTAATTATAGTTTTGAACTTATGGGTGCACGGGTATGTTGAAAGAGCTAGGGAATTGTTATTTTCTCAAACTTGTGACTTTTGAAGTGGTTATGTCCCCAACCCCATAACGTGAAATTTATTTTTAATTGCGAGAGATGTGGGGATTTGTAAAATTCAACCAAGGGGGTTATGAATTTCTCCAAGTGGTGTAATTACTTTTGCATGTTGTTGTTACCTTGCAACTGTACTTGGTATGGCGATATCAAACATGTATGCCATAATGTGAAATATGATTCAATGAATTAGATTGTGTGATAAATGTCTTAATTTAGATTTAATAAGGGTTGTGTAGCTATGTTGTAAAAGTGGAGGTCTTAGTGACCAATACTGGAAACCTCGTTAGCTGATGCGGGGGTAAAAGTGACAAGGGAGGTTAAAGTCCCCTTCATTATTATTTCATGATTAGGGAAGTTCTAGTCCCCCATAAATCACTACATAATCGGGTGCTTATGACACCATAGTGTGTTATTGGGAGGTCTGAGTCCCCCTTGTATATATATAATATTATTCTCCAGTTCGTGTGGCTACACACACTCAAGCTCGACCATGAGGTAAGAGTTGGGGTCCATATAGCCTATGGGTACATGTTATGATTGTTGAGCTACACAATTAGACTAAGGTTTTAAAGTGCATGTTAAGCCTTGTTTACTATCGCGGCATGTAATATATATATACACTTATATGCATTTAGTTATAGGCATTGGTTTTGAATGATTTTGATCTGTGGTCCCTACCATTATGCTAACCTTATCCTTTAGTTTTATGCTAGCGCTCTACCCTCTAATCATCTTCAGATGTTTTATCCCTATGCGATGCAAGAATTGGTCATAGTTAGGCTCCTCTTACTTAGTGGTTAGGATTCGGGATTATCTCGTGAGTTAACATTGAAGTGGTGAGCTTCCATACATTAGAAGTCTATATTTCATGTTTTGGTCTCTTATGTCTCAAACCATTTAGACTTGTTTTGGATATAGTCGGGGGCATATTCTAAAACTTTCTTAATATTTAGTTTTTGGTTCTTTATTTAGAAGGCTTTGTTTGGACTACTATAGATATTAGGCGGTGTCGGTCAGTTGTTTGGCCGGTCGTGGGTCATTGGTTATAGAATTGTTTTGAATTATCTTGAGCTTATTTCATATTATCTTGATTGAAATTCACCCGACCTTGGGGGATGATGTGTATTGTTTGGTTAGCTGCAGGGGTGATCCTCGGTCAACGTGGAACTTAAGATACCCTCACGGCCAAGCCTTATTTCTAGTCATGACAATGATGGTATCAGAGCCTAGGTTTGATGTCATTAGATGTCAAACAAGTAGAGTCTCATTTATGGGTGTATAGCACACCACACTTATAAAGGAGAAGCTATAAGGAATGTATGAATGTTTTCTTTTCTTGTTGTTCTATTTTAAGCGATAGAGTCTAAGGTCTTGAATCTTCTCTTACTCTTGTGTGTTCTCTTTTTAGATCATGCCTCTAATAAGATTTAATATTCGTGAATACACTTTTGTCCCGTCTGAGGATAATGTGGATGGAGCCCGTCCAATTCCTGGAGTTTAGACCCAATCTAGGGTCGTTAATTCTTATTACCTTGAGGGAGCTCCATCGATTCCCCTATCCGTCATTAGGCTACTCGAGTTGATGTGTCCAATGCTGAGTTTTTCTAGTCAATTTATTTTCTTACCTAGTCAGTGTCCTCCTAGACTGGGTGTGTTGCTTTTGTAGCTCTATCATCTAAGGCCACTAGAGTTGGCCAATTCATAAGGTTGAATCCTCTTATTTTTACTGGTTCTAAAGTTGAGAAAGATCCTAAAAATTTTATTGATGAGATGGAATAGATTTTCTATGTGATGAATGCTACTGATGTGAAAGGTGTGGAGTTCAATGATTATCAGTTGAAGAATAACGTACAAATGGTATGAAGAGGGGACCAGTCTAGTGGTGATGATGTTGAGTCCGCTTTATAGGATGACTTCTCTAGTGTATTTCTTTATCGTGTCTTTTCTCATGAGTTTAGAGAGGTGAAGGTTGAGGAATTTGTGAATCTAAAGTAAGGCAGGATGTCGGTAAAGGAGTATGTCTTGAAGTTTCATCAGTTGTCATGTTATGCTCTTGAATTGGTGTCTAGCTTTAGGGTTGTATCGTACATCGACCTTAGAGACCGAGGTTTCCTTGTTTAACAATAATATAGAAATTAATAGACTTGTGGTATACATACAACAAGTGGAAGAAGAAAATAATAGCCAAGTAGAGATGAGTGAGAGGCAGAATATTGCCTAAAGTAGCTTTCCCTGAAATAAGAATTTAATTTTTGTTCTCGAAGTATTTTTCTGAAGGAATCAAAAAAAATTCCATGGATTACTTAACCACAAAATCATCTATTAAATCTGTGGCACCATCGCACTGTATTCTCATAGGTTAACGATTAATGCTGAAGGTTTTGACCGACTCTTCGGTAGAAGGGCTATTAGAATTTGGATCATCTATTTTGAAACATTCCTCCTCCTCATGTTCATTATCTTCTGCTCTTGATTGAGATAATGCTTGTAAAGAAAGCTTATAGAGTGGTGGATGTAGCCTAGCTACTTCACTTGTTCCTTTACTTGGACTTGATTAGGTTTCTTTTCTTTTAGGAGCCATATTATCTTAAATTAACAAGAACATAAAATAGATTATAATTGATTAATGCATCATTAAAAAGGGATAACAGTAAATCTAACATGCAAATACTAAAATAACAGTTCCAACAGACCACACATCTATTGCACCAGGTAAATACTAAAATAACAGTTCCAACAAACCACACATCTATTGCACCAGGTATGTTATCTATTGTAATATATAACCGACCTGTTGCAACGAATGAGTAAACCATTGGAAACAATAAAAATAGATCACTCATCTATTGCACCAGGAAGGTTATCTGTTGCAATATATAACCAACCTATTGTAATTAATGAGTAATCCGTTGGAAATAATAAAAATAGATCACTCATCTATTACACCAGGAAGGTTATATGTTGCAACATATAACCAACATTTTGAATGGATGAGTAATCCGTTGGAAATAATAAAAATAGATTACTCATATGTTGCACCAGAAATATTATTTGTTGTAACATATAACTAACCTGTTGTAGTGGATGAGTGATCCATTGGAAATAATTATAACAAATCACTTATCTGTTGCATCGGGTAGCAACAGATATCCTACTTAGTGCAACAGATAAGTGATCTGTTTGTATTGTTTCCAATGGATCACTTATCTATTGCACCAGGTAGGATTTTGTTGCATCATATAACTAACCTGTTGTAGCAGATGAGTAATCCATTAGAACCAATAAAAATAGATCACTCATTTATTGTACCAGGTAGGTTATCTGTTGTAGCATATAACCAACCTTTTACAGCGGATGAGTAATCCATTGGAAATAATAAAAATAAATCACTCATCTATTGCACCGGGTAGGATATTTGTTGCAGCATATAAGCAACCTATTGAAGCGGATGAGTAATCCATTGGAAATAATAAAAACAGGCCACACATCTGTTGAAATAAATCACTTATCTATTGCCAAATGAGTTATCTATTGGATCAATATTGTTTAGATTTCTTTCAAATAGAATAGTCATCTGTCACAATAGATGAATGATCTGTTGTGTTAATCTGTTGTATCAGATATTTGATCTGTTGGATCAGATGGTTAATCTGTTGCGTTAGATGGATAATCTATTATGTCAGATAGCTAATCTGTTGCATCATCATTTTTTCCAAGAAAAATAACAAATCAACCCAGCAACAACAACACAACACACGCATACTAAGAACATCAACGGTGACCAAAAATCACCAGCAAATCGAATTAACAGTTCGACAACAAGAACTACAATAACAATAAAAAATTATATTTTACACCGGAAAGAGTAGAGAAGAAATACAAGAAATAGGATTTTATTCAGTCCATATTTCAAATTTAAGCAAGAAATATTGAAATTGTTAACCAATCTAGAAGAGAAGTTGGCTCAAGTCATAATCTTTTACCTGTAAAAGAACAAATAGGACGACGAAGAACTCAAAGTTGTTGTCTCCGGAGAAGTTTGCTTAAGTTCCTTTGTTTCTTCACGTCGATTGACGGTTGAAAATCGAAAAGAAACTCGCCCAGCTATATTTTGCCAGAGCTTGAATGGAGAAATCTTGCAGAACTGTTGGTTGGGAGAAAGTTAAGAGACTGTCGAGAGAGAGAGGAGAGAGACGACTGATTTGAATAAGGGGTGTGTTGATTTGTATTTTTGAAAAGATTAAAAAGTTTTAAAAATATTAATCAAGTGCACAACTAACTTAATCAAGTTTTCTAATTATGTTTGATCCTTTAAGTAGGTCAATGTTACCAATCCTTCATTCAAAACTTAAAAGACACCTTTTCTTCAATTTTCTTATGTAACATGTTTCAACACATATTAACATGATCATTTTAGCATGAATATCTCTCTTTTCTTGTGTTAAATAAGTTGAGTTCTAAAAATTGGAATGGGTTGCTTCTTTGTTTGTTATAATCCTTATTATGTGATTTGTTTGATTCTCGTTTAATAATTTTGCTTTGAAACTCTTGTAAGCAGTAGCAATTTGTGGACTAAGCCTATTAATAGGCTAGTTTTTTTAATAAATTATTTTGTGTTTTGCCAAAGTTGAAATTTTTTGCACTCATTGCTTAAGTGATTGTATTTTTCCGATACTCCTCCTTTAATTATATGTTAGAAGGATGCTAATTCGTCTCTTTTATTTGTTTGTGATGCCTTCAAGTCCAACTTTGGACTTCCTCTCATCCGCACTTCTTCAATGAAACAAGGAAGAATCAAATCACCGAGTCAAAGCCTCAAGATTCAAAATGGATACAAAATGGATAAATCTGGATGAAGGAATGTATAGCTAAATGTTGCCTTTGGAAGCTAATATATAGGAATGGAAATGAAAGCGGAGCAAAAATAAATCGGCTTAACCCATTAGAAATTGATAGCTCAAATTAGACTATTTTTGGGGTTTGGGCTTATATAAATCCCGATTTTTAATGGGTTCTAACACTTTTTTTCCATAATTTTTTTTAATTACATGATATCCTGGAATTTGATATTTGTGATACATATCTTTGGCCTTGATATATATGCATTGTGATATATTTGTAATTTAGCAGTTAGTTAAATAAGGAAATAACTAATTTTTAATTATTACAGGGAGTAAAATCAGGTGCAAATCATGGTATAAATATATTTGGTTCTAGATGTATCATTATGATACATTTGGTAAAATTACTTAATATCCATTAAAAATTCAATCTCACATAAAAATAAATAGTTTACATATGTCAAACATATTTTAAACATATCAAACATTTATAAATAAATAAATATGAATCACTATTAAAAAGTATCTACCATATGTATCACCGGTATTCCAACAACAAATATATCCTATTGGTCATGTATATATTTTTGACAACTGATTAACAACATCAGTATATATTTTTTATACTATTATATTAGTGTTATACATATCATTTTTCACGAGATAAAAGGTATCAATGGTGCACGTATAAAATGTATCACGAAATTAAATAAAATATCATTATCAATTGAAAAATATTCAAACTGAATGAGGGTGGTGAAATCATTAAATGACCAAAAAACATATGCATCATCCTTAAAATTATGAAAAGAGTACACAGGTTCTTGATATGTATCTGTATTTATATTAAATACATTTATTTGATACATATGATTGATACATATGTATATGCCTTGATACATATATTGATACATATGTATATGTCTTGATACTTATGATTGATACATATAATCCACCACCACCACCCCTCCGTCATTCGTCTGCACGATCACTGTCACCTTGGCTACCCCATCTCCTCCGTCGTTCGTCCTTACCACCGCCGTTACTTTGATCGTTCTCGTCGAAAATCTAGCAGCTGATTGTTCAATTTACTTATGATTGATATATATAATTCACCATCATCACTCCCTCCGTCATTCGTCCGCACCATCAATGCCACCTTGGCTAATCGACCCCTTCCGTCGTTCGTCCTCACCACCACCACCATTTTCATCGTTCGAATCAAAAACCTAACAACCGATTGTTCATTGTCTCTTTTTTTCCTTAATGGGTATTGACTTAAAAGTTGAAAAAAATTGATAAAAAATAGTTAATTAAAAGATAAAAAGAAAATAATGAAACTGGTGAAGAAATAGTAATAATAGAGATGAAAGTTGTATCAATTGATGATAATTTGGGAGAGATTTTAGGGAATGAAATTTTTTATAAAAGAAATAAATTGCATGCATTAATTGTAGGGTAAAAGTAGGATGGGATTTTTGTTCATATGTATCAAGAGTAAAATATTAAATTCAGAATTTTAAGTAATTGTTTAAAAGGTAAGGGATTTTGGTTAATAAGGTGTCTTAGATTTGTCATTTTGTGCAATTTTATCTTGCCTAAACCCAACTTTTTTCCCTTATTCTTTAGTTTATATTGTAATATCATTTTGTTGCTAGGATAAATTACTTATAACCACACCTTGAGTTTCTATTATTACTTAATATCTCACTCAACTAAACTAATTACAAAGATCTCTTTTTACTCAAAATAATCGTCTCTTTTTTGATACATCTCAGACACCCGATTCACATCGTCTACTGCACCGTTCGCTCAAAAATCAAGTAATGTATTTGACTTTTCTCAAATCATCCATTTTGAATTTCCATCATGTTCTCATCTACTACTTCAACATTCAAGTTACAACCTCTATTAATTTTTTTTTAAAATTTTTTTTAGAAGTTAGTTTATTTCCATAATTTTTTTAAAATTTTATTAGTCCACAGATTGAACTCATTCTATTATCGATTTTCTCTTATTTCACCATTCAAAGATTATTAGTGAAGTAGGGACCATCATTAGTATTGGCCTTACTCAATTAGACCTAACAATTCCAACATAAGTTGATGTTGGATTTGTGCCTGGCCATTATGATATGAATGACATTGATTTTTGTAAAAATAGATTAAAACATCAAAATGATCTGGCTATGATGAAGAATTTACGAAAAGTTGCTGATAGTGATAGTAAAACGTCGATTGTTGCAGCAAGTTACAAAAAGATATCATTTACCAAAGGTATGAAGTACATGTATCCAAAATATCTAATTTAATAAGATTTATGTATCAGAAAAAAATTTAATATATTTAAATGATCGAACTATTACTGATGCGTAGATATAAACCATATAAGTTTTAATTTAATTCACATATACATAATTTACAAAAAAGATTCTTTATCAAGACAATATTATATGTATCTGAAATATATACATTGTACAAATACATAAGATTTATGTATCTGGCTATTAAATCACAAATATGTGAATGGTCGAATTGATATTTATATATTAATATAATTTATACAAGTTAAAAATTTTTCACTAATACATAGTTGACAAAAAAATTCTTTATCAAAGATGTAAATTCTATGTATCTGATAGATGTACTTGGTCCAAATACATAAGTTTTATATATCTGACTACAAAATTAAATATATGTAAATGATCAGACTGTTAATGATACATAGATATAATATATATGTATCAAAATTATTAGATTTACTATTTTTTCCTATGATTTCATGGTTATGCATAAGATTATGATGTTATGATACATATGTATTGTATTTATAGTTCATCCAAAAACAAACATAACATATTAGGCATCATCAATAATATATTTTGAATTATGTATGTATGAATTTTTTAATCATTTTTTGCTGATTTAATTTTGTATTTTGTGCAGCATATTAATGGTATATTCTATTATCTATGTAGCCAAAACAACAAACGTATCATTTATATAAATACACCATTGTGAATTACTTATTCATAACATATATTGACAAAATATACCATAGGTATTTCTCAAATCAAGGAGACAGGAATGTTTCTACTTGTGATCACTATGCGCATTCATCTAAGAAATGTTATGTTAACGACAATGATGATCCATCAAAATCTATGCCAAATTATGTATTACCTCCCCACCCCACCCCACCTCTTTCCGCCAATGAATCTAACTATAGTTAGTATTGAATAGTTTTTTTGTGTTAATGATATTTATTTATGTAAATAATATATTTCTTTTTGTCTTAGCAAATACGGTTCTAGATATATCTTGTAGTTTTTTATTCAATGTACTTTTTTTTTTTGACAAAATAAAAATAATATTTTAATCAAAACCTTTGATTGCTTTTATCACAATTCTTATAAGTTAATTTTTGTGCATATGCTACACTATTATGCATCAGAAGTTATTTTAGTTCATCAATAATGTATCATATAAACTAATTTATAATTTTACAGCTTTATGTAATTTATGCATTGTATCTGATAGTTTCACAAATAATTCAAGTATACTGAAAACTTAATTTCATTGATGGATCTCCACAAGAAGTAAACTAATGTATAAGAATCTTAAATTTACAATAAAACAGTTGATACAATATTGTTGAATTTATGTTTAAGGTAATGTATGATAAATAAAATAACTATTAGTACAATGTATCAGAAGCTATTGTACATATAAAGTATTAAGCATATTTAAATGTAATATCAGTAACTACATTTAAATGTAATGTACAATGAACTCAAAGTTTTAAATGAGACATTAGCGCTCATGATACAATGTAATAAGATTTTATATCACTATAGTTTAATTTAAATTCAGTTGTTGTATAATGCATATGACATAATTAATTAATTAAATATATTTGATACATTGTATGATGTATCAGATAGTGCAAATTCTACCAAATTAATTAGTAAAATTATTCAATGTATCAGATACATTATATTTAATTTAAAGCATATTTAATGTATCACCAACTAATAATGTTAAATGAAACTTTTATTTTTATAATATAATGTATCAGCATAATTTATTTCAATACAATTTAGTGCTGAGTTTACCTCATTTATGAATTAGTAGAAAAAATAAATCAAATATGCATTTAAACATGAATTACTGTTATAATAAAATGGTGTCATCGATTCAAAAAGTGTTTATTGGCTAAGGTATTAACTAAACAATAATGAAACTAATGTATGAACATATCTAATAATAGCCAAATTGAAAAATTACAAGCAACAGAAGAAACATTTTAAATGAAACATGCTATGTATCTGGAAGTAAAAGTGTCACTTCTCTTTTGAAAAGAAATTACAAGTGTGTGTATTGTCACTTTCACGATTACATCTTACACAACGATGTGTGCTTGATGACAAACTTTCTCTTGGCTTCTTATGCCTCTCTTTTTTGGCCTGTCAAGTGGTCTTCTGTATTTTGTTGGTAATATAACTTCCTTTTCAATATATTGTGGCACAACCTAATTCTTTATATCTGACATCAGAATCACTGAAACTTCATACATCCTCATTAATATTGCAACTTATAGTAATCAGAGCAGTATATACTCATACCGTCAATATTTTTGTTCTTCAAAATTGCAATTGTGTAATTACATGATATCTCATTAAATTTGAATCTTACACAGTTGTATATTTTATTCTAAAAGTTCGCAATATATCTTCTACCAGACTCGTAAACAGCATACACATAACTTGAAGAAGCTTTAATCCCACTAACGTATAACCCAATAAATCAACTGACACATAAATATAAAGATTTTTAAATGAAAAAAAAAAGCAATAAAAGTATTGGATTATTCATTAAAAAACTATTATGTATATCTTTTTTAACATTTCATCGTTGTTGAAGATTTTGCTACATTAAGAATTGGTATTTCTTCAAACCTTGTTTCTAATGTAGTTTTTGTATACGATGTTCTTTCTCCACTTTTGCATTTTTATAAAGCAAATAAAAATTTTGCTTGTTTCAGAAATCATAGGCAATTCACGTGCCTTCATCAAACAACCACTGATATTAAATTTGTGCCTCCAACTACAATTTTTGTTTCAACATTTCAGTGCATAGATGAAAAAAATTAATTATATTACATGACTACAAAAATTTTAAACTTAATTCGTAATCTAATATATAGATCGTCATTACAGATACAAGAGTGACTTAATCCTTGTACAATTGATTTTCCTTCAGATCTTTATTTTTACAATTAATAATGAAGTTTAGAGTTTCACATTTTGATTTTTATAATGAATACTCATTTTTTGACTCAACAACAGCAAGTGATAGAACATCCACTTCGATTCCTTCAACATAATCTCAATCTCCGATTTCTCATCATATATTACCTCGTTTGTTGATTTGTCCGTCGTTGAAATGAGCACAAAAAATACATTATAAATTTAAAAATACTTTTCTTCAACTCAACATAAAATTTTACTCTATTGTTGTTTCAAATCATCATTGATGATGAATTTTCTTCTATAAAGTATCTGGCGTTTTTTTTTCTTGATTCATCAATATCTAATTTGACTACGATGGTTGAAATTAATCTTAATTATAAAATACTTTCTCCAACAATAATTTCATTACTTTTGTCTCGATCATATTGAAACTCCATTGTTCAAAGTTCAGAATGTCTCAATAGAATGAAGAAGTTTATAATATATCCGAAACAAAGAAATCAGAAACAAAAACAATACAAAGATGAGAAAATTTGAAAAAATTATGACTGGAGGATGTTGTTTATAGTGATTCAAATTTGAATCATGAAGCTGTTACTAATTTTCAAGAATTCACAAGACATATCCAATCAAAATCGTATTAATTGCTCTATCGTTTAATTTCTTATCATTATTTTTTTTATAGTCAATTACTATGATGGTTATGTATTTTTTACTTATGTATCGCGACATTAATTTATGTATCTGAATGGGATTTATTTTAATCAAGAAAAGAGATGGGAGAGAGTGTAATTAGGTAGAAAACTGTTGGGGTTTATGTTGTTTACCCTTATTGCTAACCTTTTAACTTAGTAGAATTCTTTTAACTTAGTAGAATTCTCCTGCAGAATGTCATTTTTAGTTTGAAAAAATGATCTTTTCTTTTCAGGTTGAAAATAAAAATTCAATTAGTCCTTTCAAAATTTCAAATCTTGATTAAAATGATTAAATTTTCTTTCTAATAATCTTACATTTTTTCTTTTAAACTCAATAATCAAGACTCGTCTTTATTAAAATTAGTAAAACTAAGTTATTTTCAAATGACCTGGATAATCGTGTGTTACTGGACATTTTGAATACCTTAAAAAGCTTTTCGAAGTATTAATAAGAATCTCTTATTCGAAAATTTTTAAAATTTTCTTAATTTTAAGTGGCGACTCTTTTTAAAATCGAGTTTGAATTCTTTTTTCAAGGTTTTGAATTCAAACTAGTCATATTCTCAACAAAATAATGATAAAAAAAAATTATGAATGTAACTCTACATCAAAAACTTACTTATAAAATAAAAATTGCTCAAGATATATGAATAATCCACCATCTACCGATATTGGACCTCAAGTCACACTTCCTGTATAGTTACCAAAATTTTACTTCCTACGTCTCATTTTATATGTCGTCATTTTCTTTTTGGTTCGTCCCAAAAAGAATGTCATATTTTCTTATTTGGTAAATATTTAATGACATTATTCCTATTTTATTCTTACAGGATCCCACATAATAAGAAAAGATAATTAAAAAGTAAACATTAAACTGACTTTAAGAGGGGTAATATTATAAACTTTTTAAAGTCATCATTTATTTCTTAAACTCTGTGTCTGGTCAAAAAGAAACACATAAAATGAGGTGGAAAAATTAGTTTATGTTGAGGAATGTAGTGGACCACTAGATGATGTAACTAAGAAGAAATAAAGGGACGAAACTAACGCTGTTGTACTGCAGAGGTTCTTTTCGGGAAGAGTGATAACTATACTTCTAAATTATGATAATAGTGTGTATATATCCTTCATCATATTTAGGATTCACATGTGTTCCTATCATTAATAAAATTGTGCATATATGTTCTTCACACCAACGGTAGGGGCATATGTGTACCCAAAATATGATGAAGGGTAAATGCGTATCATTTATTATAGTTCGGGGATATATTTGTCTTTTTTCTATTTTAATTTTTTCATCTCACATAATCTATTCAAACCTACTACCTGACCAATAAATCCACTTCCCAATTCAGTCTCAATTAAAACTACACCAACAACAATAACACCCACTACTATCAATTTTTTTAAAAAATTAATCGATAATGCCCAAAATCAGCATCAAACAAATTAAACCCCCTCATATTTCAATTTTCAGTAAAATTTCACTAGAAAAACACTGTCCACCACCAGTCAACACCATATAGCCACCATCTCGATCGAATAAAAAAACACCACCGACGAATCATCATCAGACCCCTAGCTTCGAACAACTCTAACCTAATATTCACTCCCTCCAACTAGAAACAACGACTAATCACTGCAATTTGATTGGGATTTATATTTAAGAGAAAAAAAGAGGGAGTATTGAGTTTTAAACAAAAAATAGAGATCGAGTCGAGTTGGTTTGAAATCGAGTTCAATGAGTTTATTAGGTCAAATAGTGAATTTGGGTTAATTATTTGAGGTAAAAAAATTAATATAAAAATAGAATAAATATACTTATGAACTATGATAAATGGAACTAGCCAAAATGCTATCAACTCAGTATATACAAGCACTAATACTAAACTCACTGATCCAATACTTGTTGAGAAGGAATTTATTGACTTCTTCACCAGTCTGTTGGGTGAAGCTATCCTTGTACACAAATGTCCTGATGTTGTGGTAATCAAGAAAGGTTTTTGCTTGACCTATGATCAGCAAACACAACTTATTAAGGAAGTCACAAGGGCATAAATACTGGAATCCATCAAAAGTATGCTACAGGATAAAACACCAGGAGTGGATGGCTTCCCAATTGAATTCTTTACACAACAATGGGATGTAGTCAAAGAAGATATATATGAGTTGTCCTGAGTTTCTTTAGAACTAAGAAAATGTTAAAAGCTTGGAGTAACACAGCTGTAACCTTGATACCCAAGACACAAGGACCTTCACAGGTGAAAGACTTTATACCAATTCATTGTTGCACAACTTTGTATAAAATTGTGACCAAAATACTTACAGTAGACTGAAGCTGGTTATTGGGGACTTAGTTGGTGGCTCACAATCTTCTTTTATCATAGGAAGGTGCATTACAGATAATATTCTATTTACCCATGAACTATTTAAAAGGTATACAAGGAAAGGGATGAGTACAAGGTGTGTGCTTTAGGTGGATCTAAGGAAAGAATATGACACACTAGATTAGGATTTTCTGAGGAGTATGTTACTGACCCTAGGATTTCCTCACAAGCTTATTGTGTGGATCATGGAGTGCATTACAACACTCGCATATTCCCTAACACAAAATGGTGGTTTAACAAAGACTTTTGAAGGAAAAAGGGGAATTAGACAAGGGGATCCAATGTCCCTTTACTTGTTTTGTATAGCTATGGAATATCTTCAAAGATAATTTAACCATTTTCCTTTAAATAAGAACTTCCAATTCTACCTAAGATGTAAACAACAGAGAATTACTCATGTGTGTTTTGCTGACGACCTCCTCATGTTTTGCAAGGCTGATATGCAGTGTGTGAAGTTATTATATGCAACCTTTATGAGATTTTCAGATGCATCAGGCCTCCAAGAAAATACAGAGAAAAGGTCTATATATACAACAGGGGTGTCTAAGAGAGTAAAAGAAGAGATTATGCAGCATCTAAGTTTCAGTGAAGGAACCCTCCCTTTAAAATATTTAGGGGGTTCCCTTTGCAGCCAAGAAGTTATCTATAGGTTAATATTGGCCCTTGGTGGAAAAAACAACAACTAGAATCAATTGTTGGACATCCAATTTATTGTCTTATGTAGGACGAGTACAATTGATAAAGTCAGTATTATTTTGTGTTCAATCATATTAGGAACAGATCTTTATGCTTCTTGAGAAGGTAATGAAGATAATCAATGCACTTTGTAGATCATTCCTCTGGACTAGTGCAGTAGTAGTGTCCAAGAAAAACCTTATTGCTTGGGACAATGTGTGTCTTACTAAGGCTATAGGTGGCTTTAATATAATAGACCTACAACTATGGAACAAAGCTCTAATTACTAAACATCTATGGGCCATAGCAATAAAGAAAGATTCAATGTGGATAAAATGGATCCACAGTGTCTACATTAAGAATAGAGGAAGATTTTGGCCAATAGGGAACTTGTTCTAAGACTACAAAGAGTATAAGGTGATTTCATGAGTCGACTAGTGCAACTCCAGCAATCTGATGCTTTTAGCATTAAGAAGATGCACAAGCAAATGAGGCCACAATACCCAAGAGTTCCCTGGAAGAATATGATACTTTAGCCTCAACTACATCCCAGATACATATTTATTCTTTGGCTAGCATCCCATGAGAGACTAGCTACTGTGGATAAGTTACTGAAGATGGGTATCTACGTACCTAAGACACATGTATTTTGTGGACTTGATGATGAAGTTTTTGAACATGTATTCTTTGGGTGCCAATATGTAAAAACTGTATGCACAAGGCTGCTGATATGGTTGGATCATTAATGAAATATTGGCACATGGAAAGAATAAGTACAGTGGTTGTGTAAAAGACCAAGAAGGAAGACAGGGCACTGGCAAATCACCAACTGTGTGTTTGGCATGATGGTGTACCTGATTAGCGAGAAAGAAATGAAATCTGATTCCAAACAGGCACAACCTCTCTAGATAGAATATGTAAGAAGGTGGCATAACACATATACATAAAGGGCAGTAAGATCAGAATTGGGTATGGAGCAATGCAAATGTTGCAGCACTGCCCTTAGGATATAGTTTTTTTAAAATTGATGTGTATAGACATATAGAAAGTTAGATTTATCAATGAAGTGAATGGTCAGAATTCACTAGCTTTGTAATGACAATTTTTGGTGAAATAAAAATACTATTACCCAAAAAAAACTATGATAAATGGTATATATATATCTTTCGTCATGTTTTACATACACATATATCCCTACCGTTAGTGTGAGGGGCATATACGTACTATTTCATTTACAGTAGAGACATATACATACTCAAAATATGACGGAAGGTATATACGGTATTTATCATAAATTACGGTATATTTGTCCCTTTTTTGAATTCTTTTCAAGTTGCCAATTAAAGAGGTGTGACTCGGAGAGGCGAAAGGTCCCTAATTTTTTGCCTCCCCTGACTCATCAACTCCATAAGAAATTGTCCTTTCCCTCAATATTATATTCCATGTGGTCTTATTTACCCTAAAACAAACCCAATAAATTATCCTTTCCCTCAATATTATATGAGAAAATATATTTGGCACGAATGGCAGGAAAATCACTATTTGCTCGGTATTTTCATAATTAACTCATCAATTAGGGATGGATTAGTAACTTCACAAATTTTGATTATCCAAAATACCTTCCAAACTTCAAAATCACTTTACCAAAACCACAAACCATACTCTCTCTCTTCTGCCAACTAAAAAAGGAAACATTGCACAAGATTTGACTCTCTGCCCAATAAATTTTTGTCAGCCCACCCTTACGCCTTCATTATTCTTCTTTTGAGTTGTCATATTCTATTCTTTGTTTCTTTCTTTTTTTAATAATATTCTTTTTTTTTCTTTATTTGGCTTCCCTTCTCCTCTTGAAATATTTTATATCCGACTTCAACATAACTAAAGGACTTAAAATAAGTCATTTTGAATATAAACTAGGTTTTAAGAATTATCAAAATATAAATTACATATCTGTCTCAATTTATATAAGTTTCTTTGACTTGATAAAGAATTTAAGAAAGAATATAAGATTTTTGAAATTTGCAGTCTAAAATCAGTATAGATGTTTGTATGGCTATAAATCATTTCATTAAGAATAAAATAGGTATTTTAAAGTTAAATTGTAACTAAATATAGAAATATGTCATTCTTTTTTAGAGTAATTAAAAAAGAAAGTGAGTTATATAAATTGGGACAGAAGAAGTACAAATCATCCTATTTATGTGAGTGCACAATTATAATCATAAAATAACTATTTATATATTTAATTTGGTGTGGATTTGTCCTGACCCAAAATTCAAAGGTCATGATGGGACTTGTCGCGGCGTACCCTTACAAGTAAGTTTATCATCCAACTGATACAAAAATAGAAAAAGGCAGAAATACCCCCAAGGCAAGGCTTCTAGAATGAAGCTGAACCATATAAGTATAACCAATGCAGAAAGAATATAAACAACAATGCAACCATAACTCCCAAAACCTGATGTCAACAGTATAAGAACGTATCTAGTACAACTTGAATCTAAAAGAAATACATAAGAAATTCAATAGATACAACTCTGTCTCTGAACATAGTAAAGACATAGTCTAATAATAGAGAAAGATAATAAAAGATATCCGGATGCCTGGACATCATCCACTACCTTAAAAATTCCAACAATCGCCTGAGTCAAGCAACGTTGGGCGCACCCAAACCTGAATCTGCACTATAAGGGTACATAAGAGTGAGTACGGTCCACTTATACTCAGTAGGTATCAAAGGCCGACCCAGCTGTAACGCCCCGAGATCCCATCCCGAGATGTCACACGGTGCTTATGGACCCAAAGGACCACAAGATAACCCTTTTTTGATATCTGTACCTGTACACTGCATAATATCTAAAATAAATGCGAAAACTTACCATAAATTTCAACACATCTATACATACTCAAAACTGAAAACTGAATACTAATACATTCGTCTGAAAAGCCTCTAAACTGTCTGAACTATGGATTTGATGGGACAGGTCCCCAACTAACTCCGTCAACTAAAAATAAACAAAATCTGAAACAATAATAGTAAACTGAGATTCATCCTCGAAAGAAGAGGAATCACTGCTACTGCAGCTGACGGGGACTGAACTGCTGAGGATAATCTGGATCCTGTGCCTCTGAACCTATGGTGTCAAATAAAACACCATAGTGCAAATGCGTCAGTACAGGAATGTACCGAGTATTTAGACGAGGTAGGCTAATGCAAGGGCTCATGCATGCACAATATCAAAACTGAATAATCATGAAAGATGCCGTATGACAACACATACATGAATGCACAAAACATGAACATAATCATCGCAACTCTAGATACTGAAACTCGCATATCACTTTACTGCAGACTGAACTCACTACTGACACTGAGATACTGAATCACTGACTCCTCTGATATTGATAACTGAGGATCTAGATGTGCTTACATCAAGGACTGTACTCTGAGCTTACTGCTTTCGACTGACAGAATTAGAGATCAACTTTGCTAACATATTATTCTGGATGCGATTATCATTGATAAGAAGTATGATTATATCTGAATCTGACGATAAGAGTATTCAATAAAAATCTAATACTGTGATCAAGCCTGTCTGGCCATATATCTCTGAATATGATATTAATCAACTGTATATGTGACCAAGCCTATCTGTCGGTATGGTCTATGAATAAACTGAACTATCTGAGTTCCATATAAAGATAGATAACTGTAGCTGACAGTCTTGATTTCTGAAGATTGATTCTGAAACTGAGACTGAATCTGAAACTGAAACTATGAGAAGTAGTCACTTAACTGACATGCCTCAACCTACCACAGGTGGGGTCCAACCTCTACCCCCGATTGAGAGGGTGCCAATACCGTTCCACGGGTAAAGACATTATCTTTATGTGTATTATCTTTATGTGACCCTCATCTATCAGGTGCTCAAACGAGAATGGTGGAGCCCTCATCTAACAGGTCAAGCCACCTCATCTACCCTCATCTAATAGGTATGATATCTCTCATCTACCCTCAACTAGTAGGTATGATGTCTTAACCTACACTGGCTACATAGTTCTGGAGCACAAAGATTACATCTAAGAATCACACCCTCTAATAGTAGGTGAGTTCCCATCCTTGAGCTCGCTCGGTGCTAGTTTCTACTCCCAACTGAAAAACTCTGACTGAATTCTTAACTGAGCACAACTGAACTAAATATGATACTGATCATGTTTCTCAAAAGATTTAACTGAGTTACGCTGAGATTACTTAGTTCCCTATCTGACGGAAAAGACATCGAATCATAGTATCTGACTGACGATACAGGGCTTGAATAGATTAAACAAATCACTTCTGAGATTAGAATTGAATCACCTGAATACTATTAGATCTGAGTTGATTACAGGACTAAGGCTAGATTACTAGCGATACAGAGATTATAGAGATTTCTGAGATTACTGAGCTTTCTTCAGTTCCGTACTAGTCTGAGGATACAGAGTTCTATAGTTCACTAAGTTATGAGAATCAAGGATCAACTAGAATTATCAAGAAACTGATATGGGCTCTATACAACAGCTATATTTTTAGGTATAAATACCCCTAGGACTCGATAGCGTAAAAGTAAGCATCATCATTCATTCATCATCACAAGCATTCATGCATAATCACAATCATTCAAGCATCTTCACAAGTAATTCAGGAATCATGCCATATGTTCATTTCCACAGTCATTAAACATCACCTCAAGCATTTAAGGATCTGAAATATCTATTCACTATCATAGTTTCCAAGGAGTCACTTTAAGCATCTCAGAATCATTATCATATAATAACGTAGGGAAAACATGCTACTAGATTGTACTCCCTTCAACAAGGTTTTACCTCAGCTATTTCATACCTATATCGATCTTGACATATGTTTGGATATCCCATGGCTTGGGGAGACTTCATACTATCACGTCATCACTTACTTGCTAACCACTTGGCATGTATTACAAGCTTAAAATATATCAAGAGCACATAATTGGGGGAATTTACAACCATCATATCTCGACTTGTTCACTAGGGTCTTTCAACAACCACTAGACATAATCGATTTACACCTACTTGGGAATTTCATGCTATCTTGGAACATTTCACTCACTAAGGCATTTTATCAAACACTAGGCATGCATGGACTAGCTCACAATTTGGGGTTTCCTATTCAACATACTATAATGGCACTTATGCTTCACCTAAGATCTTTATCAAACCTATGGGTAACGCTCTTCACTTATTCAATCATTTCTACACCCAAAAGTCATGAACACATCATATGGAAAAACAACTTCAAGAGGGTCTATCACAAACATCACATGAATTCCACATACTAGGTTATAAATTTTGTAGGCAAACATAAATCAAAACTCAAAAACACATTAAACATCCATTTCAACTCATACAAATCATTAACAACTCATAAACATAAAAATCTTTTAGTTTTAAAAAGGTTTCTTGAGCTTTTTGGATGAAAGGGGCCCAAGAATCAACATCTGCATACCTTAACCTTTGAAATTGGATGAACTTTAGTTCTTGAAACTTTATCCACACTTGAAATAAATAAATTCTTGAAGCCCACACTATGAAGAACTTGATTCTTGAAGAAACCTTCAAGAATTTATGAATGAATCTTGGAAGATTAGGGTTCTTAAATAAAACCCTAATTAGATATTCTTGAGAGAATTGGAAGAGAAGAATGATGAAATTAGGGTTTTGGAAGTGGGTTCTCATATTTATAGAGGCTCATAAAAGGTGTGAAATGACCAAAATACCCTTAAAAAATGTCTCTAAATTGTTGAAAAAAATGGCTGACGACATTTGTGACAAGCCGTCAAACCTGTGACAGGCCGTCATAAAATGTCATCACAGAAGGGTGGATTTTGTGAGTTTCTGCCTAAGGCTGACGATGTCATCAGAAATGTCACTTGATTCTTGAAGAAACCTTCAAGAATTTATGAATGAATCTTGGAAGATTAGGGTTCTTAAATAAAACCCTAATTAGATATTCTTGAGAGAATTGGAAGAGAAGAATGATGAAATTAGGGTTTTGGAAGTGGGTTCTCATATTTATAGAGGCTCATAAAAGGTGTGAAATGACCAAAATACCCTTAAAAAATGTCTCTAAATTGTTG
The DNA here is from genome assembly GCF_002878395.1 of Capsicum annuum. NCBI lineage: Eukaryota > Viridiplantae > Streptophyta > Magnoliopsida > Solanales > Solanaceae > Capsicum > Capsicum annuum. The sequence goes on along the minus strand of NC_061116.1, from coordinate 61,823,031 downwards.
AAAAAAATGGCTGACGACATTTGTGACAAGCCGTCAAACCTGTGACAGGCCGTCATAAAATGTCATCACAGAAGGGTGGATTTTGTGAGTTTCTGCCTAAGGCTGACGATGTCATCAGAAATGTCATCAGAAATGTGACAGGCCATCAGAAATTTTGTCAGAAATGTCATCAAAAATGTGATGGGCCGTCAGAAAGCTCATAACACATTTTCCAGCTTGACATGCTGGAGTAAAATGGGCATAACTCGTTGCTTCGATATCGGTTTTGGACGAAATTAGTATCGTTGGAAATATAATTCAAATATATTTCATTTGATATATATCAAACCACCGAGTTCTTTATATACAACGAGTTATGGTCAATTAAAGTTGACCCAAATTTTTATGGTCACTAAAACTTGAACAATAGGAAAGCTTTCAACTCGACCATGAGTTAGGGGACCTCTATGATCTTAATTCATGCTCAAATAGATTCCCACACGATTCAAAGTATTTCATACTTAGGAGGATATTTCTGAAACATTTTGACTCAGATTTTCTCTTTACCAAATACGTTCTAAGGCTCAGACTGGAAGAGGATTTTGTGGGGCATTACATTATCTCCCCCTTAAGAACATTCATCCTAGAATCTCGCTTGATAGACTGAGAATACGGAGCAACAAACTTACTCAAGAAATGGAAACATCTCATATTAGGTCTAAGCAACTGGAATGACTGACATATAGAGTTCTCACACTGGGCATGCATATCTGATGCATGGAATGCTCGACTGAACACATGCTGACAAGCTAAACTCTTTCTACTAAATGCGCATATCTAATGCATGAATGTTCGCCTAAGCCGACTTTTGAAAGCACGAATTGAAAATGCAATAATGACTAATGCTAACTATATAAAGAAAATCTGAACATGCATCGAGATGAATCTAATTGCATGCAACATCATAATACTATAGGGTATCTCCCCCTTGGGACTCTATGTTCCTCTACTGAAATACTGGAGCGGTGCGCGGGGCACCTACAGACTGGGTCATAATTGACCGATCAATATCTGAAACTCATGAATGACTCATACTAACACATAAGCTCAAAATAGGAGCAAAGGGTCTAGAAATGCATATCGCAGAGATGAAGGGCTCAAAATATACTCGGATCTATTTCAGGGGATCTTTCCCAATCAAGGCAAGCCTGAAATGCATACAATCTATTATGAGCTGAAGGATGACTACGCTGACTTTGGGGACCTGGCTTAGGATAGTCTCAAACTTTTTGACCGGTCTCGCCATATCCAAAGCACACATCACTACCGCTCTACATACACCCTTATAATTCTTACCTCATTCTTCATACAACGGGTAGGTACGAACACCACTAGTACTACTCTGAGCATTGAAGCTTGGCGCTCTCTTAAATTTGACACCCCCAAACACAGGTGTGAGTACACTAGCTGAAGATGGAGCTAGAACTAAAAATCTCCAACCATACTGAGAACTACTACCACCTTGAGACCCTGACAGTGAAAAACCACGACTACCTATCTTGGCTCTCTTACTCACTCTCTTTCCTTCCTTTATCTTATCTGCCTCAATCTGTTATGCATGAATCATTAGCCTAGAAAGATCCATATCTCTATTGAGCATGGAAGCTCTACAATCTTTCAACACATCACTTGACACCCCAATCAAAAACTTACTCATACTCGCTCTAGGGTTAGCTATCAAGTTGGGAGCATACATAGCTAATTGGTTAAACTTAAGACAATTCTCTTTCACTGTCATGGATCCTTGCCTTAGGTTCATAAACTCTTCTACCTTAGCTTCTCTCATTTCTAGTGGGAAAAACCTATCTAGAAAGGCACTCTGAAACTCTAGCTAAGTCACAAGAACTGTATTCTCCCCTCTACTTTTCTACCAAATCACCAACCAATCATAAGCAATATCTTTCAACCTATAAGATGCTAACTCAACACTCTCCTCTTCTAACACATGAATAATCTGGATGATTTTCCTCACCTTCTCAAAAAACAACTGCGGATCCTCACCTACTACTGACCCAAAGAATTCAGGCAGGTTCATTTTCATGAAGCTTCTAATCCTGGCTGAGGCAGAATTCCCATCTTGTTGAGTTGGGATTGCAGCCTGACGGTTACCATGAACATTATTCACCACCTGGGCTAGCGCCTGGAAAGCTGCCCGAAACTCTACATGTGACACACTATCATTTTCAAGATTTACTGGCTGAGAGGGCTGATTGTCAACCCTATGGACAAAGTCTCTGCGAAGAGGCATACTCTGTAAATGAAAAAATAAAGTGGATTAGACTGAGGATCAACTTGAGCTCATGCTCACTCATACGAAATAACCACTGAAAGAAGAGGAACTGCTCCTAAGAACATCCTGTAGCCTCTTGTACATAAATGTGGTGCGCTACACACCCATGTGCAAGACTCTACTAGATGTGGCTTTTCAGACTCCCTGGGATACTCTTGAAACTTAGGCTCTGATACCAAACTAGTAACACCACGAGATCCCATCCCGTGACATCACACGGTGCTTATGGACCCGAAGGACCACAAGCTAACCCTTTTCTGATATTTGTACCTGTACACTGCATAATATCTGAAATAAATGTGGAAACTTTCCATAAGGTTCAACACATATATACATATTCAAAACTAAAAACTGAATACTAATACATCCGTCTGAAAAGCCTCTAAACTGTCTGAACTATGGATTTGATGGGACAGGTCCCCAACTAACTCTGTCAACTAAAAATAAACAAAATCTGAAATATAATAGTAAACTGAGATTCGTCCTTGAAAGAAGAGAACTCACTGCTACTGCAGCTGACAGGGACTGAACTGCTGAGAATAATCTAGATCATGTGCCTCTAAACCTATGGTGTCAAATAAAACACCATAGCACAAATGCGTCAATACAGGAATGTACCGAGTATGTAGACGAGGTAGGCTAATGCAAGGGCTTATGCATGCACAATATCTAAACTGAATAATCATGAAAGATGCCGCATAAGAAAACATACATGAATGCACAGAACATGAACACAATCATCGCAACTCTAGATACTGAAACTCGCATACCACTTTACTGTAGACTGAACTCACTACTAACACTAAGATACTGAATCACTGACTTCTCTGATACTGATAACTGAGGATCTAGATGTGCTTACATCACGGACTATACTTTGTGCTTACTACTTTCGACTAACAAAATTAGAGATCAACTTTGCTAACAGATCATTCTGGAAGCGATTATCAATATAAGAAGTATGATTATATCTGAATCTGATGAACAAAATATTCAATAGAAATCTGATACTGTGATCAATCCTATCTGGCGGCATATCTCTAAATATGGTATTAATTAACTGTATATGTGACCAAGCCTATCTGTCGGGATGGTCCATGAATCAACGGAACTATCTGAGTTCCTCATAAAGATAAATGACTGTATCTGACAGTCCTGATTTTTTAAGATTGATTCTAAAACTAAGACTGAATCTGAAACTAAAACTGTGGGAAATAGTCACTTAACCGATATGCCCCAACCTACCACAGGTGGGGTCCAACCTCTACCCCCAATTGGGAAGGTGCAAATACCGTGCTATGGGTAAAGACATTATCTTTATGTGCATTATCTTTATGTGACCCTCATCTATCAGGTGCTCAAATAAAAATGGTGGAGCCCTCATCTAACAGGTCAAGCCATCTCATCTACCCTCATCTAGCAGGTATGATATCTTTAATCTACCCTCAACTAGTAGGTATGATGTCTCAACCTACGCTGGCTACGTAGTTCTGGAGCACAAAGATTGCATCTATGAATCACACCCTCTACTAGTAGGTGAGTTCCCATCCTTGATCTCGCTCGATGCTAGTTTCTACTCTCAACTAAAAGACTCTGACTGAATTCTTAACTGAGCACAACTGAACTGAATCTGATACTGATCATGTTTCTCAAAAGATCTAACTGAGCTACGCTGAGATTACTTAGACTACGTCACTTGTTCAAAAAATGTCCCACAACGGTAGCCCATATCGCTTTCACTAACAATTCTAATGTATCACATATATTTCAACAAACAAAGAAAAGACCACAAGTGTACAATGAACCATATACATGTAGGACAAGGAAGAAAAATATACATACCAGATCATTGATTACAAGTATAAGAAGATAGAATAATTGAATAGGTAATAAGTTAAAGCAGAAGTACAATCATATCACAGCCATAACGAAGTCAACACAATTAGAATGATAATGATAATGATGCATGATGTTGTCAAAAAATCTCTGTATACACGTATAGAGGCAAGTTTCCCAATGAAGGACCCATGGGAGTTCATCAACCCATATACAATCCATATATCATATCTCCTTCCCCGAAACATCCCTTGGGGAGGGTTTTATAAGATGTCACAATATCTCTTTCCCGATACATCACTCGAAAAGGGTTTTAAAAAGGTGTGTCTAATGTTTCTTAGTTGTTGCCACTACCAATATTTCATAAATGAGTATGATATAGGGATGTATTGCTCACAACCAATCACAATTAGTATTTCCACAACCAATCACATGATGTATTTTCACAACCAACCACCATAATATATTCCAAAATCATCCATAATGATATATTCCACAACCACGTGAGCCAACATTCACTCTTTATTTCCACCATACCTGAAATTTCACATGATTCATATGCCAAATAAATTATGAATATAACAGAATATGCCAATGGTTCCCTATAGGTATTTCAACAACACAGTATAATTATTTACATGTATTTTAGGCTATCAACATCACACAACACCCCACATGGTCACACATATCACATAATATCTCAAAAGCAATAATTACATCACATATAGGCACAACACATTAAGATAACCAAATTCATGATTAGTTCTCATCTCTTTAACATCTATTTTGTATACATTTAACTAACCAACCCATCCTGAAAGAGTTAATCGATAACCTACCTATCATGACCCGAGACTACCCCTAGTCGTAACACGGTCCTTGGGACCACAAGTCATCCCAAGCTAACCCATGAACTGGCATACAGTTAAGCAACTAAATTATAATAAATTAAATTATTGTTCTGCTATGTGGAGATAAAATCATGATAAAATCTGAGAGAAATTATATTGCTGATACAATTTATAATTTGATAAAAATGAAGAAAGAACTGAAATTACATGACTAACTCTGACTGGCATCTATGAAGCATCTACCTACTGACTATAGATAGCTAGGACATGACTCCAGCTACTACTAATCAATACATATGAGTAATAAAGTAAACTACACAAACAACGTCTGACTAAAGACCCCGAAATAGGAGAACTCATCATTCTGCTGATTGGAAATTGCAACTGTCTGATCATGATATGTGGACTACAACTGGTACCTACATTGTGAAATAATGTAGCCCCATAGACGTATATGTGGATCAGTACTTCTGGAATTTACTGAGTAAATGGGGATGAATGCAATAAGTAAAACTGATTATATATATGAAATCTTAAAGCATGCATGTTAGGTGTGAGTAGACTCACCAATAGGTTGGAATAAACTAAAAGTTGAATTATCTTAAAAGCATTAGCAACAAACATAATTTGGTAAGCTGGTGAATCATTACACTTAGATTTTTAAACTTTACATTTATAATATAAGTAGAACTGAAGCGAGAAAATAGTAAAACATGGGTATTGTATGAATATTAGGTCTAAAACTACGTGATGGAGACTAACATAACTCGAGGATCTAAATATACAATTATACTGAGCATGAATGCATAAACATCCAAAACCAAACATACATATATTGTGCTTATCTAATTAACTGAATGACTGATAGCTAATTACTGGTCATATAAGACTGAACTGTACGTAGTTGGAATAACTGGACTTAAATTGTGGAGTACTATGCATATGAGGTAATGTCTATCTAAACAATATGAGATAACTGAGCATAAATGCATGATAAACTGTAATATGTGAGAATATAAGACTAAATGTATATCTATTATGGTACTGAGATAATCTATAATTTGAAAAACAGAAAATTGTAAAATTGAGTGTCTGAAAGTCTGTACACTTAATCAAGCAAACCTGAACTGAAGAGACACTAAATACTCTACTGAGACTGTGGGAGGTATCATCTAACCAACATGCCCCAATATGAGATAATTGAGGTTCAACCAGTGACCCCAGTTAGAAGGGTGTCAGTACCGTGCCATGAATACTAACACTGGATGTGTGGATCCACTAAAGTGAAGTCTCAAATGACTAAAGAGTCACCTTCTACTGGCAGGTGCTCTTGTGTGATATATGTCAACCCTTAACTGGCAAGTTAACATCTCAACCTATGCTGGCTACGAGCTTTAGAATGCAGTGACTACTTCTAAAGGTCACACCCTCAACTAGCAGGTGATCCCCCATCCTTGGGTTCGCTCGGTGCTAATTTCTACTCCCAACTAAACTGACACGGATTACTGAATTGATCTAAGTTTGACTGATATGATAACTGACTGAACTAATAATGCTCATACATATCTGAAATCATTCTGAAAATACTGAGACTAAGTAATCAGCTAAATTTTGGGTATTCATAACCCCCAGGACGCAATTGCAATAACAACAGGGACATACTAAAGTTTCCGAACCATAATAAGAAAGAATTATTCAAAGAGCCCATCACTTAGGCATTTTGTTAAACACATGGAGATTAAAACTTTAACATGGGGCAATTCATCAAACACATAGGAATCATGAACTTAAACATGGGAATATCTTAGACATGGGAAAATAGTAGGATAATATAGCTAGATTCATAACTTGGGTTTCATCCTGGAATGAATTGAACATGATATGGGAATTTTGTCATACATGTGAAAAGCATGAATTTAAAACAAAGGAATGTTGCTAAAAATCATGAATTTAGGATCTATCATGGAATTCACTTGAATAAAGCATGGGAAACTAAAATTCATGGCATGAGGAATTCAAAATCTTACATGGAATCACACATGACCTGAATTGAAATAAAAACACCAGGAAAATATGAAATTAAATCTTTCTTGAAAATATAAAATACCAAAATGATAGAAAATTCATTATTTAATTGGAAGAAAATGGGTTTTTGGCTCCATGGGTGAAAAGGGGCCCATGGATGAGCTCCCGCATACCTTAATTCGATGGATTCTTCAAGAAATCATGATTTTGAAGCTTGAATCCTTGTGTTCTTGAGAGGAAAAGCTTGAACCTTGTTCATGGGGGAAAGGGGAGGGTTTTTGTGAGAGTTGATTTGAAGAAGATGGGCAAATAATGCCCTTTTGAATGCTATAAATCATCCTTTGGACATTTGGGGCTGAGGGAAAAGGACCAAAGTGCCCCTTGACCCTTAAGGAGCTGAAACATAGGGGGAATACGCTCCCCATCATGTTAGATATCACGTTGGGAGAGCAACGTGTCACGTCAAATATCGCATTGAGAAATCGGCACGCCTCACCCTAATCACGTCAGCTTACTGCCTCTCACAAAAAATGCCATAACTTTTTGCTTCGGTATCTGATTAAGGCAAAATTGATAGTGTTGCAAAGATAACTCAATTATCTAAAATTTGTAGGTCTTGTGATGCAAAATTATACCTATATGAAAAGTTCTATACATTCAAAGGTGATCTTTGTAGAATCAAATACCAAATTTTGGTCGAATCAAAGACTCGTAGCTCAACTTTGTTTTAAGTGATTCTTATGAACATTTTTCACCTCGAAAGCACATAAATAACAAGGATAAATATCATAAAAGTAGTAATCACACTGGAATCATTTGGATTATAGCTTATACATGTAGGAATGATGGTTCAAAAACTTGTCTGAAAATGTGAGGTCTTATATTATCTCCCCCTTGGGAACATTCGTCCTCTAATGAAACTGTTTAGACTGAGAGTACTATATAAAGGTAACTGAGATCATATTCTGAACATGCATGACTTGGAACATGACTTGGAATGTGACTTCATAACTGAGTCTGTGCATGATATATGAACTGAATTGATTTCATGACTACATCCAATGATATGAGAATGGTTATAAGGTTGAGATAGAAATGAGAGAGTCAACTAATGAGTAACCATTACTTCAAGCTAGATCTTATTTCGTGAAGAAAAGATCTAAAATCCAGAATCTATCCAAGAACTCAAGAAGCAAGTCCGTACCTCGAGATCTAACCTCAAAAACATCAAACCAACCCACTAGCAAGTGGCAACGCCTACCATACAATACCTCAAAAGGAGCCATATCGATATTGGAATGATATTTGTTATTATAAGAAAACTCTCTAAAGCCAAGTGTTGCTCCCACTGGCCACCCAAATCCATCACACATGCATGGAGTATATCCTCTAAAACTTGGATTATCTGCTCAGACTGACCATCAGTATGGGGTGAAATGTTGTGCTAAGATCAACCTAAGTACCCAACTCATCTTGAAATATCTTCCAAAAGTGAAAAGTCAACATAGAGCCTCGATCTGGTATGGTAGACACCGGCATACCATGAAGTCATACAATTCAGTTAATATAGATACAGGAGAGCCTCTCTGTACTGAAGGATACCTGCACCAAAAGAAAATGCATAGACTTGGTCAATCAATCTATAATAACCCAAAACACTATCAAAAACATGGGAAGAACGAGGAAACACGATTACGAAATCCATAGTGATTCGTTCCCACTTCCACTTGGGAATGGGTAACCGTTGAAGCAATCCACCAGGCGTCAAATGATCGGCCTTTACCTACTAGCAAAAAAGGCAATGAGCTATAAAATCTGCTATATCCTTCCTCATACCACCCACCAGTAATGTTGCCTCAAATCAAAATACATCTTAGTCACTCCCGGATAGATAGAATACCTGGAATAATGGGCCTCATCCAATATTAATCTAATCCAATCACCTACTTTCGACATACAAACTCGACCACCAATCCTTAAAATTCCATCCAAATCAAGTGAGGCTTCCTTATCCTCACCACTCAGCACCTTATCTTGAATCGATCTTAATTCCTCGTCATTAAACCGATGAGCTCGAATCTGCTCTATCAAAGAAGACACAGCCTCCACAAATGCCAAAATGTACCTAGGTATCAAAATATCAATCCTAACTATCTGGTTAGCTAAAATTTGAACATCTACGAACAAAGGTCTTTCCTGTGTCAAAAGATGTGCCAATCTTCCTATGCTAGTCGACTTCTGGCTCTAGTGATCTGCAACTACATTAGCCTTGCCCAAATAATATAGAATAGTCAGGACAAAATCCTTAAACAACTCAAGCTAATGACGTGCCTCATATTAAGATATCATTGGGTGAAGAAGTACTGAAGGCTATGATGATCCAAGAAAATCTCACAACGAACTCCATAAAAGTAGTGCCTCCATAACTTCAAAGCAAAAACAACCATGCACAACTCTAAATCATGGGTAAGGTAATTTCTCTCATAAGGCTTCAATTGACTAGAAGCATAGGCAATCATCTTACCCTCCTGCATTTATGTAACACCTAACCCAACACCTAAAGTATCACAAAAGATGATAAAACCCAAGCCCTTCTTGGGCAAAGTCAAGATAGGAGTTGAAGTCAACAAATCCTTGAGCTTTTGAAAGCTCGGCTCACAAACATCAGAACACTAGAAAGAAATTTTCTTCTGAGTCAACTTGGTTAATGGTGTTGCAATGGACAAAAAACCCTAAAAATAACAATAGTAACCTGCCAAGCCGACAAAACTCTAAATCTTAGTGGGTGAAGTAGGTCTATCCCAATCCTGAACCACTGTAACATTGGCTAGATCAACCATAATACCTTTCTTAGTCACCACATAACCCAAGAAATAAACAAACCCCAACAAAACTCATACTTGGAGAACTTGGTATACAACTTCTCATCCCTCAATATCTAAAGCACAATCCACAAATACTCCTCATTCTCAACCTTACTCTTGGAATAAACCAAGATATCATCTATAAATATAATGACAAAAGAGTTGAGAAATAGTCAAAACACTCAGTTCATCAACTCCAAACAGCTGGGGCATTGGTCAACCCAAAGGACATGACCAGGAACTCGTAATTTCCATAGAGTTTGAAAAAGATGTCTTCAGAATATCTAAAGCTCTAATCCTCAACTTGTGATAGCCGGATCTCAAATCAATATTTGAAAAGACCCCAACACCCTGAAGTTGATCAAATAAATCATTAATATGAGGAAGAGGATTTCTTAACCATCACCTTATTCAATAACTAATAATAAATACACATACGCATAGACATATCCTTTTTCTTCACAAAAAAGACCGGCATACCCCAAGTAAATACACTAGGTTGGATAAAACCCTTATCCAACAACTCCTACAACTAATCCTTCAATTCCTTCAACTCAAAAGGGTCATCCTATAAGGAGAATTAGAAATGGCCTTGGTGCCCTGTAATACCCCATACTTTTACCTAGCTTAAAATCATCCCAAAAATGTTGAAGATTTGTTTCAAAGATGAATCCACTTTTATACATGTTGTATTTTCAATAGTTTCACTTTTGTCATATGATAAATTCAATAAGATTTCCATCGATACCAAATTCGCCCAAATCCGACACCCGAGCGAAGAGTTAGAGCCTTTTTAGTGAGACAATATATCACCTGAGCCATCATCGCATCGTGGAGCAGGTCAAAATGGCAATCACCAAAATCCAGTGAGCCTCCATGATTATGGCACATTGAGCCAGGGCTTAAATTCAGAATAGTCCTTTTTCCAGTGTCTCAGCATGATACCATCGCATCGCGGTGAACTTCTAGGTCCTATCAAGTATTACAACGTGATTTCACCCCATTGCACTGTCAGCCCAGTTCCCAGTTGGCAATTTCAAGTGACACGGTGCGACAACACCGCGTCGCACCAGCCTACCAAATCAAAAAATTTTCTCAGAAATAAAATACGCGTCCAAGGATTAAAAGGGTCAAGTTCTCAACCCTATATAAACCCAATAACACGTAATTTAGCCATATTTTATCCAAAATATAGGGTTTCTCTCATGTTTCTCTCAAGAACAAGCTAGGGTTTTCAATTAGGGATTCATATTCAAGACTCAAATTCAAGAATCTCTCCATCAATCTTCATAGAATCAAGGACTAAGGTATGCACAGTATTCATTCATGGATTCCTTTCATCCATGAAGCCCAAGAATCAAGTTTTAAATCTTGTATTATGAATATTTTGTTGTGGGTTGATTATGTTCATATGATTATGGTTGTATGATTCCCAAGTTGGAATCTTTATGTGTTGTTCATGAACCTATGCTAGTATGTGGTCTGAAAAATGTGAAATTGAGTTGAAATATGGAGTTTTATTGTATTAATTTGATGGTAGTGCCTATGCCATAAGTCATGCATCCTAGGTGTTTGATAAGATGCCTAAGAGAATAGAAATTATGCATTATAGCTTAATTGTGACCTAAGTGATAAGTGTATGTTTTACCTTATCACTAAGAATGACTTCCATGATATTGTGTGCATTATGAATGGTTGAGAGAATGTCCATGAGATTAGGTTGATGAAAATATGACATATTTATATGCAATTCCATTCATGTACAAGACTATGATAACCATGTGTTTCATGAAATCCCCAAATTAATTTATTATGAATTATTGATATTGGTCATATGTTCAAGTGTTATGTCCGGTCAGTTTCATGCTATCGAGTCCTGGGGGTACTTGTACCTGATAATTTACTTGTGTGCCTAGGGCCATTTCATGTTTTCAAGATACTCTCAGTCAAACCATGATTAGTAGAATTCAGTTAATCATGTGATTCAGGAAAACTTAGTAAACTCAATATCAGTACAGTCCCATTTAGTAATCTCAAAAAAATCTCAGTGATCTCAGTCAGTCATCATGTCTCAGTAGCATTCCGTCAGTCAACAGAACTCAGTTTAGCTCCACTAAACAATACCATTAGTATCAGTTCAGTTCAGTTAATCAGTTCAGTATCTATTCAATTGGAAGTAGGATTCAGTACCGAGTAAACCTAAGGATGGGGACTCACCTGTTATTCAGTGGGGGGGGGGTGATCCTTAGAAGCAATCCTTGCATTCCAGATCTACGTAGCCAGCGTAGGTTGAGATGTACCCGTGTGTAGGGCTACTAATACATCTCGTTTAGGTTTATTCCTATAGAAGGGTTGACGAAAGAGCTTCCTATCAGAGAGGGTTACCTCACAACTTATCTTTACCCATGGCACGGTATTAACACCATTCCAGCTGGGGTTACAGGTTAGACCCCACCAGTTCAGTTCTAGGGCATGTCGGTTAGATGATTACCTCCCACCGTCTTAGCTTCAATCTCAGTCTCAATAATAGAACTCAGATAGTTCTACAGATTTTAGGACTATCAGATACAGTCACTCAGTACAATACGGAACTCAGCTAGTTCAATTAGAACTTAGACTGTCAGATACAGTCGCTCAGTATAAGTATACTAGTTATAAAAAACTCATGTTATCAGTATTCAGACTCAAGACTATCAGATAAAGTCAATCAGATCAGTTCTTTATAATTAGAACTATCAGAAACAAATATTCAGATTATCCATATCAGTAAATTCAGTTGTCAGCTTACCAGTAATACAGTTAATCTGTATTCCAGTAATAGTAAACTTAGATATTAGTAAATCCCTGTTATCAGTAGACTCAGTAGTTAGAACTCAGTATTCAGTCCTATCGCGATGTCAGTCACAGTTACGTATTTATGTATGTATTCTTACGTTCATGTTAGTCAGTCAGTTAGTGTTATTCATACATATGAACCCCTTGCATTCAGCCTACCTCACTTGCATACCAGTATATTCCAACGTACCGATGCATTTGCGCTATGGTGTTTTACTTTACGCCATAGGTTCAGAAGCACGTGCCCTAGAGCATCAGTAGCATTTCAGATTCTAGCAGCAATAGATTTGCAGTGAGTCCTCATCATTCGAGGATGATATGATTTCTTTATTATTATTTATTATCTCAGTTTTGTATCAGTAGATGGAGTTAGTTGGATACATATTCCTTCAACTCCTTATTCAATTCAGTTTAGAGGCTTTCAGACTACAGCATGTTTTCAGACCGTTTATTTCAGTTTTTGGGTAATTTCATACCCTATTTTAGACATTATTTTATCAGATATTTATTCAGTTTTGAACCTTATGGCCTTACAGCATTTATCTATTCCGCATAAATCCAATATATTATTCAGTGCTCAATTACAGATATCAGTCATGGGTTAGCTTTTAGTCCTTTGGGGTCATAGGCATCGTGTAGCATTTTGGGTACCAGATTTAGGGCATTACATGCCCAACTCAACATCAATATAAAAATCAATATCACGATCCAAAGGCATACCAAGGAAATTCGTATGGAACACATCCACAAACTCACAAACAACACAATCAAAATCCAAGGAAGGAGGTAAAACGACACTAGTATCATGAATATGAGCAAAATAAGATAAACATCTCCTCTCAACCAATCTACGCGTCTAAACATAAGATATAATCCTCTTAGGAACCTAATAAAGCACACTCTTCCAAGTTATTCTTGGCACACCTGACGAAGCTAAAGTCACAATCTTAGCATAACAATCTAAGACAACATGATAAGGAACCAATCAATCCATACCTAAAATAACATCGAAATCAACTATATCTAACACAAGTAAATCTATCCAAGTTTCACAGCCTGAGAAAGTCACAACATAAGATTAGTACACTCGATCCACCACTAAATAATCTCCTACAGGGGTAGATACACAAACAGGCATAGCAAAAGGCTCACTAACAGAATCAAATCTCAAAGCAGAATATGCAAACACATAGGAGAAAGTCAATCCGAGATCAGATAACACAAATATAGATATGAAACAAATAGGGCCGATACCTGTGATCACAGCAGCAGAAGCCTTCGTATATGGTCTAGCTAGTATAGTATAACACTAACCATGACCAATAACTGGCTGAGTAGCCCCACGACCTCCACCATAGGTTCCACTACCTCCACCTCTTGTACAACCCCTACTTTTCACAACTAAAATAAGAGTAGCTCTAATCATACTACAGGGACAGTCCTTGGCTAAATAGCCAACCTGATGATACACATAACAAGATCTATGGCCTGCCTCAACAGGAAAAGATACCACTAGGCACGGACGGCTACCTTGAACTACCAAATTAGAAGACCCACCACTTGAACTCTATAAGGCCACCTGCACTAGCCTACCTTGATAACTACGAAAACCTCCAAAATCTCTATCATAAGGATCTAGACCTCTGAACTTACGAAAATGGTGCACCTTCTTAGCACCTTACTGAGATACTCGCAGAATAACCTCGGTCATCTTAGAATGATCCACTATACTCCAAAAGGACACTCCAATTACAACCTTCTAAGATGTAACCAACTGAAGAAAGACATCCAACCCCTTCAAAAACTTATGAATCTTCTCAGACTTAGTGGTAATACTAGCATAAGAATATCTAGACAAGGCATGAAAGCACACCTCATACTCAACTACAGTTATGGAGCCCTACTTTAGGTGATCAAACTCTTCTCACATCTGATCCTTTAGACTGTAAGGCACAAATCTTTCTAAAAAGGCTTTGGAAAATTGATACCACATCATCTAAGAAGAATATAGGGGTCTACAACCAACAAGCGATCTCTACTAATATCTAGCAGGATCTCTTAATTTATAGGTAGTATAACCAACCCCATATGACTCGAGCGAACCCAAATTTTAAAACTTCTCTCTATAATCAATCAAGAACTCATAAGTATCCTCATCCAAAACACCATTGAATCTACAAGGACCCAAATAATTAATTCTCTTAGACCTCTTCTAATCCTTAGAAGACATTATTATACTAGTAATAAGAGGAGGTATAGTGAATCTGGTAGGATAAGATCCTATTTAAGAAGGTAACATAGATGAAGGCTAGACTCTCGATCCTGGGACACCATACTCAAATGTCGATACTGAAATAGGAATAGGGCTCAGGGTCTGAGGAGTACCCAAAATAGAAGCAGGTCCAACTGAGGGATCCACACTCAGAACTAGAGAAATACCCGACATAACCAAAAGAGAAACCTCTAAGAAAGTCAGCAACCGCACAAACAACCCCTCCAAAACTAATGTAGACAAACTCTAAGATACTGGAACTAAACCTGCACCCCCAACACGCTCAACGGAGAGTCCCCTAGCACTCTTCCTAAATGGGGTTAATCTACGGGCCTATCCACTCCCTCGAGTCCATCCATGATTCAAGGCTAGCTCTTTAGGAGAAAGCTCTGCATCTCTGACCTTGCAGAACCTATTCAATACCATCAATGCAAAAAGAATGAAACACAACTCAAAACACAAGGTATATAAGAAATTCGCATGATAAGGACTAGAATGAGAAAAGTCTCCTAAAGACATCCTATAGCCTCTCGAAGATAGATACAGACGTCTACGTACCAATCCTTGAGACTCGATTAGAAATCCCATTCTTACACCATTGAGACTAATAAACCTGGCTACTCCTATACCAATTTGTCACAACCAAAAATTCAAGGTTCATAATGGCACTTGTCGCAGCATACCTTGACAACTTAGCCTATTACCCAACTAATAAACAAAGAGGGAAAGATAGAAATACCCCCAAGGTAAGGTTTCTAGAATAAAGCTAAACCATATAAGTATAACAAATATAGAAAGAATATAAACAACAATACAACATAACTCTCAAAACCTGGTAACAATAGTGTAAGAACATATCTAGTACAACTTTAATACAAATGAAATACATAAGAAATCTAATATATACAAATCCATCTATGAAAACTATTAAAGACAGTATAATAATAGAGAAAGATAGTAGAAGACATCCGGATGCCTAAAGATCATCTACTACCTTGAAAGCTCCAACAATCGCCTGAGTCAAGTAATTTGGGGTGCACCTGAACCTAAATCTGCACCAAAATGGTATATTAGGAGTGAGTACGATCCAATTATACTTAGTAGGTATCATAGGTTGACCAAACAAAGTAGAAAATAAGACATACAAAATACACACTAAGGGAACGTCATATACGATCAGAAAATATCCCACACCACTTGCACTAATAGTTTTAATATATCATATATACTATACAAAAATATAGAGAAGGTCACAAGTGTACAATATACCATATACAAGTTGGATAAGAAAGGACAATATACATACAAGATCATTGAATATAATATAAGAAGATAGAATAATTGGATAGGTAATAAGTCAAAGTAGAAGTACAATCACATCATAGCCATAACAAAGTAAACATAATAATAATAATGATGATGCATGAGGTTGTCGCACAACCTCCATATACACCTACAGAGGTAAGCCTCCCAGCGTAAGACCCATGGACGGTTCGTCAACCCATATACAATTCATACCCGATGTAGGACCCATGAGGATTTTATCAACCCATATACAATCCATATATCATATATCCTCCCAGGAACATCCCTCGAGAAGGGTTTTATAAGATGTCACAATATCTCCTTCCTGGCATATCCCTCGGGAAGGATTTTAAAAAGATGCTGCTAGTGTTTCTCAACTGTTGTCACGGTGGTACCAATGTTTCATGAATTAGTATGACACGAGGATGTATTTCTAACAACCAATTATAATTAGTATCTCCACAAATAACCACATGACGTATTTCCACAACCAACCACAATGATATATTTCCATAACTATCCATAATGACATATTCCACAATCATGTGAGACAACATTCACTCATTATTTACACCATACATGAAATTCCACATGATTCATATGTCAAATAAAGTATGAATACAACACAATACACCAATGGTACCATGATAAAGCTAAACTTACACATTAAATTAAGTGCAAGGCAGACATTATCAATATTTACCCAACATGAGTCGGGGTCGAATCTATGAGAAACAATATGAATAGTGATCGAGAAAGTCTGAAATGGAAGTTAATTGCTAAATTCCAATATGGGATAAAAATATTTGGGGTTTTGTTTGAATATTTTCAAAGAGATAACAATTTCTAAACTTTACGAATACTAACTCGAGGCTAAGAATAATTAGACTGTAATCAATTAGGATCGGATCTTGCGATTATGACATTCTAGGTGTGAACTCATGCATGGGTAATTAAGAATATATCCAAATTTGGCTAGAGTTATAGGTAAGCTAGATTTAGAGGTATTAGTGTCAATCATTCAACAAAACACTAAATCTCACTCGTGGATTCTTTTGAACATCTCACGAGAATGTCAAATCTTCTAATCTACTACTTTAGTTAACACTCTTAATTCTGAGACAGTGCTATCAAATGAGCTACCTCAAATAATATGCTTATTTCTAAGATAATGTTACCAGTAAGATAACTCAAGTTATTGTTCACAAATACTCCTCACCCAATACCTCTCTTTCAAGAATGGTATGGGAATGAAAACAATTAGGGTTTTCACTCCTAATTTTTAGTTCAAAAATGCAGTAAAAGTAAAATCCAGAACAATTAGATAATTAGGTAGATAAATAAACAACACTTATTCACTAATCACAACCTATTCAAGCATAACTCCAAGAGGAAGAAGTAGTTACTCATAAGGATAGAAAGTAAAGATATACTAAAATTTCCACCAAATTGATCCATTAAAGTTAAAGATAATACAAATCCAAACTTTAAATTTCAATAAATCTTCAATGGAAATTGATAATCCTTCACTTAGAAATTACTCTAATGTATTTTTCACTCAAGAGTAGTACAATAGTATTCCCCAAATAGAAGATAGATGATGGAATGATAGATGGATAAAAATATGCTAAAAACCTCTATTTAAACCCCAATTCTACATTAACCAAATATTAAAAAAAATGCCACCTTGCTCTTGATCTACTTAAGTAGATGGAGAGAAGATGCAAAGCGGATGCAAAATAGATGGCTCTTTTCTTTCACATTTGGCCTCTTATCGACTTGAATGACTTGCTCATCTTTTCTTTACCTTTTACCTACACAAATGAGCATTAAGTATGAGATTAGCATCAAATAAATAGAAAATCATGATAATTTAAGCTTAAAAGGTGCTAGCATGTCGTCAAATTGACTACTTGTCAACCCCCAAAACTTAAACTATTGCTTTTTCTCAAGCAACCAAGAATAATTCAATGATATATGGTATTTAACTCAAATCCACCCAAAAGAAAGTTATACTAAAGGAATAAGTTAACAAAGCTCTACAAAGACTTTCCACCTATGTCATGGCAATAAGTAAACCAAAATTTTTCAATAAGCACATATTTATGAAACAAGGATGCAAGTTTGTATCAAATTAACCTTCCAAATCAACAAAGCATCTTAAGAGGAGACACAAAATCTAAAGATTATCTCAATCTTCACAATGTAACTTACTTCATCCATTTACCCAAACCAAGAGTAAGACTTCGCCCTCTATCCCAAAGTATCGATGTCGATCAGTAAGAGTTAGCTCACACACACAATATATTCCCTTTCTTAAAAGATCTCAAATAATGAAAGAATTTACACTCACTCTCACAAATAAATTCAAGTACAATGAGTAGAACCATAGGTTTGCCCTTTGTATTTTTTTTTTCACTAATGTAGACTTTCTTAGTTTGGAATTACCAAGGTCTTATAGGTCTAGATGAAGGTTTAATATAAGGAAAGGAGTATATACGAGTAAAGTGACTAAAGACCTCTTTCAATTCCATTGCTTATCCCCTTCTACCCCAAACTATTTCAAATTATCCACCTTATTCGCCTTCAAAACATTTCCCATGTCTCCCTTGACTTTTTGATAGCAATTACCAAATACTTCAAAGCTTCTATTTTATTTTTTCACCTTTTTAACTTTTTCAAGAGATTTTCTAACTTTAAGCCCTTCTTAGCTCCTCATTTAAAAATTTTATGGGCTTGGCTATTCAACTTTATCATCAAGAACATCTCTTGTTTCTTAAGCAATTGAATTGACAACCTTATACACACCTTTCTTGGCTAATCTTACCACTTTACATTCTTCCCCCTACACATGGATTTTGGACCACCCTTACATTATTCTCCCAAATACACAAACCCCCCAAACTTAGGCTTTTGCCTATATTTTAATATTTCAAATCATGTGATGCATCAAATGAGGTTAAGTGACAAAGAAAGATTTAAAAAGGGTTTAGGTGCTTTGGCAAGGTAACATTACAAAGAGAACATAACTAGGAAAAAAGGCTCAAAGGGGTTAACTAGGAAACAATATTAAGGTGGGAATTTGGTTATGTGAAGAGTCAAAAATGGCCTCGGGTCATCCGCCAAACTAAGCTTGCCTAGGATTTCGCTTTGAATACACTCGGGACAAGTTTTAGACTATATTTATGTACAATAATTATTCAAAAATCTCACCACACATGTCATCGTACTCAAAGAGTAAAAAGTTAGCCTCCCAACCAATTTGAGAAATTGGGCTTCATAAGTTACTCCGAGTTAAAGACTCATCCTTGTAAAGAGAGATCCAAAAATTGAGTTTAATGGTCTCATTCAAAAGAAATCTCAATAACAACCTTGTTCCTTTTCAAAAAACAAAATTATATTTTTTATTTTTTCTCAAAATCATTTCATTGCTTGCCAATTACATTTTGAAAGTATTTTTGAGCTTTTGCCTCTTCCTAAACAATTAAGGAAAACTTAGGTGGATGCAAGGTAACTTTATCATTACATTACATGGAATTCTTTCCTCATAATACTCAACTTTTTGAGTTAAATATTTGTAATACCCCATACTTTTTCTAGCTTAAATTCATTCCTAGAATGTCAAGAATTTGCTTCAAAGATGAATACCATTTATTTCATGCGGTATTTTCAAGATATGGGATTTAATCCCTAAAATCATTCTCAAGTCATTCTTTATTGATTTTTCCCCACATCAAAGCACTCTCTCTCAAGGAGAAGAAAAACCTAGATCATCAACCTTCTCCCCAAGAAATCCAAATTTCCTCCATTAATTCCCTAAAGAAATTCAAGATTAAGGGTTCTCAATATAAGAACTCAAAGAATTCATCTTCAAAGCATAAATAGATATCCAAGATTCAAGTTTTAGCATCTAAGATCATCAATTGAGGTATGTGGGGTTATGAACAAGGACAATCATTTCGTCTTTGTGCCCAAAACTTATTTTAATTTCAATTTTACTGTATTTTTATATGATTTTTATGAAATTCAAGTTAGGGTTTATGCCCATTATTGTTATTTACAAAGCTTATGAGATTCCCAATGATTTAGAAGTTAAATTCCATGGTTATGTTCATATTTTCATGCATATTGCTGAAATTTCTAGATTTTGAATTGATTTATCAATAATTACATTATCAAGCATGAGCATTTTGGTGTTTTAACATGAGTTTGATGCATGGGTCACTAAGCCCTAACTAAGATTGCTATTTCAAGATTATTTGTGCTATGAGCACCCTTAGATAAGATTATTTTCAGATTTTGATAAAGAATTGACCTTTTTGGTCCTAAGCTAAGATAAAGAATCCACTTTGTTCATAGAACCTGAGATTTAAAGAAAAGAAAGAGCATAATTGGTTTTCTTGTAAACCCTTGTGCTATTTTTGAAGTGGATTTATTAATATTTTTAGCATAAGAATGGGAGTATTATTTAACACCGAGATAGGTATGTTACCAAGGTTTCATGCCCCATAACTATGTGCCATCGTAGGATTAAGATTATTCCCACTTCTACGTGGATAACTAAGATTGTGATCACTTAAGATAAGAAGTTCTATTCCGATGGCAAGGGTAGAAAAACCCTACCTAATGGGGTCAAGACATAGGACTCCATGGATGCTCACATGGTGTATGTCGGTTAGAAGAACCTCTCAAAAAAAAAATGTTCCCTACTCTTAAAATAGTTTATTGGTTTAGAGCCTTAAGATAAAGTATTTTCCTTACAGCTTAATGGTAAAGATTTTCAGAATAATTTCTCAGAAAAGAATAACAGAAAGCTTTCACAAAACTAAGTGTAAAGGCTCAGAAAGCTTACTCAGATTATGCTTTACAGAAAGATATTAGTTTCTATTTCAGATTTAAAGAGTGAGTCCTTCCTACACATAGACAGTATGATTTAAAGAGAGAATGCAAGTACAACTTTTAGAACTAAATATTATGACTCACTAGATTTATAAAGTATGATTTGTTACTCATGATCTTCAGTATTTCAGATATTCCAGCTTATGTGAGTCATTTACATTTAGCATACATTGTTTTACAAATTATGATGATTGATATTATGTTTACTTATGCATTTACCCCCATATACTCAGTACATCCTCAAAGTACTGATCCACATATATGTTTATGTGCTACATTGTCTCATATTGTAAGTATCAGTTCAGTTGTAGCACGCATACCATATTCAAATAGTTTGAAGCTTTCAGTCAGCAGGTGATGAGTCCTCTTGATTCAAGGGCTCGAGTCAGTCATACAGTTTGAGCAATATTTTATTTTTCTTTATTCAGTCATATTGATTTAGGATAGTTGGGAGTCATGTCCCGGCTACCTATAGTTAATACTAGTAGAGGCTTCATAGACAGTCAGTAGAGTTAAGGTATTTGATTCTAATTTTGTTTGTAAAGCAGAGTTATAATTATTTTAATTTAGTTTGGTATTATTCAGATTCAGAAAAGAGTTATCTTCCGCTTATTTTATTTAGAGTTATGTATTTTATTCAGTTGCTTATGAGTTATGCCAGTAGAAGGGTTAGCTTGGGATCACTTGTGGTCTAAAGCACCATGTGACATCTTGGGACCATTTTTGGGGCGTTACAACATTATAACCCATTATTCACATATTCCCCCTTTAGCTCATAAAACACCCATGGAACCAATAGAAACACAAATGACCCTATACCCTTAAGAATGGCATCATCCGATCTACCAGAGGTCAAGACTAGCATTCTTGTCTCTCAGGTTACTCAGACTTCAATCGTGAATGTTATGATAAACACATTTACTGACCAAATCATGGAACCATCATTTATCTACAATATCATCCAAAACCATTGGCTATCCAATATTTAAGACCAATTGAAATCAAAACTATGCTTTAAAAATGATCACATTATGGCCCAAGAATGTTCATATTAACCATTACAAGCATATAAAGCATTTCTCTCTTATAGATATTTTAACAAACATGTGGTTTACATGAAATGTAAGAGCTTAAAAAATAGAATAGAAGCACTTGTGAGAAATCTCAATGCACCAATACATTACCAAACATATCATTTGTAATCATACTAACCCAATTAAATTACCTATCACTCAATTAAGTAAACAAACTACAAGTGGGTATTCGTCGAACACATAGTGTGCACACTAGTGTATGGAAGAAAGAATTTATAATTGAGCATGTAACACAAGGCACACATTGAAAAATTTTATCCCAACAACTATATTTTTCCAAATTAAGCTCAAAGGAATTAAATTTAAACCAAAAGAATCCATGGAATGTGCTCATCATTTGTATTTTAAAGAGAATTCACTAGAGAGTTTACAAAAGATCATACCTTGTAAGCTTACTTAAGGGAGGAAAATAATGGAAGAAAAGTCCAATGTAATTATCCGGTGATACATTCTTGAAATAAGAAAAACTAGAGACTTAAATTAGGTGGAATGTGTGTGAATTACTTCAGCAAATTGGCTAAAAAACAGCCCATATGTATTCTCTTTTGTTGGACCTGCGCCTAGACTGCTCAAGCAGTTCCAACGCAAGTTAAACAAATGTTTGCCTATGCCTCCTACATTCTAGGTATGTCTAGCCTGTGCCTGGACTGCTATAGCATGTTCAACATAGGTCCAGGTGTTGTTGCTGCAAACATCTGTGTCCAATCTGTGCTTGGGATGTGCCTGGATTGCTTCAGTATGTCCAGCGCATGTCCATCCAATGAAGGTTGTTTTAACTGCTTCTAAGTTGCCATTGGCCTACTTCAGGACTACTCAAGCATGTCTAGTACAGGTCCAAGCTGGTACTACCCATTTTGGTGTGAAATTCCAACTTAAAATTAGCTTGGGGCATAGTTTTGAGCCCCCAAACTGTCCTTCATATATCCCGACTTACAATGAAATATACAAATACCAAAAACAAGTTAAAAATTGAATAAAAAGCATTGGAAACATCTCGAAAAAATCCTTAGGTTGCCTCCCAAGAAGCGCCTTAGTTAAAGTCGCAACAAGACATCATTTACTCATCATTTATGTGTCCACTTAGAGGATTTAAATCTTCATCTGAACTTTCAATCAATATATCTTTGAGGTACTTTGGGCAAAGGTAAGGACACAATGATAGATATTCTATCTCGCCACTTAGAAGACCTGAACCTTTTACCCAACTTCACATCAAACTTACGAGTAGGCTCATTGGGTATCGATGAGAGCATCAATAAACCACTATTTATACATCATATTTTTCACTTATTGGCCTTCAAGCGAGGGATGTCATTTTGCCCTTTTGGAATGACAAGCTCCAAAGTGTAAGGATTTTGTTCCACATCTCCAAATTTCATCGTTTGCTCAGATGGTTAGACAGTCATCACAATTACCAAGCATAATGATGAGAAGTGATTAGAATAAGGTTATCTTCCCAATTCTGGAGTAGCATTCTTCTTAAAATACTCACCCCAAAATGAACTAAAGCCTTCAAAAAGGATTTTCTTGACTTTTTCTTTCAACTCTAGTATTATTTCTTCAATTTTGACATCCTTTAGTATTTTGGTTTGGTTGGTTGCTAAATCACTAAGAATTCTTCAACATCAAGCTCACCCTCATCTTCATTGAAAATCTCTTTAATACCAACATGCATATTCATTTGACTTTGGGCATCACATGCTTCAATTCTTGCATTCAATTCGATTTTCAATTTTTTAGTGGCTATTTCAAATTTAATCCATACTTGACATCGCTTGACATCCAATTTGAGGGATTCTTCCACCATTAGTAACACATTATCATGTTTACCCTTATGAACTTCAAGTTGTTGACTTTGATTCATAAGCCATTCTTGGCTCACTATTTCTTCCTTTTTAAGTTTTTCTTCATTTTGAGGCTCAATAATCGCTTGCAAAAGTCCTTCCATAGAGAAGTCGATATCTTTTAAAGATTCATCATCACAATATTGTGCTAAGTCCCAACATTTATCCAAGACTTTTCCATATTTTTCATTCCTCTCCATTGTGTTCTTCAACATCTCCTTTATTTGATTTCTTGGAGAGTCTGAGATTTCTTTTTCTTCTAGTTGAGCCATTTCTTCATTTTGGTAAATTTTGTGAGTCATCACATATATTTGGCTCAATCATATGGTTTAAAATATCTTCTTAAAAGACTTTATTTTGAAGATTGTGCATATTCATGGCACTTGAAAGATTGGCATTCTCACCCACTTTTTTTACTTTCCTTTTCAAATGTCGCCATGGATTGATGCAATAGATGTATGTGTAATACCCCAAAAATCTAAAATAATTTTAGCATTATGTTTCAAGCTTATGTATAGTATATTATTGTTTTTTGATAGTTTTATGAGTTAGTTTGAGGTATATTAAGGCCCCAAATAACTCCCAGCTATTAGATGAATCAAAATAATCCTTACTGATTGAAATTTTATAAGAATGTTGCTTTAGTCAACTTCAGGTGAGAATATATTTTATTATACTAAGAATTTTCTATCTTAACACCCACCAAGTTGTAGGAAATTGAATGACCTTTCCAACGATACCAATTTTGCCTAAATCTGATACTCAGGTGAGAAGTTATGGCACTTTTAGTGCTAAACAATAGTCCAATGAGATAAGGTTGCATCGCAGTGATGGCTAATTTCATGTTCGTCCTTTTTCATTGTGTCACCGCAATAAGTTTCGTGTCGCACCAAGGGGCATTTTTGCAATTATCAATTTCTTGTGGGGTATCACGATGGCACCGCATCACGCTAAAGTTCAAGTTCCAGTTGTCTGTTTCCAGCGGCGTAATACGATAGCACCACATCATGCCGTTGGGCAAAAAGGGGATTGTTAACTTTCCAATGGCCAAACGCGATTGCACTGTATCATGCCAGAGCTAAAATTTGGGATTGTCAGTTTCGTGACTTAATTCCAGGGACATTGGTCTTTTTCTATAGCCTCAAATTCTTCTAAACACGGGATTTAAATCTCAATAGAGCATTATTTGCTCATTATTTCACAAATTACTCAAATTAAAGTAGCCTTCTTCCAAGAAAAAAAACCCTAGAATTCAAAATTCAAGATCAAATCTCAAGAATTCACCATCAATTCTCAAAAATTCATAAACCCAGGTATGATAAGTGTTCATTCATGGTTCTCTTTCACCCATGGAGTCCAAGTATCCCAATTTAAATTTACAGTTGTGATCTTTACAAGTTACCATGATTTTAAATTGTGATTTTAACCATGAATCTCCATGAATCTTGACTTTACACCATGCTTACATGAAATTGTTGTTGTTTATCAACCTCATATATTTTAATGTTGTTATTCACTAATTTGAATCATGATTAAGTGTTATTGATGTCGAAAGCTTGCTATTACTCTAAGTTTTATACTATTCCCATGATTAGCTTAAACTATGAATACCAATTGTTTGATGAAATGCCTACAAGAGTGAATTTTGAATAAATGCTTTCATATTATGTCCCCAAAAATTAGTACTATTTTACTATTACTACTATCAAGTCCTAAGGGTTATGACTACCCAAAACCATAGTTGTTTACTTAGTCTTAATATCTTCAGAAATGTTATAGAAAGTGTTATGAACATTATTAGTTCAGTCAGTTATCATAATTAGATAATCTTAGAACGGTTCAGTATTCTTGGTCAGTTCAATTGGAAGTACAATTTAGCACCGAGCGAACCCAGGGATGGGGGTTCACTTGCCAGTCGAGGGTGTGACTTTTAGTAGCAGTCCCCACATTTCATAACTATGTAGCCAGCGTAGGGTGAGACGTTAACCTGCCAGTTGAGGGTTGATCTCATACGGATACCTGCTAGTTGAGGGTAACACATAGTCCTTCGAGACAATACTTTAGTGGATCCATACAGCCAGTATTAGTGCATGTGTCATGATATTGACACCTTCCAATTAGGGTCACAGGTTGGACCCCAAATTTGCTCATTGGGGCATATCGATTTGATGATAGCTCCCACAGTCTCAGTCCATTCATCAGTTCAGTGATTCAGTTTCATATTGGCTTGACCATAGCATACAGATATCAGTTATTCAGTTATCAGTATTCAGTATTTTAAAATTTAGATTATATTCAGAATATTTTTTATGCTTGGTCATGCATCTTCAGAACTTACAGTTTCTATGTATTATATTCAGTATGTCATGTTATATGTATTCAATCAGTTATTATTCATGCACATGAAACCATGCATATCAGCCTATCTCATTTAGCATACCAATACATTCAAAGTACTGATCGCATACTCTTTTCTTGCGCTATGATGTATCATATCATAAGTTCGAACGCTCAGTTCTCGGATTAGGTATAGACTTTCCAAATTATAAGTTGTAGCAGTGGTGAGTCCTCATATTTTGAGGATAAATTATATTTATCTTCATGCTTTTAGTTCAGTAGTTAGTTAGAGTTAGTTGGGGCTTGTCCCATCAACTCTCATTCAGTTAGTTTAGAAGCTTTTGGATATTTCAGACAGTTAGTCAGTTCTCAGATTTTAGTTGTTATTGTCAGATGTTTTATCAGTATTTTTAGTTTTGTTTACAGATTTTTTCACCTAATTTATTACTTAAAACCTTATGGAATTCCTCAGTTAAATTCCATATATGACCTTTTGTTATCAGTTTTACTTAGTGCTCACATCAAGTACCAACTCGTGGGTTAGGTTGTGGTCCCTCAGGACTGTAAGCACCATGTAGTGCACAGGGTGTACTCTTAGGGCGTTAAACCATTAGTATTAGAGCCTAAGTTTTTAAAGTTTCCTAAGAAGTCTAAAAGACACGTCAAGTATAATGTTGTGCATGGGTGTGAAGGGCGCCACACTTATAGGCAAGAGGCTATGAGGTATTTTAGGAAAAGTTTCCCTTCTTTCAATGTTCATATTGTGCAACTGAGCGTGAGCTCATGTTAAACCCTCTGTCTAATCCAAATTTTTCTTCCATTTATAGAACATGCCTCCCAGAAAGTCAAAAGAAAGAAGAAATGTAAACAGCCAACACCTCCGCCCATTCGGGAAGATTCCCTGAATGAGCATCTTTCTTATGCATAGTTCAGAGCTTTATTCACTAATCTATCTCACTTTGTAGTGGCTCAGAATGCTCATCCAATCGCTGTTCCGGCCAACCCAGTGGCCAATACTACCGCAGCTAGGATTCGAGACTTTACCCAAATGAATCCTCCTCTATTTTTGGGATCCAAATCTGAAGAGGATCCACAAGAATTCTTTGACATGGTCTAGAAGGTAACAGATATTATAGGGGTGACTTCTAGTGAGAGTGCTGAATTGGCTGCTTACCAGCTGCAGGATATAGCCCATGCATAGTTTAAGCAGTGAAAGATAGATAGAGGTACAGATGTAGGGCCTATAGAATGGGAAGATTTTGCTACTAACCTCTTAGATAAGTTCTTTTTGTTGTAGTCGAGAGAGGCTAAGGTGTTATAGTTTATTAATTTGAGGCAGGGAAACATGTGTGCGAAGGAGTTTTCCCTTAAGTTTACTCAGTTAGCTAGGTATGCTCCTCATGTGGTAGCTGATAGTAGGTCTAAGATGAGTAAGCTTGCGTCTGGAGTATCTGACAGTGTGGTCAAGGATTATAAGACCGTAATGCTAATTAAGGAGATGTACTTGTCTAGGCTTATGGTTCATGCTCAATAGATTAAAGAGTAGAAGACTAAGGAGAGAGATAGGGAAAACTGGAGGGCTAGAATGTGTAGCTTTAATTTTAATCAGCCAAGGTCAGAAGGTGGTAACGATTCTCAGTTTTGTCAAAAATCTTCAATCCCAACTCCATCTTCAGCTAGTGCCCAGTACCCAAATTCAGAAATTATAATAGGGATAAAGCGTGAGGCTCTAAGTCCCAAAGCAGTGTTAAAACTGGTCGCACGAATTCTCTTTGTCAGAAATGTCGTAGAAACCATCAGGGTATTTGTATAGCCGGTAGTGATGTATGTTTTAAGTGTGGAAAGCCAGGCCAAAGAATCAGGTATTGGCCAAAGAATCAGGTATTGTCCAAAGAGTGGTCAGCAGGGTCAGTCTAGCCATCTCTCAATTCCAGTCGGCCGTCCGACTCTATAGGGTGCCACTTCCAGTGCTACCAGTGGTTAGTGTCCAAATAGATTGTATACCCTTCAGCCCTGACAGGATCGAGAAAATTCTCCTGATGTAGTTACTGGTACATTACAGGTCTTTTATTTACATGTTTATGCTTTATTAGACCCCGGAGCTTCTCTTTCTTTTGTAACCCCTTATATAGCTATGAACTTCGGAGCCAGTCTTAAAATTTTAGCAGTACTTTTTTCAGTGTCTACCTTAGTGGCTGGCTCTATTGTAGACCATGGGGTATACAGGAACTGCCCGATTACAGTGTCTCAAAAAAGTTACTTCAGTTAATCTTGTAGAGTTAGAGATGATAGATTTTGACGTCATTCTCAGTATGAATTGGCTCCACTCATGTTATGGTTCAATTGATTGTAGAAATAGAGTAGTTCATTTTAAGTTTCCAAATGAACCATTCCTTGAATGGAGGGGTAGTACTACAACTCTTAGGTGTCAGCTTATTTCGTACCTTAGGGCGAGGAAGATGATATCCAAGGCGTGTATCTATCATCTTGTCCAAGTCAAAAACTCTAATTCTGAGACTCTTAACCTGGAGTCATTTCCAGCAGTGAGGGAATTTCTAGATGTGTTCCCTGAAGATCTTCCCAGAGTTTCTCTCAAAATAAAAATTGACTTTGGAATAGACCTTCTTCCAGATACTCAGCCAATATCTATTTCGCCATATTGAATGGCTCTAGCCAAACTTAAAGAGTTGAAAAAACAATTGAAAGATCTCCTAGATAAGGGATTCATCAGGCCTAATGTTTCCCCATGGGACGCACCAGTCCTATTCGTGTGTAAGAAAGATAGTTCTCTTAAAATGTGTATTAACTACCGTCAGTTGAACAAAGTCACAATAACAACAAGTATCCACTTCCCAAGATTGATGACTTGTTCGACCAGCTTTCTGGTGCCAGTTATTTTTTCTAAGATAGACCTTAGATCCAACTATCATCAGCTCAGAGTCAGAGAATGTGACATTTCGAAAATAGCTTTCAGAACTTGGTAAGGTCACTTTGAGTTTCTAGTCATGTCCTTTGGTCTCACCAATGCCCCAGCATCCTTCATAGACTTGATGAACTGAGTGTTCAAGCAGTACTTGGACATGTTTGTCATAGTCTTTATTGATGACATCCTTGTTTACCTCAAAATAGTATTGCAGACTCTTAGAGCCTATCAGTTGTTTGCTAAATTCAGTAAGTGTGAATTTTGACTATGATCAGTAGCTTTTCTTGGCCATATGATTTTTGGTGATAGAATTAGAGTCGATCCTCAAAAGACTGAGGCGGTAAAAAATTAGCCTAGACTCATCTCTCTATCAGATATTAGGAGTTTCTTGGGTTTGGCAGGCTATTACCGATGGTTTGTTAAAGGATTTTCGTCTATTGCATCCCCCATGTCTAGATTGACTCAGAAAAAATTTAAGTTTTACTGGTTAGATTCCTGTGAGAAGAGTTTTCAGGAGTTGAAGACTTGACTCACTACAACCCCAGTTTTGACATTGCCAGATGGTTCATATGGGTTTGTTGTGTACTGTGATACTTCTAGAGTTGGTTTGGGGTATGTTATGATACAGAGGGGTAAGGTTGTGGCCTATGCCTCTAGACAACTTAAGCCCCATTAAAAGAATTACCCTACCCATGATCTTGAGTTAGCAGGTGTTGTGTTTGCCTTAAAGATTTGGAGGCACTATTTGTATGGGATACTTGTTGATGTTTTCACAGATCACAATAGCTTGCAGTATGTGTTTTCGCAGAAGGATTTGAATCTACACCAAAGAAAATGGTTAGAATTATTGAAAGATTATGATATGAGTGTTCTGTATCACTCGAGCAAGGCCAATGTAGTGGCAGATGCCCTAAGTAGATTGTCTATGGGTAGTGTTGCTCATAGTGAGGTGATAAAAAGAAGTTAATTAGAGAAGTTCATCAGCTTGCCAGATTAGGTATTCGTTTGGTTGATTTAGTTAAGGGTAGTGTCTGGGTTCAGAATAGTTTGGAATCATTTTTGGTTGCCAAAATGAAAGAAAAGCAAGATAGGGATCCTAGTCTAGTGAAGCTGAAGGAGTCAGTCAAAGATCAGAAAGTAAAGGTTTTCTCTTAAGATGAAGATGGGGTATTGCGTTGCTAGGGTAGATTATGTGTGCCGTGTGTTGATGAGTTGAGACAGGGAATTCTGGTAGAAGCACATGGTGCGCTTTACTCTATTCATCCAGTGGCCATAAAGATGTACCGCAATCGGTGAAAAATCTATTAGTTAAGTGGGATGAAAAGGGATATCGCAAAGTTTGTGGCTAAGGGCTCCACTTGTCATCAGGTTAAGATTGAACATCAAAAGCCAAGTGGGTCTATGTAGGAGTTCAGTATTCCCACTTGGAAGTGGGAGGAAGAGAACATAGATTTTGTAACAAGTTTGCCTCATACTCGTCAGCAGCATGATTCGATTTGGGTCATTGTGGACAGGATAACCAAATCAACTCAATTCTTGCCAGCCCATACTTCTTATTGAGCTAAGGACTATGCCAACATCTATCTCAGAGAGTTGGTTAGGTTGCACGGTGTTCTGTTATCTATCATCTCAGATAGAGGTACTCAGTTTACCTCTCATTTTTGGAAAGCTTTTTAGAAGGGTCTTGGTTCTCAAGTTTACCTCAGTACAGCCTTCCACTCTTAGACAGATGGTCAAGCAGAAAGGACCATTCAGACCCTTGAGTATATGTTGAGAGCATGTGTAGTCGACTTTAAGGGCAGTTGGGATGATCAATTGCCTTTGATTGAATTCACGTATAATAATATCTATCATTCCAGCATTCAGATGGTTTCGTTTGAGGCTCTATATGAAAGGATATCTAGATCTCTGATTAGTGGGTTTGAAGCAGGAGAAACCATGCTAGTAGGGCCTGACTTGGTGTTTGATGCTTTAGAGAAAGTATAGTTGATTAGGGAAAGGCTTAAGGTAGCCCAGAGCCGACAGAAATTATATGCAGATTTGAGAAAAAAATATCTTGAGTTTGAGGTTGGAGATTTCGTATATCTAAAAATCTCTCCCATGAAGGGAGTGAAGAGGTTTGGTAAGAAGGGGAAGCTTAGTCCCCGGTATATTGGCCCTTACAGGATTTTGAGCTGTTTTAAAAAGGTGGCTTATGAGCTTGAGTTGCCTGCAGATTTAGCATCAGTGCACCCAGTATTCCATGTCTCTTTGTTAAAGAAGTGTGTTGTTAACCCAACTATAGTTATTCCCTTACAAAGCATAGATTTTCATAATAGTCTTTCCTACGAGGAAATTCTAGATGAAATTCTCGATCGACAAGTACGTAGACTAAGGAACAAAAAAGTTCCCCTAGTCAAGGTTATTTAGTGGAATCAATCCGTTGAGGGAGCCACTTGGGAAGAAGAATCAGATATGCGGACCAAGTACCCTCATCTTTTCTCCATAAACTCAGACCTAGCTTAAGGTAGCAATCTTATTAGAATTTCTCTTTTCAATGCTCAGTTTCAGTTACATATCATTCTCATGTCAGTCATGCATTCACAGAACTAGTTCACTCATGTGTCATATTCATACTCAGTTATGTAATCATGTTTTCATCAAGAATATTCAGCATGTAATCTCAGTTCCTCAATGTTTTTATCTTAAACAGTCTCATTCGAGGACGAATGTTCCCAAGGGAGAGATATTGTAATACCCCAAAAATCCAAACCAATATTAGCGTCATGTTTCAAGCTCATGCATAGTACATTATCATTCTTTGATAGTTTTATGGATTAGTTTGAGATATATTAAGGCCCCAAATAACTCCCAGATATTAGACAATTCAAAATAATCCTTACCGGTTGAAATTTTGATAAGAATGTTGATTTAGTCAACTTTAAGCGAGCATATCTTTTATTATAGTCTAAATTTTCTATCTCAATACCCACAAAGTTGTAGGAAATTGAATTAGCTTTCTAACGAAACCAATTTTGCCTAAATTCGATACTCAGATGAAAAGTTATGGTACTTTTAGTGCAAAATAGTAGTCCAACGCTATAAGGCCGCGTTGCGGTGATGGCCAATTTCATGTTCGTCCTTTTTCCAGTGTGTCATCGCGATAAGTACCGCATCACGCCAAGGGGTATTTTCACAATTTTCACTTTCCAGTGGGG
The DNA here is from genome assembly GCF_002878395.1 of Capsicum annuum. Lineage (NCBI taxonomy): Eukaryota > Viridiplantae > Streptophyta > Magnoliopsida > Solanales > Solanaceae > Capsicum > Capsicum annuum. The sequence continues at coordinate 61,790,420 of NC_061116.1, read as the reverse complement.
CACCGCAATGACATTGCGTCGTGCCAAAGTTCCAGTTCCCAGTTGTCCGTTTCCAACGGCGCAATGCAATAACACCGCGTCGCGCTGTTGGCTAAAATGGGGATCATCAGCTTTCCAGTGGCTCGATACGACTGTACTACGTCGCGCCGAAACCAAAAATTAGTATTGTCGATTTCGCGACTTAAATTCCAGGGACCGTTTGGTCTTTTTCAAAAGCCCCAAATCCATCCAAACACGGGATTTAAGTGCCAATAGAGCATTATTTTCTCATTATTTCAAAAATTACTCAATTAAAGTAGCCTTGTTCCAAGAACAAAAACCCTAGACTTCAAAATTCAAGTTCAAATCTCAAGAATTCACCATCAATTCTCACGAATTCATCAACTCAGGTATGTTAAGTGTTCATTCATGGGTCCCTTTTCATCCATGGAGTTCAAGTATCCCAATTTAAATTTAAAGTTGTGATCTTTATAAGTTACCATGATTTTAAATTGTGATTTTAACCATGAATCTCTATGAATCTTGACTTTACACCATGCTTACATTAAATTGTTGTTGTTTATCAACTCCACATGTTTTAATGTTGTTATTCACTAATTTGAATCATGAAATTATGAATAGTCATAGAATCATTAAATTATGAATAGTCATAGAATCATGATTCTATGACTATTCACTCATGATTAGCTTAAACTATGAATACCAAGAATTTGATCAAATGCCTACAGGAGTGAATTTTGAATAAATGTTTTTATATTATGTCCCCAAAGTTTAGTACTATTTTACTATTACTACTATCAATTCCTGGGGGTTATGAATACCCAAAATCGTAATTGTTTACTTAGTCTCAATATCTTCAGAATAGTTTTAGAATGTGTTATGAGAATTACCAGTTCGGTCATTTATCATAATCAGATAATCTCAGAACGGTTCAGTATTCTAAGTCAGTTCAGTTGAGAGTAGGATTTAGCATCGAGCAAACCCAGGGATGGAGGCTCACCTGCAAGTCAAGGGTGTGACCTTTAGTAGCAGTCCCCGTATTCCATAACTACGTAGCCAGCGTAGGGTGAGATGTTAACCTGCCAGTTGAGGGTTGATCTTATACGAGTACCTTCCAGTTGAAGGTAACCCATAGTCCTTCGGGACAACACTTTAGTGGATCCACACATCCAGTGTTAGTACCCGTGGAACAATACTGGCACCCTTCTAACTGGGGTCACAGGTTGGATCCTAAATTTTCTCATTGAGGCATGTCGGTTAGATGATAGCTCCCACAGTATCAGTCCTGCCATCAGTTCAGTGATTCAATTTCAGATTGGCTTAACCATAGCATACGGATATCAGTTATTCAGTTATCAGTATTCTGTATTTTAGATTTTAGATTATATTCAAAACATTTTTTAAACTTGGTCATGCATCTTTAACACTTACAGTTTCTATGTATTCTATTCAGTATGTCATGCTATACATATTTTGTCTATTATTATTCATGCACATGAAACCATGCATATCAGCCTACCTTATTTAGCATACCAGTACATTCAAAGTACTGATCGCATACTCTTTTCTTGCGCTATGATGTATCATATCATATTTTCGGACGCTCAGTTCCCGAATCGCACATAGACTTTCCAGATTATCAATCATAGCAGCGGTGAGTCCTTATATTTCTAGGAAAGATTATATTTATCTTCATGCTTTCAGTTCAGTAGTTAGTTGGATTTAGTTGGGGCCTGTCCCATCAACTATCATTTAGTTAGTTTAGAGGCTTTCAGATATTTCAGATAGTTTGTTAGTTCTCAGATTTCAGTTGTTATTGTCAGATATTTTATCTGTATTATCAGTTTTGTTTACATATTTTTTAATCAAATTTATTACTTAGAACCTTATGGCATTACTCAGTTAAATTTCGCATATGACCTTTTATTATGAGTTTTACTCAGTGCTCACAGTAGGTACCAGCTCATGGGTTAGCTTGTGGTCCCTCGGAACTGGAAGCACTGTGTGGCACCCAGGGTGTACTCTCGAGGAGTTACAACATGTCATCTCCCATTATAGTCAGCAAGTCCAAGATAGTTAGAAGCATTTCTTCAACGCCTTTGTATCCGGCACGTCACGTTGTTCTTCATTTGTCACGTCATGAAACCTATCAAACTCATCAAAAGAACTAAAATTTTTGTTAGAATAACTAGGGGGGGCATTTGGGAAATCACTCCAATGTCTACCTCGACCACCATATAAAGAATAATCATACTCCCAATAGGATTGAGATAGTGCACACACCTCTTTTCGGGGGGCATATTTACAATTTTGCCAAAAAGGAAGTCCATCATAATAAGAACATGGATCATCAAGATAAGATTCGCAACCACCAAACTCATTTTCATTCCATGATGCCTTAGTGACAAATAGGAAAAAACAAAAATCTACCTAACACAAGAAAAAAAAGAAAATCACAACACACATATTCATAAGTTTGAATTAAAACAAGTAAGCTAAAATTCTAAACTAACTCAATACGCCAAATTATTCCCCGACAATGTCACCATTTTATATAACACTTAACTTAAACATCAAATTAAGTGCAAGACGGACGTTGTCAATATATACCCAACATGATTTGGGGTAGAATCCATAAGGAACAATGTGAATGGTGATCAAGAAAGTTTGAAATGAAAGTTATTTACTAAACTAAAATATGGAATACAAATATTTGGGGGTTTCTTTGAATGTTTTCAAAGATATAACAATTTTTGAAATTTACGAATACTAACTCGAGGCTAAGAATAATTAGAGTATAATCAATTAGGAGCAAATCTTGGGGTTATGCCATTCTAAGTGCTAACTCATGCATGGGCAATTGAGAATTTATCCAAATTTAGCTAGAGTTATGGGTAGGCTAGATTTAGAGGTACTAGTGTCAAGATTTCAATAAAACACTAAATCTCACTCATGGATTCTTTTTAACACCTCACGAGAGTGTCAAATCTACCAATCTACTACCTCAATTAACTCCCTTATTTCTAAGATAGTGCTATCAAACGAGCTACCTCAAGTAACACCCTTATTTCTAAGATGATGCTACTCAGTAAGCTAACTCAAGTTATTTTTCACAAATACTCCTCACCCAATAACCCTCTTTCAAGGATGGTATGGGATCCAAGACAATTGGAATTTTCACTCCCAATTTTTAGTTCAAACATGGAGTAAAAGCAAAACTCATAATAATTAGCTAATTAGGTAGATAAATAAACAATACCCATGCACTAATCACAACCTATTCAAGCATAACCCTAAGAGGAAAAATTAGCTACTCATAAAGATAGAAAGTAAAGATATACCAAAATTTCCACCAAATTGACCCATGAAAGTTAAAGAGAATACAAATCCAAAGTTTAAATTTCAATAAATCTTCAATAGAAATTGCTAATCCTTCACATAGGAATTACTCTAATGTATTCTTCACTCAAGATTAGTACAATAGTGTTCCCCAAATGGAAGATAGATGATGGGATGATAGATGGATGAAAATGAGCTAAAAATCCTATTTATTCCCTAATTCTCCATTTGTCAAATATTACAAAAATGCCACCTTGCTCTTGGTTTTCTTAAGCAGATGGAGAGAGGATAGAAAGCAGATGCAAAGTGGATGCAAAGAAGTTGGCTCTTTTCTTTCACATTTGGCCTCTTGTTGACTTGAATGACTTGCTCAATTTTTCCTTTCACCTTTACCTACACAAATGAGCATTAAGTGTGAGATTAATATCAAATAAATAGAAAAGCATGATAATTTAAGTTTAAAAGGTACTAGAAAGTCATCAAATTAATGACTTATCATATCATAATAGACATTTCAATGATACCGTACAATTATTCACTTGTATTTCAGGCTATCAATATCACACAAGACCCCACACGGTCACACATATCACATAATATCTTAAAACCAACAATTACATCACATATAGGCCCCCACATGGGCATAACACATTAAAATATCCAAATTCATGATTAGTTCTCATCCCCTTAATATGCATTTTGTATACAATTTAAATACCCAACCCAGTCTGAAAGAGTTAAGCCATGACCTACCTCAAGGACGAAACTGATCTACAACACTTCAACTCACGACCTTACTTCTCAGAACGATCTTAAAATCAACTAAACCAAGAATTATAGAATCTACACATCAAAACAAAGCCAATGATACCCATATTGCTTACTTTTGGTTCAGGGTCAAAACAGACCCCGAAATGAGTTCTCAAAAATGAAGGAAAAAATCATAACTTTATTTTAAAAATGTGTTTTTCATATTTTTAGGAATCTACAGCTGAAAATTCAAGTCAAATAGGGTTAAAAATGAGGTTCAAATCAAAGAAAACTTATTTTTAAACTTTACAGGGTAAAACCTTTTGAAATCCGTTTTAAAATCAAGAATCAAAGTTGTTTTGAAGGTTAATTTGAGGAAAAACTAGTAATTATAGGATTAGAAACATTATTCAAGTGAAATGAGTGAAATTGAGATTTAAAATCAATCCCTAACGTTTTTGGAATTTTTAGAAATTACTCAAGAAATTCAACTAAGAAAAAGGTGAATTCTTACCGTAAATCCATAAGAGAATTAAAAAATGGATGTTAATCTAACTTTTCAAGCACCCACAAGCTTCACTTAATATCTCACACTATTTTAGGGTTTAACTCTCAAGATGCAAGATGAGCAATGAGCTAATTTGCGAACAAAGAGGTCTATTTATACCCCTTTCAAGTAATCAAGTGTTGTAATCGCACACCTAGGTGTGCAATTACATACCCTGGCAGCAACAGGAGGTGTGGCGATCATCAACACCCTTAGTGTGATCACACTACCCTCTCTGGACACACTTGCGCAATCGCAGATGCACCAGAAACTAGCTAAAACTTGGAAATTCTTCCAAATTTCCGCTAAGGCCTCAGAATTCATTCAGAATTCGATATACGCAAACAAACTATGTAACCACACTAAATTCGATGCTCCGAACTCAATGGTGATATCATATTTTTGAAAAGATATCATTTTTATAAAGTTGATCCCCAAAATTTGAAATTACAATTTTCAAAATCGAGGATTGAACTGAGATTTAAATATTGTAAAACCAGACAAAATATATTACCATCCTAAAATCGATTTTTCGAATTTGCTGGCGCAGTCCATTTAGCCATCCATCTCATGGATCAAAAGATAACCATAGAAGTCCATAATAAGGCTCTTGGAGCCTCTAAAAACCACAATGTCGCACAAATGGTGCCAAAATGTATTGAAAATCGTGTCAATCTACCCCACACTCCAAAAATAACATAATGCAAATATGGAGAGGAGTAAAATAGTTAAAACACAAAAAACACATATTTTATCAAAATTTCAAGTCGTTACATTCACCTATTTAATATTTTAAAAGGTTCACAACTAAATTAAGTCTCGCAAATTACTAAAAAATAAATTGAGTCTCAAATTATCACAACTTTAGTTATCACAATTAGTTAACTTTTAATTGAGAATTATTGATTCAATCAGTGTTAGGATTGAATTGAGTCTCAAGTTATCACGACTATAGTCAACATAATTAATTGACTTCTAATTGGGATATATTGATTTATATGGCAGGAATGAACTGATTCTCAATTTACCACGATTATAGCCAACATAAATAGTTGACTTCTAACTGACGAATATTGATTCAATCTATATTATGATTAAACTGAGTCTCAGTTTGTCATGAGTAAAGTTAACATAAATGTTTGAATTCTTTTCGTAAAATATTAATGCAATTTATATTAGAATTAAATTAAGTCTGATTTTATCACAATTACAATCAATATAAATGTTTGACTTCTAATTGAAAAATATTGATTCAATCTATACAATAATTAAATTGGGTCTCAATTTATCAGGACTATAATCAACATAAATGTTTGACTTTTAATTGAAAAATATTACTCCAATCTATTTTAGGATTAAATTGTGTCTCAATTTGTCTTGATCAATGATAGTCAACATAAATGGTTGACTTTTAATTGGAAAATGTTTATTGAATCTACGTTAGGATTGAATTGAATTTCAATTTGACATGACTATAGTCAACATAAATTATTTAATTCTAATTGAAAAGTGTTGATTCAATCTCTATTAGGATCGAATTGAGTCTCAGTTTATCATGACTATAGTCAAAATTAATGATTGACTTTTAATTGGGGAATATTGATTCAATCCATGTTAGGACTGAATTAAATCTCAATTTGTCACTATTATAGTCAACGTTAATAGTTGACTTCTACTTCAGAAATATTGATTCAATCTATATTGGGATTGAATCGAGTCTCAACTTGTGAATCTTACAAATAGTCAACACAATTGTTAATTCTAATAACTTAATTTCACTTCTAAATTTATTTTTAATGAGATGGAGTAATAATAATTATTATTATTATTATAATAAAATATTTTATTTGAGATTTTTTTTAGTTCAATAAAATTTAAGTGAAATAATATGAAAATACTTCAAATTTTTAGTTAACATAATTGTTGACTTCTAATAACTCAACTTCACTCTTATGTATATTTAAGATTTATTTTCATGAGATGAAATGAAAAATAATTTAAGAAGATATTTGATCTGAAATTTTTTTGAGTTCAATTTTGACCATTTATTTATACATTTTTCAGCAAAAATATATAAAAATATTTTAAATTTTTAGTCAACACAATCATTAACTTCTAATAACTTAATTTTACTCTTATGTATATTTTTAAGATGAAAAATTTTCAAAAAATAGCCTAACTTTCAGTCAATTTGGGGGGTCCATAACCTAACTTTCAAAATTACATCAGTGTATCAACTATATGCAACTGGCTCTATTCGATATAAAATATAAATACAATGAGAGTAATTACATGTACAAGCTGTTTCTCTCTTTTTTTTCTATTTTTTTTTTACAAATACATTCTTGTGATGGGGCCACCCGACCCTACGCATAGAGGGAGCTTTAGTGCATCGAATTGCCTTTTTTAAAAAAGAATTATTTTCTTTTTTCTTTTCATTTCTCTCTCTTTTTTATCTCTAACTTCTATTTCTCTTTCTTTTTTTTCCTTTTTAATTTTTTTCTTTTTTCGTTTTTCTCATTACTTTTTTCTCTTTTTTTCCTTTTTGTGTTTTCCCTTCTTTTTTTTCTTTTTCTTTTTCTTATTTTCGTTTCATTCTTTTCGCTTTTTTTTTCTCTTTTCTATCTCTATCTTCTATTTCTCTTTTTTTAAAAATTTATTTTTATTTTTTCCTTTCTCTTTTTTTGTTTCATTTTATATTTTTCTTGAAATTTAAAAAAATATGGCTACGTCGACACAAATCATGTATGATAGCAAAAATACCATAAACACTTATTGTATTTGTATTCGTACTATTATTTATATTTTCGTATACGTTGTTACAATTGTATTTGTATTTCTATTTTATAGTTCACACTTGTATGGATGTATTTAATTAACAAGAGAGACAATGAATTATAATTATTTGAAACTTAGGCTAACCAACATAATTAAGAGCTTATGTTCGCTAAGCCATATAGTTTTTTCTTTTAAGATTTACTTTTATGAGATCAAGTGAAATATGATTAAAAAAATATTGGATTGAAATATTTTTTAGTTCAATTTTTTCCAACTACTTAATTTTCTTAAATAAAATAATATGAAAATAATTTATAATTTTAGTAAAACAATATAAAAATACTTTAAAAAATTAAAATATAATTTAACTAAAATAAATTTGTATTTTAATGCGCCTGCCTAGTTTCAAACTCGTGACCCAATGATTATAAATTTTTTGACCAGTTTGTTAGAATAGCAATATATGATGATCCCAACAATTTTTATTTAGTTAGTTAATCTTTGCATACAGTTGAATTTTCAGTCAAACTTATATAAACTCAACATGCGAATTATTTAGAATTAAGATAAAATTTCTACATTAAAATTTTTAAGTCAAACTTAATTAATTTACAGTTGAAATGTCACCTTGAACCATCAATTGAATTGCAATTTAAAGTTGATTTTCCTTTTGTTTGTAAACAAAACAAAAATGAATTTAACTTTAAAAGTAATCATATTATTTATTAATTACTATATAAATTATTAATTTAGCAGCTAAACTATCACTATTTTCAATCCCAAAAATTTCATTCATGCTTTCTCTTAGTTAGATATTTTTATTATTTGAATTCACTTTTTTAAAAAAAAAAATTATAGGAGGAATTTTGTAGATGAGATATATGGAGGATCTAAAATTTAAAAAAGGATAACAAAAAAATAAAAAAGTTAAATCAGTAAAGTAAAACTACTAAAGAGATAGAAGTATTGGAAGAAAAAAATATATAATACAAGTCAAAGAATGGTAATTAAAAGTCTCCAAATCAGATGAGAAAGCTTAGAATAAGTAAGGAAAAGTATAACAAAAGAGTAAAAATATAAGGAGTAATTAAAAGAGTAAAATAAGTTATGATTTATGAAAGAATAATAAACAAATAAAAATAAGAGTCAAAGTAATTTTGCTTTTCGAGAGAAAAATAAATATATTTAGAGCCTAAAGAAAATAATAAAGAAAAGTTCAAGGTGCTTTTACATTTTAGAGAAAAAAATAGACAGTTTTGTTACTAAGGACATTATGGTCTTTTTATGAGTTCCACGTCAATCGTGTCATTCGTTCGTGTCATTTAGCATTACTCATATTACATTCCATGTGGTCTTCTTTTACCCCAAAACAAACCCATCAATCAAAAATAACCTGACAAATATGTCCGGCTGAAAAGTGCATGCTATTCTTTTGCTGGAAATCTCAATCATATCAACCTAGTCTGGGTGCTCCCACATTATTGACAGGGGCTGATTTTATAGTCCTTTTACAAGTTCAGTGAATTAAAAAACCTTTGCTCAAATTTTATATTTATATTAAAAATTTCATTAAATATTTATATATATATATATATATATATATATATATATATATATATATATATATATATATATGTGATTGTGAGCACAATTATAATTGCATTCATTTGAGATAGTTATAAAAGTGTTATTCATAAACTTCAAATTTTAAATCTAAATGTATAATTAATGAATATACAGAGACAAATATTTCAATCATTCCGAACGGTGAAGATTAAAAAAGGTCTCACCCGTTTTCTCTTCAAAATAAATAAAGTATATACATATATGCTGATGTACAGTATAAAGAGTTAATAACTTAAATGGTTACTCAACTTTAGACTTTTATCCCAAAAAGTCACTTAACTTTGAACTTTACTCAGAACGTCACTCAACTTTAAATGTTTTACTCAGAAAGTCACCTAACCTATTTTATTATTTTTTTAACTAAACTTTGTTAATGTGATTTTTTTTTAATAACAAAATTCTGAAATGCTTGAGAGCTTACAGTATTTCAATAGATCATCTTAGTTCATATGTGTAACACCCCGTATTCAGGTACATGTATTGGCGTATTCAAGTACGTGTATTGGTCTTATTTATATGGAATTAATTTTTTTATTTAATTTATACCGGAATTTGCCTGTCAATGGTTCCATGCGAAGGTTATTGAATAAGCTTTCCAACGATATAAAGATTTCCAAAAACGGATAGGTTTCGAATATAATCGAGCACATTCGAAATTATAAAACGGTGGCCGGGGTATTTGGGAATAGTAAATGTGCAGGAAAATTTCCTGCACACAAACTACTGAGGCCAGCCAATTTTTTTGGGTCAACTTTAAACGACCATAACTCCCTTAATATAATGAACTGGGAGAGCTGCGACCTATGAAAAGAAAGATCTTTGAGTCTTCTTTCCAATGCAATTGGTTTCATCCAAATCCAACGTTGGAGTAAGGAGTTATACTCGTTTTACTTCAGCCTCTCAAAACAGATTTTTAGGGTCAACTTCAAACGATCATAACTCCTTGTACAGAACAAACTGGGTGGCTTACTTTATATGAAATGAAATCCCTTTGAATTATCTTTCCAACAATACCAATTTCACCCAAATCCAATATCGGAGCAAAGATTTATGGTCGATATACTTTAACTTATCAAAACAGTCCACCAAAGGACAGATTTGACATTATTTAAATTTTAAAGGCACTTTGGTCATTCCCTATGATATTATGGACGGGAATATGTGTATATATACATGGATATGAGTTCAAAAACTCATTTTCATCACCAATCATTGAGAAAGAACAAACCCTAGCCAATTTTGACCTTTAAATTACTTTTGATTCAACCGTAGAAATTCCAAAGTAATCCGATAACTGCGTTTGTCATCTCGAGAGCTTCGAATGACACCTATTATTTGTCCAAACAGGATTGCATAATCAAGAGGTGAACTCTAAGGTATGAATATTGTTTGCCTTGTTCTTTTCCATATGTATATGTGTGATAGAGAATTATACGTATTGGTTGTTATTGAAAGGTGATGGAAATAGGGTTATGGACTATTTTGCATGGTTTGGTTGTATTGGGTTATGGAAGGTGGATATGGTAATTGAGTTATGAAAGATGGATATGGTGATATACTATTGAATTGATGATTATTTATGTCTATGGCTCAATTTGGTCTAATGGTTTGGTTGGAAGGATAAATGAATCCAAACTTGATATTGGAGGATGTTGTATGAATATGCATGGCATGTGAATGTAATTGGAGTATAAGAAGCTTAAAGTGACACCCTTTATGGTATAATTAAGGCTTACTACTCAACCACTAGTTTGGTGAATTCAAATAATTGAATTGTGATGTTTGGTTGCTAATACTAGATTGCTATACATGTTCATTGTAGATAAGTAATTCGAAAAGACGAGAAGTCCATTTGGAACTAGTATTGAAGGTTGACAGTCAGGTATGTAAAGCATACTCTATACCATATCTTTGGCATGAAAGTGAACAATTGTTCTAATAAGAAAGTTTCCAAAGTTACTTAATAACATGTGATCCATAATGGTTTTGTATGATGTCCTACGTTACCAATGAACTTGTTTCCACCCTACAATATATCAAGACATTCCAATACTTACTTGTTTTCCAAATCTTACATGTTTATTGCACTATTGAATGTCAGAAGGTATCTGGTTACTCAAACAAGATCCATGTGCTATTAATGACTCCAAAACGTTTCATTGATATACCTATAAGTTCCTACTTCATTGTTATGGCATTGATGACTCCAAAATACTTTATTGATGTGCCAATGAGTTCTTACTTCATTGTTATTGCATTGATGGTCTATTTATATGTCTCTTATTGATGTATCATTGTTTCAAAGTATCAAAAATGTGGTGGCGACAGAAATAACAATCTCAAAGATTAATTGAACTAAGTGATGGAAGTTCTCTCTTATCGGGTAGTATCCCAGGGGCATAAGCCTATCATGGGTCGATCCCTATTTATGTGTTTATGGGTGGTATCCTAGGGGCATAAGCCTATCATGGGTCGATCCCAGTTGATATGTACTAGAGGTAGCCTAATGGTCACAGTACAGTACAGTAATGGTTACAAAGATGATAAGAATGAAGGTAAAGTGATTGAATAAATGCAATGTACAGGTTGTCACAAGTTCTAGTAAGTATGGTCCACTCCTATTACGATTTATTCACTTGTTTCTGATTTCTATTGAGCTCCTATATCATATGTGAATATCTACAGCTTTACATACTCAGTACGTATTTCGTACTGACGTCCCCCATGGGGGACCTGCATTTCATACTGCAGGCACAGGTACCTTAGCTCATACACCGCACAAGTAGGAGCCAGGATATCCAGCTACTTTTGGTGAGCTCCAGTTTGCTTCGGGGCTTTCCGTGTCATATCCAGTCACTTTTGATATTGTATAGAAGTTAGTTATATGGCGGGGTATGTCCCGACCTTAGTTAAACTCTGTGTATTGTCTAGAGCCTTTGTAGACCTAATGTACAGTCAAGGTGGTGTTTTGTTAATAGACGTGATGGCTCCAACGGCCAAGTATTGTATATACATATATATGTGTGCTCGAGCTTATACCGGTGATTATTTCCTTTTATATGCGACATGATGCTGTCCGAATTTTGGGTTGTCATAGAGGTATGCATGGGAAGTATAAGGTTATCAGCTGGTTCTCCCGGGCCTCCTCGGTTACGGGTGCCAGTCCGCCCCAATAGGATTTGAGGCATGACAATATGATCTGTAGTCACTTTCTTGATAGAGAATTTTTAGCTATTGTGTCCATTATACTTTAGTTACATTTTTATTATTAAATTGTGTTCACACATCATATATTTTACTTATTAGATTAGGTACTTATTAGTTGGAAATTTCAAGTTGGCAAAATAATTAGATTAGGACACTTAGAAAGCATAGGAACCAGGAGGGATCCACCTGCTTTTATTGGGTGCTCCGGCACCCACTAAACTCGACGTAGAATAGGTATAATTATATAAGAAACAGTGAAAAAATGGTATAATAAATAAAAAAGCACCCAGATAATAAATACATGGCTGGGTGCTCTGGCTTTAGATGTAACTTCTGCGTCCAACATCCTGGGATCAAATCTTTGCAGCTACGTTGGACTTTTTAATAAAAATTTTTGTAACTTAATTAAAGAACCCACAACCTTTAAATCCTGGGTTCGCCACTGATAGGAACACAAACATACTAATATGACTAAAAGCTATTCTCAACTAATTGTTGCCGCTTATATAGATTTTTCTCTTTTGTTTTGCTCTATTTTTCATTAGGTCTGCATGAATTCAAAGAAATTGTAGGTCTTTCAAGATAATTTTCTTTAATGTTAGGTCTATGATGGTCACTTTTAATAGCTTCACTCATAGTTTTCCATCTAAAAACAAGTGTTAAATTAAAGTAGGAATGTAAATACTTTTAAGTCCTCATATTATTATTTTTAGCAGCCAACAAAATGAATTGTACCTGCAAGATGTTGTCTCATTAGGGTATGCATGCTACATAATGCAACTAAAACTATATGATCGTTTAGGTATAAGCAATTCAATCTTAGGCTTATGTTTCTTGAATTCAAAGGCACTTGGCTGCATATGTTGGCTTTACTTCGCAAGTTTATATTTCCTGAGGTAAATCCACTTAGATAAAATCACATTAGGTTTCTAAATAGTTTTACATCATTTGATAGACAAAAGAGAGTTCGACAATTTACCAACTACATTTAGTAAAATTAAAAATTCTACTTGCCCTCTAATCAAAATCTAGACTCATCTGATTAAGCAAGTTCAACCCCTACTTTGGAGATGGTTTTTCTTAGTTATGATTTATCTGTAATTGCCAATTCCATTTACAGTTCAAACAGAGATATTTTCTATCAAATATTACCTATATTTCAGATTGATGAAAAATAGAGATGCTTTTTTAATTAAGAGTGACTTCCATTTTGAATTAATCAAAATTTCTTTTCATGTAGGAAATTCCACTTTTATCTAAAAAAAAATTTAACAATTGAATTTTAGTAATGATATTTTTCATGTCGTAGGTATTTTTCTGATTTTCAATCATTTCATTTTAGTCAGACATCAAAAAAAGTTCTGCTTCCTTCAACAAATTTCACCAGAATAAAGTGTCAAATGTTTTACTCTTTAATCAATAAAAGAAAGGGTAAAAGGAACATTAAATAGATATTTTGTATTTTTCAGAATTTTGTTATTGAAAAAAATTCCACATAAGCGAAAATTAGTTAAAAAAAATTATAAAATAGGTTGGGTGACTTTCTGAGTAAAACATCTAAAATTGGGTGACTTTCTGAGTAAAGTTCAAAGTTAAGTGACTTTTTGGGATAAAAATCCAAAGTTGAGTGACCGTTTAAGTTATTAACTCACTATAAATATACTTATACTATCCTTTAACTTGATCAAAAGATAAAATACTAACTTTCCTGGTTAAGTTGTATGAAATCTGTTATATATAAAAATTTCACTACTAATAATGTAGTGAAACAGACTTATAATTTTAATTGTTAGAGAAAATATATTTTTGTTTATTTAACTATATTTTCCACACACATTCTCAGGCTTGAATCTGATTCTCTTGTATAAATCAAGCAAGTGAATTTTATTTTATTTTTAATGATGAATGGTTCACCACTATTACCAGCAATTATACATATCATGTCACTCATGTTTCAACTTATGACAATAATGTTTCTGTCAAATCTCCTTACGGTAAATTCCCCTTTGGGATTAGAGAATTAATGTTTTTCTTCTTGCTACTGTCCCAACCTTTTCCATCCTTTCTTTGTGGGATAGAGTACCCAACTATCTAACGGGAATTGGTAGCAAAAAGATATCAATTTAGCTTATATACATTAACCATACAGAATGTAACATTTATTGATGTAATTTAATACGTAATACTAAATTATTTATCATTCATGTTAATTAGGTTATCAATAAATAGAGTTATTTATAGAGTTATTGACTTCTAATCAAGCGATTGTGGGTTCGAGTCCCACTGGGCGTACCAATTTGTTTGCAACATAATTTAATTCATGGAAAATAATCTTCAACCACAAATAAAAATATGAAGAAACAACAATTTTTTTATTGATAAACGATGCGGGTACAAATCTGTTCCTCCCTTGATTCTTCTCTCTTGATTTTCTCCATAATTTGAGGGTTGTCGTAGCGTATTTCTCGAACGTAGGATTTGATATGGATTTCTCCGTAATTCGAGGGTCGTTATTGGCGTATTTCTTGAATGTAGGTATATTTGGATTTGATCTCCATGAAAGTAGGTTTTGTGGATCTTCTTGATTTATTTGATTACCAAGAAGAAAGGATTTTGATCTATATAAATATCCCATGAATTTATTGGAACTTTGAAGATCGTCCCATGAATTTATTGGGACATTTATTGGGACTTTGAAGATCGTCCCATGAATTTATTGAGACTTTGAAGATCGTTGATCTCTTTGTGAATATCCCGTGAATTTGTGGGATACTGGAGATGCCTCCTTAAGGGAATATTTGCTCCTTTGTATAGGCATAATTCAGGGCTTAGGGTAAACTAGATTCTAAGAACTCTAACAGAATTTGAATTCTTTTTGTAGAGTCTCACAAATTTTAGATATCTACAATAACATTTTAATCTATCTAATTGTATAAAAGAAATTAATCCTTCCTTCATATAGTATAAAACTTAACTTCATTAAAACATAAATTTATGAGTCAATCTTCAAATAGTTTAAGTTTTATACATCTGTTATACAATATTTATTCATTTTATTAGTTTCGAATCTCACTTGTGAGATTACATATATGTTACTGATTTTATTGTTGTTATATTATTAGGTCATTCAAATGAATTTTACAGTTAAACCTCCCTAATATGTGATATTTAAAATATTAAATAAGATATGTTAATGCTATAACAATTAAAGATGACCCGCTAATACAAAAATAATATATATTTTTTGATAAATAAAATAGTATACACTAACCGTGTACATAAATTTAAACTCTTTCTCGTAAGGACAATAGGTAGTCTAATCTCATGTCACTTGATATATTAAGTTCAAATTTGTGTACCATTTTATTTGACAAGCAACAAATGCCTAAACTTTGTTGGTTTTAAACTATACTACCCTCTTTCTTAATTTAGCCTTCATATTAAACATAGACTTTTTTTCTTGTCCACTTTAGCAACTGAAGAGAAACTTATTTTCTTTCAATACTATGTAATGTATTAATTGTCAAATTTAAGTTTTTGAAATATAATTAATAAGGTTAATCTAAAAAATAATCCCTTAGTAAATACTCTCTGCATTTTCATATCAATGAATTCCTGATTTTTTCCTATGGTCCAAAGTGATGAATTTTTAAAAATTCAAAGATGTATTAATTTTTTCTGAAAATATTCTTCTCTTTGATGAGTTTTTATTGACTATCTCAAGTTTTTGAAAAAATTTGGGAAGAAGCAAGAAAATATATTAACAAATTATGCTTTAATTAATACCTCTAATAAATTTTCTTAAGAATACATTACATTTCAAAAATTCATCTATTTTAAAATGAGGAAAATATTTTATCAGCTTCAGTTATAATTCTAACAAGTGGTTTTCTCTCTCGCTATTCACGACTCTTTCTCTCTCTTTCACATTACTTCGACTATCGGCCTTCGTTGGACCGCCTTCTCTCTCTCTCGCCAGTGACGTAACTGACCGGAAACCTTTAAGATTTTTGGCTAACAGTTAAGTATCAGTCTTTCGCTTACTCTCTCGATCTTTGTCTTCCGTCATCCCTCTTTCTATTTGTTTTCTCTTTCACCACTGATCAACGCCCAAACTACACTTACAATAAAAGATAAAGCGGTTGCTATCAAGTAAAGTAACCCAACTCAGGTTGGGGTCATATCCACCGGGAATATATGGAATTATATCTCTCGTTTGTTGTAATTAACGGGCAGTGCAGAAAGTAAACGGGGGGTTTGTAATAGCAATCTCGAACAAGTAACAGAACTCAACTTTGGTTGTAATCAGTCAGAAACGAACACTAGGACTGTGTCCCCCCTCCGTTTCTCAACTTGGTAGATTTATCGTACTTTGTTGAACCAACCCGATATCTTGCATGCAGAATCTGATAAGTTATGTACCATTAAATGTCTTGTGAACTCTTTGACAGATTTCACCCTTTACCCTTTGAGTCTTAGGATGTTGTATTACTAACCCTTATCCTAGATCCCAGTTAACTATTATCTTTTGAGTCTCAAGTTATTTGATAATAGATAACTGTCTTAAGTAGATGATGTTGATTAGCCTAGATTGACAGTTAATCTTCAAATTACTGTTGTGATTATCTTTTCCTAATCTCTACCCCTCTTGTGAAATAAGTAGTGATATACTAGGCAGGATCTTAACGTTTGCAACAGCTAAGAAATCAACTGAAGATAACCATACTACATGCAAGAATATCGGTTAGAACAACTTAGCACTTTCCCTACTTCGTCAATCCGCCAGGGTCCCCACAACCTTAGCTAAGGGCTTTAGCCACTCATTGTTGTGAAACGATCAAAGAAATTCATAATGGAAGACATTCAAACAATACCACAATAATCGATGAATAAAATCTAAAGTCTGTAACTAATTATCAACCAAAATCAAGAACGAAATAATCCCAAGATTAAAATCAAATCCTAGAATCAAATATATGTTTGTAAATATATAGAGTGCACCAACTAACTAAAAAACGTCAAAAATGTATATATAAGTTACAAAGAAACCCTAAAAATCAAATCTCGAATGACAAAGGAAAACTGAGATCGGTGGCCACCTACGGGCCGTAGGTGGTCCCACGTAGGGGCCTTCCTTCCTCCAAAAGCTCTTGAACTCTATGGACTTGGCTCTTCTGCAACCTACTCTATCACCTACAGACCGTAGGTGGCACCTACGGACCGTAGATGCCCTACGTAAGTGATAGGGTCTTCTTTCTGCACTTCTGAGCCTCTGGACTACCAATTTCTTACACCTACTCTGTCATCTACGCCTAGTAAGTGGTACTACGGGTCGTAGGTGCCTAGGTAAGTAGCTCAAATCTTCAATTTTCATAATTTTCTTTAGTTTAGCATTCAAAACCTGATTTCCTATAAAATAAAATACCAAACACATCATATCTAACAAAAAGACCTAAGTAACTAGCATATTTTCATCATTTTAGGTGTTGAAGTGCTATGAATCCATATCACATTAACACCCTCAACTTAGAACGTTTGCATGTCCTTAGGCAATACAACACAACAAAATAAAATAAAATAATGACGCTTAACTAGGAGAACTCTAAGCTATCTAAGGTAGTCAATCAACACTTTTAAGCTAAAAAACAATAGCACATCCTATTTCAGCAATCTAAAACCAACTGTGTGTATACATGAATTACAATTGTGTGACACAAGGGAATCAAAATATGGCATTATATTAGCAATAGATAATCATGCCTATATACAAGTTACACTACCAAGACAAGTAAGCAACTAGCAATAAAACCCATGTTCCCTTACAACAAAGAAGTCCTAGTTACTCATATGAACTAATGCATGTCAATGCAAGGACGGTCAAGAGAAACTCATGCTCATAAGAGAAGTTCCACCAATGCGCATCAAATACCATAAGATTGCCCTTATTTTCTTTAACTTAGCTTTCAGACAGTCAAGTTAGGATCACTATAGGACTTTATTCGGCTTCTAATGTAGGCTTGGGGGCTGGTATGGTACATATCGATATATTTAGTGACTAAGCCTCCTTGGCACTACACTAACTTTGGGATCCACTTGACAACCAATTTCCTTTTTTTATTCACTTTTATTTCTCCCTTATTATTCTTTTATCGCACATTCAGGTTGGGTGTGGTTTCTTTTATTCTTTTTTCTCTTTTTTTCTTTTTTTTCTTTTTCTACCACACCCAGCCCTACTATTATTTTTTATTATATTACTCTTTTTCATACCTACTTTACATTATGTACCCATATGATAGCCACCCTCAACTTAGGAAATTTGCCTGAGGTGCACAATATCCAATGAGAACCAGAGCCAAAATAGGTTCATTGTAACACAAATGGAAAAGTGAAAGGTCTAACAATAAAGATAGGCTATAAGGCTCAAAAATTAAAATTAAGGGATACTTATTCACACATGGAAGATCATTTAGGCTAAAAGTGGACTACTATAAAAAATGGCCTATGATCCTTTCCTAACTGGCTATCCTACAGCCTAGGCAAGACTAACCAGGCAAGTTCTGGATTTAACAATGATTACCATGTCCCTAGTCTTAATGCCATAACAAGATCCATAATGGTCATATATATACATTCACACAATTCTAAAAATAAATTTTGGAGGGGTATCATTTTTCTCAAAAATCAACAAAAATATGTCAACTACTCTAGATACCCAAAAATTTCCTAATTAGAAAAAGACACAACACAATATGAAATAAAATATAATACGACACAAAATTAACCTAGATATGTCAGTTCTTCAACCATACCGCGACAATAGGAAAAGAAGCACTTCGACAAAAATCCACGATGGTTATGATATAACCCATCCCAATTAAAAGACTGCGCACTATCCCCAGTATATTTAAATAATGTAAAACAAAGGAATGAGGACATACCTGGAAGGTACTAGGCATCCATATCATGATCATCCCAGTGTGGGGGTATCTCGATTGGCAGAGGCGATGGTGGTGGTGGTGCACTACTAGAGGATGCACCCACAACTATCTTGGAACATCTCTATCTATCGATAAAGTCAGTCTCTCTCAAATCATATTTGGCCTATTTTAAGGCTTGGTCAAATGGTATATCGAGATCCTAAAACTCCACCTCTCTGCCTATCTTGGTTCCAGCTGTAAGGATCGTCTTCTTTTTCTCTGGGAATAATTTAAAGTATCTAAGTCCATGCGAAAGTGCCAACTGAAAAACTAGAGATATAACCGGAGGGATAGAAAGAATGGTAATCTTAGTGAGAAAGTGTATCTCTGCCCGCAGTATGGCCACCTCTTCTCTAATCTATCCTAAATTGGGTGCCTCAATATCACTGAATCAAGTTGACACTCGTCCCTAAAAAATATTTATACATGCATGTACCTTAGCTCAAAACTCTGACATCTCAGCCCTGTGTGCAACCTGTAATGTAGTATCTATCTCCTCAAGTGTCTTTCGGACCCAAGGATAGATCTGCCCAAATAATGATACCAACTCAGCTTCAACATTCTCTAACCGGGCAGTGGTAACTCTCTATCTATATACTAAGCTCTACAAGAACTCACACAATACAAAAACCATACCTGTAGTAGCAATTATATTAGAGAGGAGAGGGGGAAATGTAGATATCCTAACTGGTTCCAAAGAGAAAGTTGGAACTGAAGTAGATGTGTTTAGGGTCCCCTCGCTCTGTGTGCTCTTCTCAGGGGCCTCTCTCTACTCCCCCATCTTAAAATCCATACTAACACCAATATATACTTTTTTTTTCTAGCAGAAGGCTCTAGAGGAACTGATGGACCATCATACTGGATCAGTATCACTATTAGAGGAATATAGGACCTCTGCACAAGGATCAAATTTATTGAATCCTTGATCATACTAGTCTGGGCTACGCCTATTGCCTCTACTCTCACATCAACACCTGGAATCTCTGGCATGCCAAACTCATTACATAACAACTGTACCAAACAGGGAAAGGAAAATGTGGTTATTTTATTAAATACTATCTCATCCATGTCATATCTGATAATGGTCGCAAAATTAATATCATAACCAACCACCATGTTCGCGATTTGTGTTGCACCATACCATGTAACTAAGTTGTCCGCTGTAGTCGACCATAATCAATAACGTACTAACAACCAGCAGAAATTTGCGGTGAAATTAATATCGCTTTCTTAATCATACCTTGCCCCTCGACCCAAAGGGCATTCACTCCAAGAGGTGAAATATAACTAGCGATCTATCTCGCCAAGACTACCCTTTCACTTCTGTTTTCAACTTCTTGCATAGCGCGTCTGTCATGCGCCAATCTCAAATAGTGATCACACTCTACTATAGAGGTATGAGCTACATAATCTGGGTAAAAATGAACTCAGCAGATGGCTGCTTTTGAAATATCAACTTTGACCCCTCTCACAAGTAGCTGCACTGTATGCCTCCTACCTCTAGTTGCAGTCAAAGATACAGTGGCATGGTAGGAGGCATAGAACTCCCACACTAATATCGGGTTGTATGAACCTAAGGGTCTAGTCATCTACCCTAGTGGCTATCTATCAAACGCAGTCTGTAATAATGGTGCTCCAGCCAACTCGGACAACTCAATTTATCTCTCCTCATAAATTTCCCTCTTGGATAGGCCCACCTCGATCACAAAGCTATCTCTCTTATAAATCAGTCATAACCCCTCAACACACCATCTCGGGTTTACCTTATCAATAGACTCGATCGAGATGTTCATGGGGTTGGAGACCAAATCTGTCTAAGCTGGTGGTGGCACCTGAGGTAAAGTCTGGTCTGTACCTTTCTTAGACTAGGATACTGTTGATGACTGCTCCTATATTGTGGCCTCAGATTCATCTTCATCCGATGATCCCTTCTTATTCTAGAGAGAGTGGGGATGTGTCATCCTAGACTTCTTCATCCCCAGCCTGGGAACTGGTGTATCGGGCTATGGCTGAGATCCAGGCTGAGTATAAGTACATCGTCTTTCTCACTGTGAATGGGCTACAAGTGGTATGCCCAAGGTCGCCTTAATAATAGTCTCAGTTGCATCATGCTTCTGGGCTCTAGTCCATGACCGTATCACTCTGGTCATGGATGCTCTAGTCGGGGCGATTGGGTATTCCTCCACTGAGCCACTGCTCTCGAAGGATTCATCCCTTCACCTTGAAGGTGTAACCATCTTCTTTTAAGACTTTGGTGCCATCGTGTACCTGAAATCAAGTGTTAGTGTTCGAAAGATAGTGAAGAATTGCAAAACATGAAGATAAACTCAAATTCAAAAACTTTGAATTTTCTCTCAAGTTTGGCATCCTATAGCTTAAGCTCAACCCAAACATGTACAATATGCGCACATACTATTAGAATCAAATTTGTCAATACAAACTAGCATGCAACCTTTTAGGATTTCTCTACCTTTTCAACTTTCAACTTTCATTTAGGGTATGATCATATAGTTTAATTCTAGAACATTGTACCACTTAAGGATTTTTAGGTTAATTCAAGGCTCCTACAAACAAGTTCATTAATTTTCATATATTTTTCATGAGAATAAACATACCAGCTCACTTACTTTATTTTAGCACATGATAATATTACTAGGGTCCAAGAATATTACCTTTTATTTGAAGACCCGGAAGTAAAATATGAAAAAATAAAGTGAACCCTAGCTTGATGCATAATACGTGTGATTTAGAAATGTTGGTACTAAACAAACTTAGTATTCTTGCCTTATATAAATTTTGAAGAAAGTTGGTAGGCTTGAATTTTAGAGGGAAGAGGAAATTTTAAAGTTAAATGAGGTTAAAGGGGCAGTTTAGGCGCTTAAATACCCTAGGAGGTTTGTTAAGGTCGAGTTAGGGTTGGCGTGGGCCAAGATTTTTAAACAAAATTGGGCTACAGACCATAGGTGGCATCTATAGGTTATAGGTGTCAGTCCATAGATGGGTCTAATTTTTTAACCTTTTTACCTGCTCTCTAGACATATTGCACTACTTATGAAGTCATAAGTGGTATTTACAACTTCATAAGTAGATTCGTAAGTTCAAGTCCAAAAAATCTTCAAAATTTCCTTTTAACATTCAAAGCACAACTTACCTAGCCCACATTGGACTTATGACCTTCATGAGTTGGTCACAAAGTCCCCTTACTTAGAATATTCTGAATGAAGCAATGTATTATGGTGTTCCAGGCTGTTCCTCATGCTACTGTACCTATAAAAAAGAAAAACAATTGTGAACACTAAAATAGTGGGTTGCCTCTAACCAACACTTGATTTAATGTCGCGGTACGACGTGGCTAAGTTGGTTACTTAGGCTTCACCAATAATCCCATGGGTTTCCATTCATCCAGTGCTTGATTTAATATCACAGCACAACGTGGGTACCTTGAATACTCAAAATTCATCAAAGTACTCAAAGGAATAACATCCAGGATCAGTGACATAATGAATAACCGACACCACCATCATATTGGTAGATTGCTTTATAGTTCTTCAAATGTTGAATATATCTTCTTCATTATTAACTCTAAACTTAAGCTCCCCCTTTTCAATATCAACCATCTTTCTACTTGTGGCTATGAATGGTCTTTCCTATATAATGGGCATCTCAAATTCAACCTCACAATTTAAAATGATAAAGTCAGCTTGAAAAATAAAGTTATCAATTTTCACCAATACATCAAATGATATGCTCGTGGGTTTCTTTACTATGCGATCTGCCATCAACAATCATATAGTAGTCGGCTCTAGAGAGTTCAAGACCAATTACTTGAATACAGCAGCGGCATCAAATTGATGATGGCTCCCAAGTCACATAATGCTCTGGCAAATCTAGATGTCCCTATAGTACATGGGATCATAAATGCTCTAGGATCACCCTTCTTCTGATCCAAAGACTTAGAAGTGAATGCACTACAATAGTGTAATCTACCAATGTCCTCAAAGTTAGACACTCTCTTCTTTATCACAAATTCTGTCATAAACTTGGCATACCCAGGTATGATCCAAAGCCTCAAGGAGGGAGATGTTCAAACTGAAATCTTTAAGTATCTCAATGAGTTTTTTGAACTTTCCTTTCTTCTTCATCTGTTTCAGTCTTTGAGGAAAAGGTGGGGTCAATCATAGAATTTCTTCACTATAGGCTCATCAACCTTGCCCTTACCTTTATCCTTACTAACACTAACATCAACACCTGTCACTTTATCTGACTCCAAAGCAGGCGTCTCATCAACCACAATACTATTATTCTTCAATAAGTCCACTGTAGGCAACAGGGTATCAACAGTAGACTTACCACTCTAAATGGTAATAGAGAGATAATGACTATCATTATTTAGATTCTAAACTGTGTTTCTCACAAGGGTACCCAACTGTCTCTGATTTAAAGTAGCAGACATCTGCCTAAACTTCTGCTCTAACTGGGTACCCAACTACCTCTGATTTAAAGTAGAAGACATCTGCCTAAACTGCTGCTCTAACTGCTTGATTGCAGTTGCATGAGACTCAACCTTCTGGGTCAGACCTAAGATTCAGACTTAATCTTCTTAAGGCATGTTTCCTGATTTTTTTGACCCTCAACTAGTTTGGACAACAATGCTTCTATTCTCAATTCAGTATAATGGCTACCCGATGAGATATATGTATCTCTCTTCTCCTTATAGTCATCTTTTCTTCTCCAATCAACATTACGTTCCCTACTGTGATCTTTGTATCTATCTCTATAATAGTTTTAACCTTGGTTTACTCGCACCTTCACTAAAAAACCCACCAATTTGCAATCAAGATACTTAGCCTCCTCTTTCAAGTCAGACTCATATACTCTAGAGGTTGAACCCTGTGAACCTACCATATTTACCTTCTCAAAATTCACTGTTGCAAACTGCTTCATCAACAACCTAATATCAGTTCGAAGTTGCATAATCTCTTATGACACAGACTCATCATCTACTCTATGGTTTCTAAAAACCTAAATGGTATAAGTGTCAGCACCTCTCTCTACCTTTAAGTATGCCACCCTCAATTGGTGAAAGAGATCTAGTTTAGAACATCATATGTTACTTTCTAGTGTAAACGTATGAACGCTCCTCTCATGATTGTATCAACCATGGACCTAGAACTGATCTTTAGGGCTCTATAAAATATCTCCAATAAGCTCATCCTTGAAATATGATGATATGGTATCATCCTCAACTTCTTCTTAAATTAAAACAAAACCTCATAAATCGACTCAGAATATAGTTGTATGAAGTTATATATCTCATATTTTAATTGAACTATTATGTCCAGAGGAAAGAAATAGTTTATGAATTTCCTGCACAACTTATTTCAAGTGGTAATAAATTCTCTAGAAAGTTCCCCCATCCACAAAGAAGTTTCTCCAGTCAATTAAAAAGGGAACAACGTCAATTTGAGTGCCTTCTGATCAACGTATACAATAGTATAAGAAGGTGTAGATCCCAAAAAAATTAGAAATATGCATATTTTTGTTGTCTATAGTCGAGCACGAAGGCATACCTTTTAAGTTTAAGTGTTGGATTATGACACTAGTAACGTCAAATTTCACATTAGAGGGCAATGTAGGAGGAATAATAGCTCCTATTTCTGTCGGCTCAATGTATTCTATATCCTATACATCATCATATGGATGGAAGTAATGATATGCTTGGATCACTTGATCTTGACCACCTTGAACCTTATCTCAATTTTTATCGAGTACTGCTCAACGATCAACTATTGGTCTTGGTCTGGCTAGCTTTGCCTGCTGAGCTTGTGAGGCTTCCTCATCCTCTCTTCGATTAGCAGCTCCATCTGCAAACAACTACTTTATTTACTGATCAGTAATGTTTTGAGGATCATCTGAAGCAGGGGGAGGCACCGCATTAGGTTCATCCTGAACCCCTTCAAGATGGCTTGCACGTGCTGGTTCCGTCATTGTATAATTAGGCTGTAAAATTCTCTCTGGATTTAGATGTAACAGGAGTAAGAGATTTTCTTTACTCCTAGTGTTAGGCATACACCGTGTACACCCAATTAAAAATAGAAAACAAAAACCCAAAAACTTTAGCAACTTTAATCCACAACTTAACACCATATTCCCTAGCAACAATACCAAAATTTTAATCGACGCCCAAACTACACTTTCAATAAAAGATAAAGCAGGTGTAGTCAAGGAATTATATCTCTCGTTTGTTAGAATTAATGGGCAGTGTAGAAAGTACATGAGGGGTTTGTAGTAGTAATCTCGAACAAGTAACAGAACTCAACTATGGTTGTAATCAGTCAAAAATGAACACTAGGAGTGTGTTCCTCCTGGCTTCTCAACTCAATAGGTTTATCGTACTTTGTTGAACCAACCTAATATCTTGCAGGCAGAATATGATAAGTTATGTACTATTAACTGTTTTTTCAACTCATTGATAGATTTCACCTTTTACTTTTTGAGCTTCGGGATGTTGCATTACTAACCCTTATCCTAGATCCATATTAACTATTACTTTTTTAGTCTCAAGTTATTTAATGATAGATAACCATCTTAAGTATATGATGCTGATTAGCCTAGGTCAACAATAAATCTTCAAATTACTATTGTGATTATCTTTTCCTAATCTCTACTCCTCTTGTGAAGTAGTGATATACTAGGTGGGACCTTAATGTTTGCAACTGCTAAGAAATCTATTAAACTGAAGATAACCATAATACATGCAAGAATATCGATTCAAAATAACTTAGCACTTTCCCTACTTCAGAAATCCGCCAGGATCCCCACAACCTTAGCTAAGGGCTTTAGCCACTCATTGTTGTGAAACGATCAAAGAAATTCATAATTGAAGACATTCAAACAATACCACAATAATCAATGAATAAAATCCAAAGTTCGTAACTAATTATCAATCAAATTCAAGAACGAAATAATCCCAAGATCAAAATCAAATCCTGGAATCAAATATATGTTTGTAAATATATATAGTGCACTAACTAACTAAAAACATCAAAAGGGTATATATAAGTTACAAAAAAACCCTACAAATCAAATCACGAATAACAAAGTAAAACTGAGATTGATGGCCACCTACTAAGCCATCTACGAACCTTAGGTTATCCCACGTAGGTGCCCCCTTTCTCCAAAAGCTCCTGAACTCTTTGGACTTAGATCTTATGCAATCTACTCTATTACCTACGAATAGTAGGTTCTCTAAATAAGTGACATGGTCTTCTTTTCTGCACTTCTGAGCCTCTAGACTTTTAATTTCAAACACCTACTTTGGAACATACGCCCAATAAGTGGTACCTATGGTCCGTAGGTTCTTAAGTAAGTATCCCAAAACTTTAATTTTCATCCTTTTCTTTAGTTTAGTAGCCAAAACCTGGTTTTCTACAAAACAAAACACAAATCACATCATATCTATCAAAAAGACCTAAGTAACTTGCATATTTTTATTATTTTAGGAATTAAAAGTGCTATAACTATATAACACATCAATCACGAGAAAAATCCAACCTCCTCCGGCTTGGTCTTACCAAAAAGTGTGGTTAGTCTAGCCCGAAATAGATCTGGTAAAGACCAGAGAGGTCTGGAGTAGACCTGGCGAGTTCGACCTATAGAGCACCGACATACCATTGACAATGCCTGTACTTTTATGGACTCAGTAGAGTTATACCTCATTGTTGGTGACAACAATAGGCTTCAAGTGTAACTTTTATATTTTTTAAGGCAATTAGATTTTGGTGACTAATTTCTACATCAATTTGGCAAACTCCAACAAAGCTAGAAGGAAATTTTGGTGATTTCTACCGCAATATCTTTTTTATCCTAGTATATGCATTGAATTTACTTTACTATTTCTTTCCCTTTTTTGTCTTTTATCCTTGATTACTCGTTTGTTATACCCTACTAGATTTCTTGTTATTAGTATAGTTTCTGCCAGTGTTTGTTGTTTATAATGACCTACGTTATAGTATCTCTGTTTAATTGATTTTAACATAGGCTGTCGATTTTTGATTCTTTCTTTTATGTTTGTGTTTGTTTTCCTTAGAATTTAGTTGCACAACATTACTGATTTCTTTCATTATTACCATTGTTTCTTTTTATCCTTACTTATTGGCATGCCTTATTATTTTCTCATATTTTTAAGTAGTGCCTTTGGTTGCTAATGGTAGACTAGGGTCATGTCATAGGTTGAGGTGAGGGTCGGGGTTAGATTTATAGTCAAGATTAGGGTCTAAGATGAGGTTTGCATTAAGGTTAGGGTCGGTCATAGGGAAGAGTTCAACATTGGGGGTGAAGGGTAGTAGAGTTAAGTGTGATGAAGGAGCTTCAAGGTTGAGTGTCGGGTCGTGAAACATAGTGAATCTTTACAGTAAGTCGATAGAGCTCGTGAAGATTTTTACAAAAAGAAAGATCAGTATAGCTTATGTTTAGAAGACCAAATAGATAGGTTCTAAGTCAAAGGATGTGAACGAGTAAAAGTTGTGGTAATCGGGTAGCATAAGGCATAAGAACAATGTAGGTATATTAGAAGATGATGATTTTAGGAGGCAAGTAGTGGAGGTTAAGCGTTTTAAAGATAGGATGATATTGATTAAGTTGGTCATTGGGGTCTACGATAAATATTATTAGTGACTATGCTCCGCAAGAGGGCTTAGACGAGGAGGAGGAGAAGAGTTTTTAGGAGATTTTTTATGAGCTGGTGAGAGGCAACCCAGGCCCTGAGAATCTTTTCATAGGAGGTGATTTTAATGGACATATTAGGTAACTATCGAAAGGCTATGATGATTTGCATGGTGGTTTTGGTTATGGGGAAAGAAATAAAGGAGGATCCTTACTTTTGGATTTTCTTAGGGCCTTTTGGTTGATGGTAATGAATTCAAGATTCCTGAAGAAGGAGGATGTAAGACCCTATAAAAATTTCAATCATTTTAGTTTGGCCCTCCGTATGTGTAACGTAAACTTTTGACTTGAATTATGTTAAGGGATGTTAAAGGGGTGTTTTAGAAAATTTTTAGAATTTTCGAAAGAGGTTCGAGGCCATTGTGGGATCCTGAGGTAGAGAGGGTCCGTGATAGTGGTGTGCCATACCACTTAGCTTCCATGAAAAGAGTGTGGCACACTGTCTACCCACCACGATACCAGCGTGCGACACTTTTATGTTAAAATCATCTAGTTTTTGTTTTTTTCATGAGGGGCTTTTTGGTCCTTTATCCCTTACACTACTTTAAAACACTTAGATGACCCTTTTTCCTTCAGTTATCAAGATCAAAACCTTACTTTTCCTTTTTAACTCTGAAACCAAGAAAGTTCAAAGGTTGTACAAGGAATTTACTATTCAAGCTCTAAATTTGAATTCTCTTCAATTTTTTCTACACTCCAGGTATGGTTCTCTTTTATTAACTTGAATTTTACATTGTAGCATTAATTCATTGAATAACCATGTGATTTAAATTGATGTGTTTGAAATTGGGTTAAGGGTTTTTGGTTATTATTACTTGAATTACTTATTTCATGTTTTAAATGGATATTTATGCTTTGATTGATGGTTTTTGGACTGAATTGGTGCATTGTGATTATGTTTGAAATGGGTGGCATGGGTTTCACCAGAATTTCTAAACTTTTGGCTTGGTAATGGCATTTATCTTCAACCCACATTGTAAACTTGATTTTAAATATGAATATTCATATAGTTTAAGTTGACTTTTGAACACATTGCACTGCATTAAAGTATAAATGGATAACAATGGTTTTGGAATTCCCTTGGTGGCCATGGTATGGATTTTAAAATAGAACTTGGGAGTCTAATGGTCATATGGATTAGTTTGGCATAAATGAAATAGCATGCAAGTATATTGGTGTGACGATACCTAATTGGTAAATGCCTTAATAAGTGACTCCCTGGTTAATGGTTGGTTTCATGTCCAAATTATTTTAATTTAGGATTAAAGAAAATTGTACAACTCACCATCAAAGTGTAGTCTCGGGGAACCAACACTGAAAACCACATTTAATGGCGTGGGGATCTATATGACCATATGCCTGGATACACATTATATTTTGGTTGTCTATCGCCTTGGTGTCTTTAGCCTTTCCTCGGTGCAAGTGGCTAACATGGACTGGGGCCCTTATGGCAGGAAAGTTGGACCTATGTATCCCATGGGTGATTTAGGACGGAGCAAGCTACACAGCTCAGGACTAAATCTTTAAATGATAATATTTCATGACCCTTGTCCTTATCTCGGCATCCTATATATATGTATATAAGTGTCATGCATGTGGTTTATGATTGGATTTTGGTAAATGCATTATTTTATCCCTTTTCCTCAAGTTACATGCCAGTGCTCGTCCCACCGAATAAACTCGGATGTTGTATCATTTTATGATATAGGTTTAGAGTACTTTTCTGTTGGTCAGCTGTGAAGTGGTGAGCCTCCATCTTTTAGAAGGCCCGATTATTTCATTAGTTTCAGTATTGTCTTAATATTTATTTTTGGATTCTCTTTGTCATATTTGGGGGCATGTACCGACTTAGTTGGTATTTCTGGTTTAGAGGCTTTTGTGGATATTTTTGGGATGACGTGGATTTTTTGCTTTGACTCTTATCTTTCTTTTGGCTTCATATATCTTTTATAGACCTGTTTGGCTTTCGCAATTTACTTTCATTATGATCTGGAGGTGAGGCTAAGGTAGGTTGTCTCTAGCCCCATGGTGGGTTTAAGATTGCCCATCATGACCAAAACCAGGTTCGGGTAATGACAGAGGGCTACTTTATTATTTTTCATAGTTTGGTGGCCAAGACTCAGATAGTCTTCTTGCTTCTTAGAAAGGGAAATAGAACACTTTGTAAGGACTATAAGGTCATACTTAGCGAGAGCCTTTCGACCCAACATAAGCTTTTAGAAATAGACTTGGAAATAAAAAATAAAATAAAGAAGAGTAGTCGGGGGCAGCCCAGGACTAGGAAGGGAAGCTTAACTATGGCCAGTGCTTTGGAGATAAGAGAGGAGCTGATGTCTAGGGGGGATTAGGAGAGACGATGGTACATGGATAACATATGGGAGACATATGTCAGTTGCATCAGAAATACAACTAGAGAGGTATTGGGTGTCTTGAGAGGCCGATCGAACTAGCACTGGGGGACTGATGGTGGAATGACGAAGTTAAAAGAAAAGTAGATACTAAAAAAAGGTGGTTTATGCAAAGTTCATAGAGATTAAGGACAACAAGAAGAAGAGGATGAA
The DNA here is from genome assembly GCF_002878395.1 of Capsicum annuum. NCBI lineage: Eukaryota > Viridiplantae > Streptophyta > Magnoliopsida > Solanales > Solanaceae > Capsicum > Capsicum annuum. Next base: position 61,759,911 of record NC_061116.1, on the reverse strand, counting down.
TAAGGAGTAGTGTAAGTCAGCTAGGAAAGAGGTTAAGTTAGCAGTTACAACTTCTAAGACGATAAATTTTAAGAGCTTATTTATGGATTTAGAGGTGAAAGGCAGGGATAAGAAGTTGTATAGGCTTTCTAAGGCTAGGGAGTGGATCTTCCATAATCTTGAACAAATGAAGTGCATCAAGGAGGAGGATGGCGAAGTGTTGGTAAAGGATGCCGTCATTAGGAGAAGGTGACAGTCTTATTTCCATAGACTTTTAAATGATGAGGGGGCTGAACTTTTCATTTTGGGGGACTTGGAGAACTCATAGAGGTGTCATGATTATGATTATTATAGTTGTATTAAGGCTGAGGAGGTCAAGAGGGCTATTTATAGGATGTGTAGGGGTAGAACGAATGGGCTAGATAAGATTTTAATGGATTTTTGGAAGAGCACTGGTGGGGCAGGTTTGAAGTGGCTGACAAGGTTGTTTAACATCATTTTTAGGATGGAAAAGATGTCCAATGTTTGGATATAGAGTATGATGATTTAATTAGGTAAAAATAAGGGGGACATACAGATTTGCAACAACTATAGGGGTGTCAAGTTATTGAGTCATACTATGAAGGGTTGGGAAAAGATGATAGAGTTGATTCTGAGAAGGACTGTAATAATTTTTTAAATTCAATTTGGTTTTATGCCAAGTCTCTTGACTATCTAGGCCATTCACCTCGTGAGGAGACTAATGGAGTAACATAAAGAGAGAAAAAAGGACTTGCACATGATGTTCATCGATCTTGAGAAGACGTATAAAAAAGTATCTAAACAGGTTCTATAGAGGTGCTTGGAGGCTAAAGGCATGCTCGTGGCGTACACTAGATCGATTCAAGACATGTATAATGGAGTGAAGACACATGTAAGGATAGTAGGAAGATATTCAGACCACTTTTCTATTTTACAAGGTTGCACCAAGGATCAACTCTTAGTCTGTTTTTATTTGTTGTGATGATAAGTGTATAATGTTGTGCATTCAAGGTAAGGTGCATTTCTATATGTTAATTGCTGATAATGTAGTATTAATCCACTAGACTTGGAGAGGAGTTAATGATAAGTTAGAGGCTTGGAGATAGACCATTGAGTCTAAAGGATTTAGGTTGAGCAAGACCAAAGAATATAAGTTCAATGATTGAACATGAGACAGTCGTAGTAGTAAAGCTAAATTCTCAAGCTCTTCAAAAGAGAAATGGTTTCAAGTATATTGGGTCTATGATTCAGAGGAATGAGGAGATTGACTAGGATGCCACACATCGTATAGGTGAAGAGTGGTTGAAATGGAGGCTCTCTTTGGGATTCTTGTGTGATAAGAAGGTGACTCCTAATCTTAAAAATAAGATATATAAAGTAGCATTCCGACTGAATATGTTGTATGGAGTGGAATATTGCCGATTAAGAACTCCCACATCCAAAAGTTGAAGGTGTCAGAGATGAGGATGCTAGAATGGATGCGCGGACTTACTAGGAGAGGTAGGGTTAGAGATGAGATTATTCAACAGAAAATGGGAGTGGTTTTAGTGGAAGACAAGATGCGGAAAGTAATGTTGAGTTGGTTTGGGCATGTGATGAGGAGGTACCCTAATACCCCAGTATAGAGGTATGAGAGGCTGGCTATAGATGGTTTAATGTGAGGTAAAGGTAGGTCGAATAAATATTGGAAAAAGGTGATTAGGCATGAGATAAAGCAATTGCAACTTATAGAGGACACGACCTTTGATAGAAAGGTATGGATGAGATGGATAAGAGTAGAGGTTTAGTGGGTAGGAGAGCATCTTTACTAATAGGAAGGAGTGTTTGTGTGTAATTTTGCCTGTAGTCATAATGTTATGTGTGTGTCTTGTAGTTTCTTCTTCATAGCATTTTGGTGTTCCTGGTGATTTTAGATAGATAGTTTATAGTATTAATATTTTGGTGCCTTGTTTTATTCTATTGTGTGTTTTTATGTGTGTTGTTTGTTATACTGGTATTGTCCTGAATCGAGGATCTATCAAAAACAACATTCTACTTATTCAGTGGTATGAACTGCATACACTTTACCTTATTTAGACTTCTCTTTGTGAGAATACATATATATATTGTTGTTGAAAATATTTTATTAAGAAAAATGTCAAATCATAGTATGTAAAATAAAATGATCGGAGTAGATCAGAAAAAGTGGTTGCAGTGCCAATTTAATGCATTTTTTTTTAAGTATAAATAACATAAATACTAACCCTTTGAAATGTAATTACTCTCTCTCCCATTTTTTTAATTACTTTACTCTCTCTCCCTATTAATATACATAACATAGCCGATGTATACATAGCATTCTGTGTCTATATTGGAATTTTTGTAATATGTTTAGGAAGTTGAGATTTTTTGTAATATTGAAAACATAAGTTGTGTATTTATGTAATTTTTAGTTTTTTAACGCAAACATAAAATTGCATATGCATAATTACCGTGCCATTTTATAAATTTATTTATTTATTACTAATAGTTACTCCATTTGTTTTATATTAATTGATCTTACTTTATTTGCATATTAAAAATTATAAATAAGAAGATAAATTTACTAATTTACCCATTAAAATTTTTTATGACAACTTTACAAATAAGTATGAATATTTTTAAGAAAATTAATTACAAAAATAATATAAAAAAATAATAAATATTTTTTAATTTAATTAGGTGATTAATTAATATGAAATAACTATTTTACCTTTCCTTTTATTTTTTTAATTGTTTTATGTTTCCTCTTAGTCTGCAAAATGTAGGATGAATGGGGAGAAAGGTGAAAGAAAAGGGATTCCCATAAGTTTTTCGGTGCAAATCCCAACAGGTATAATCAAAATTTAATGTACTACAGTTCAAGTTTTAGTAAGTGTTTGATCATTATTTTTTTCGAAAAATTATTTCAGTTTAATGAAAACATAAAAATAATAGTATTTAATTATAAAAATTATTTTAATTTAATAAAAATTATTTTCAAAAAAATAAAAATAAGTAAAAAATTATTTTACTTTTCTCACTTATATTTCTCTCAATTATTTTTATAAAAAATTATAATTTATATTCATCATTAAATATAACACCCATTCTAAATCTAAAGAATTATTATTTTAATGGTCAAATGGGATCTTAGTGCTATTCCAGGAATACAGAGAACATATTGTCTATTGGAACATGATGCATTTATTGTTTTGAAGAAAAAAAGATTTCCATTCTTAATTTTATTTTAAAAATCAAACTCCCCTGTTAGTTTGAATAATAATTAAACTTCACTTGCTATCTTGTGCAATATTTATTTTATGCTTGTTATATTAAACATATTTATGTAATACCTTTTTATATTAAATATAATTTTTTTTTAACCTATGTATTTATAATTATTTACTTAAGTTCATTAACATCAGAAGTAGAATAATACTTTTATAAATTTCTCTCAAAATTTAAGATGATTTTTATTATCGTTATTTTAATATTATATGCATTAAACGTGTGTATATGTATCATTATGTAATATGTACATGAATATGAGTATATTTTTGTCTTTCTCCACTTTCTTATTTCATGCGTTTCATCTTACTTGTTCTTTTTTGATATGACACCTCTTAAGAAAATTTTAATTAGAGGTATAATTTACTAAACTAGTCTATTAATAATACTTTGAAACTTTGAATTTGATAACAACTACTCTATGCAGTTATTTAATACTAAGGATAAAAATAAAAAAATATTTTAAAATTCTCTTGATTTCATAAATAGGACAATTAATTAAAATAATTTATTTTAATATAACGATCGAGTAATATGAAACGATGGAGTATTCTCTATTGTCTATATAAATAAACAAGTTTTGATTATCATCAATAGAGTATTACATAAATTATAGTTTTAAATTATTTAAAATCTAAAAAAATACAATCTTTAAAAAATTGACCTTAATTTAATCAATTATTTTATATCTCCTGCACTGAAATATAATTATATAGTTATTATTATCTGTTATTTTCACTTGTATAAATAAATATTATAGCTTTAATTATTATTAATAAAATTAATTTTCTCATTATGATAATTTACTTTATTACACAACATCATTATCTTATATACTTAAGTAGTATTTCTCACCTTTTTCACTCAAAAGGTAATGTTTATGTTTTTATGAAAAAATTATTACATGAATTTAATAAAATAAAAAAATCATGATTTTAAAGAAGGTAAAAAATTAATAATAAAGGGTATGATAGCTATTTTAAAGATTTAGTTAGGATAAAAGGGGGAGTTTGATTATTGTTCAAAGTTTAAAAGAAAATTTAATTTTTAAAGCAAAATTGGAGCGTGAAAGAGATTTTGAGCAAAAAAAAAGTCTAAATCAGTAGTATTATTTAAATCAGGAGTAATTTTTCAAAAGTATAACTATAAACTTTTTGATTGATGTTTTTCAAACAAAAATTGAAATATAGTTGTAGTACATTAAATTTTGATCTCCTAAAACTTCTCTTAAACTCAAGATATTTTTCAGATAAAACAAAGGGAAGTAAAATATCTTCTATTGAGCCCACTCATTTGCACAGTTTCATATTTAAAGCTTGTACCAAACTTATATAGTACTTTTATTTTAGTATACACAAGTTTGAATATCAATAACTTGGTGTGTTTAATTGAATTTTTTCTTGTCCCTTAGCTAAAATTGTGAAAGTAAAACTAATGCTTTGAAAGGTCTGATGGTAGAAGGTATTAGACTATATAAAACATGCATTATTCATGATATTATCTAATCTTTTACTTAATAAAGATCTTAGAAAAAGAAGGATCTATATAGCTTGGGTGCAGGAGACCAAATGAGTAGGTTCAAGGCAAAGGATATGGACGAGTATAAGTTGTGTTAATCTGGTTGGATGAGGCATAAAAATAGAGTAGGTATCTTCAAAAGGTGATGAGTTTAGGAGGAAATTAGTGGAGGTTAAGCAGATCAATGATTGGATGATAATGATTAAGTTGGTCATTGGGGGTCTACAGTAAACATTATTAGTGCCTATGCTTTGCAAGCGGGCTTGGACGAGGAGGAGAAGAAGATTTTTTGGGAGATTTTAGATGAGCTGGTGAGAGGCAACCCAGGCACTGAGAATCTTTTCATAGGATATGATTTCAAAGGGCATATTGGGTAATTATCAAAAGCTATGATGATGTGTATAAAGGTTTTGGTTAGATGAAAAGGAATGAAGGAGAAGCCTTAGTTTTGGATTTTACTAGGGCTTTTTGGTTGATGGTAACGAATTCAAGCTTCCTGAAGAAGGAGGGTGTAAGACCCCGTAAAAATTTTGATCATTTTATTTTTCCCTCCCATGTGCATAACGTAAATTTCTGACTTAAATTATGTTAAGTAATTTTAAAGGAGTGTTTTGGAATTTTAGAAAAGGGTTCGGGGCCATTTTAGGATCACAAGGCAGTGAAGGTCTACGATAATAGCGTGCCATGCCACTTAGCTTTTACGCTAAGAGTGTGGCACGCAGGCTACCCACCACGATAGCGGCGTCCCACACTTTTATGTTAAATTCGTCCAGTTTTGTTTTCACTAAGGGTAAGGGACTTTTTGGTTCTCTATCCCTTACACAACTTTAAAACACTTAGATGACCCTTTTACTTTCAGTTATCAAGATCGAAACCTTACTTTTCCTCTTTAACTCTGAAACTAAGAAATTTTAAGGGTTTTATAAGGAATTCACCATTCAGGCACTAAACTTTGATTTCTCTTTAATTTATTCTATATTTCAGGCATGTTTCTCTTTCCTTAACTTGAATTTTACACTGTGGCATTAATTTATTGACTATTCATGTGATTTGAATTGATGTGTGATGTGCTATAGAAAATAGCACTTTCAACACTTATAACAAGAAAAATATGCAGGTTTTCAAGGTTATTTTGTTAGATATGATGCTTTTTGGATATGTTTTGCAGGAAATCATGTTTTGGATGATAAGATCGTGAAAAGGATGAATAAAGGTATTTTTGGCTACTTTTTGAAGAAATTATGGATGTTTGAGATATTTTCTAGCTTGATCATGATCAAATCATGTTTGAGAATCGAAGAAGAGCTACAAAACTGACTCCAGGACTTACCAAGTCAACCTACGGACCTCATGTAGGACCTACGGACCGTAGGTATTCAAAGCAAGTGCCTGAAGTCCAAAATCTCAAGAGATGAACATGCAGGAATTTTTCATCCAGTACCTGCACCGTGTACCTACGCCCAGAATCAGGAACGCAGGTACCACCTGCAACCAGTTCCAGATCATGGGTATAGAACACATGTGGCCACCGACCCAATTTTCTCCTAGTTCATTCGGGCCTTTGTTTTAGGCTTTCCTCATGTACTATAATACCCTTTATGTGTTTTTAGTAGGAGTTACGCACTTTTGATACTCATAAACATACTTTGATTCCAAGATCCAATTTTGATCTTGGGATTCTGTTATATTGATTTTGGTTCATTAATTCAGTTATGATTATGGATTTTTACACCTCTTATCATTGTGATTTCATCTATGCTTTCAAATATGAATGTTACTGATTTCTTCACAAGAATGAGCGGCTAAAACCCATAGCTAGGGTTGTGGAAACCTAGTGGATTAACGAAGTAGGGAAAGCGCTTTCATTATTCTGAGTTGATACCCATGCATGTATTACTTTATCTTTGTTATGATATTTTTCGTAATGAGTGTACAGGTTAGGATACCTCCTAGATATTGCTACTTACACCAAATAAGTAATGACTAGGAAAAGATAAAGACAATAGTATTTTGGAGTTTAACTGTCGATCCACACTTCTAGGATTTATCTTAGTAAGATGGTTAGGTTTCATTAGAGACTTAAAAGGTAATAGTTAACTGGAATCAAGATAAGGGTTAGTAAGGCGACATGCGGAGACTCAAAAGGTAAAGGATGAAATCCTTCTGCTCGTCCAAAAGACTACAGAAGGTACATAACTTAGCAATTCTGGATACAAATATCGAGTTGGTTCAAGAAAGTACGATAAGCCTACGGAGTTGAGAATCCAGGGGGGACACAGTCCTAGTGTTCACGTACGACTGTTTACAACCAAATTTAATATCATTAATTGCTCGAGATTACTACGTACAAACCCCAATTTACTTTTCTTGTTCTGTCCATTGACTACAACTGCTGAAATCTGCACTTCCACATATTTCCTTGGGATTTGACCCCAACCTTTATTGGGTTACTATAGTTTGACAACGATCGTATCATCATCTTATAGGAGGTGTTGTTTGGACGTTATTAAAATTTTGGTGTCGTTGCTATGAAACACAATGTTGATTTGTGATTTGAAGTTGTTGCAATTTTTAGGTTTTTCTTTTTGTTTTTGTTCGTAGTTGGGTATACATCGGTGTATTCCTAGAACATGGAGTAGAGGTAATCCCTTACTCCTAGTGTATTCGAATCCAGAGAGGATCCTACAAACACCTAGTAGGATGTCTGAGAAGAAAAGAGATGATAATTCTGAAGAGGTTTGTGATGTTATACTTTCCCTCCTCCTAAAAGAGTATAAGATATAGCTGATCTATAGATTAGTTAGATTTTAGCTCAAGCAGAGAATGAGATAAGGCCAATGGAAGAAGCTCAACAGGTAGCTAGGGAGGCAAAATTAGCTGAGTAAAGACAAGCAGTAGACCACCGAGCAGCACTAAGTGGGAATCAGAACAGAGCTAGAGGTGCCTGTATTCAGGTAATACCAGGATATCAATATGTGCAACCATATATAGATGATGAAGAATATTTGGGATATGTTGAGCCGGTAGAGACTGGAGCCATAATTCCTCTTATTTTACCCCTATGCATCAAATTTGACATCACGAGCGTACTGATCCAGCATCTAAATATAAAGGGTGTGTTTGCAGGTCTGCCTATAAATGATAAAAATGACACCTTACCAATTTCATCAGGATCTGCATATCGTATACAAATTCAGGGATGAATCAGGAATCACTCAGACTAATATTATTCCCCTTCTCACTTATAGGAGAAGTATCTTTATAGTTAGGGGAATTACTAAGAGGATCTATCACTAAATGGAATAAGTTACGCAAGCAATTCTTGAGAAGGTTCTTTCCTCTATCCAGGATGTTGCAGCTTAAGGATGAGATTTCTAATTTTAGATAGTTACAATTAGAATCTATGTACGAGGCATGGTTCAGGTTCAAGAAGAAGCTGAGCATGGTCCCCAACCATCGGTCGTCAGGGACGAGCTTATTAGAGATATTCTACCGAGCCTTGACCATCAACTCCAGATCCATGGTAGAAACCATATCTGGAGAACCTTTTATAAGACTACATTGGGAGACAGCTTTGGAGATGTTAGATCAAATCTCACTCACTAGTCGAGGGTGGCAAACTCGAAAGGATGAGAGAGGATTTGGCACTTATGCTATTGGTTCCTCCTGGGACTACAAAGTAGCTGATGATACAGTAGCGCAAGAGATTGCACTTCTAAGGACTGATCTTGGGTTACTAGCAAAGAAACTTACAGCAGGGAATTCTGAGAAAGTGAATGCAGTACCAATATAAGGGTCAGCTTCCAAAGCTTATGAGTCTGAATTAGAAGAGGAAGTGAATTATCTGGATCATCAGTTGAAGGGTTTTCAATCCCAAAGAAAAGAGAACCAAGGTTGAAACTACTATGACAGATACAAAGACCATAGCAGAGAACAAGATGGTGACTGGAGGGAAAAAGATGACTACAGAGAGAAAAAAGATAGGTATATCCCTCCTGGCAGATGAGATGCAGAATCAAGAATGGACGAGATCTTGGCAACCTGGTGAAGGGTCAGGAAAATCAAGAGATCAGCCTTAAGCAGATTAAGGATGATATTTCAGGATTGACCTAGAGGTCTAAGTTATATGCCACTGCTATCAAGCAATTGGAGCACCAGTTCGGTCAGATTTAGAAACTCTAAACTAGAGGCAGTCAGGTACCCTTCCAAGCAACACGATACAAAATTTGAAGAATGATAGTCATGTACTTGCTGTTACCACGAGGACTAGTATTACTACTATGGATCCCCCACAACTTTCTATAGAAGATATTAATGATGAGACACCTGTTGTTGGGTCTGAGAAGATAACATGTGATAAAGGTAAAGCTATTGAAGACAAAGGTAAGGGTCCGGTCATTGAGCCAGAGATTAGACAAATTTCGAGACCGCCCCCACCTTACCCTTAAAGATTAAGGCAAAAGAAAGAGAAAGGTAAGTTAAAGCGGTTCATTGACATACTGTAAGAATTGGTCTTGAACATACCTCTTCTTGAGGCATTAGAACAGATGCCTGGATACTCTAGGTTTATGAAATAATTGGTCAAAAGGAATAAAGGAGTTACAATCTAGGATGTTGATGGTGTGTACCACTACAGTTCAGACACGACTAGGTCTTTGACGCAGCAAAAGGGTGATACTTGAGCATTTACTATACCATGCACTATAGTGCCATCCCGAATTTCTAGAGCCTTGTGTGATTTAGGAGCCAACATTAATTTGATACTATTGGGTATATTTAAGAAATTAGGCTTGAGCCCTTCGAAATCGAATTTGATACGGCTTTTGATGGCTGACCATACAGTGAAGAAGCCTATGGGAATATCTTTTGATGTGATTATGAGGGTGGAAAACTTTATGTTTCAGGCTGACTTTGTCATCCTGGACTATGAGGTTGACACCGAGATGCCCATTATATTGGGAAAATCATTTCTGCCCACAGGCAGAGCTATGGTTGACATGGAGAAAGGTGAGCTAAAATTTGAGTCAACAGTAAGGAGGCTACATTCAACATCCAAAAGTCAATGAATTAGCCAACCGACATAAGGGTAGTGTCGGTAATTGATTATATTGATACCTTGGAGGATATTCCTATGGGTATCCTGATAAATTTTGAGTAGTCAAGATACTCGTGTCGTGATGCGACATTAAATCAAGCGATGCATGAGAGGCAACCTATGGGTTTGTTGGTGAAGTTTGAGTAACCAACATAGCCACGTCGTGTCACGACGTTAAATTAAGTGCTAAGTGGGAGGCAACCCAATATTTTAGTGTTCACATTTTTGTTGTTTTTCCTTTTTGTAGGTTTTTAGCTCTTGGACTTACCTGGATATGGTTAAAAATTTGCTACATTCAATGATTTTAGGTAGGGGGCTATGTGATCAACTCATCATGTCACAAGTCCCACACGATAAGTTGAGTAAAAAGCAGAAAAGTTGAAATTTTGAGGATGAAAAATGAAAAGTTATGGACTTTGGCATCTAATTTTACTTTTGGGAGCTCAAACTTAGCATATGGGACCATAAGTATCTAGAAAAATATCGAAAAACCAAGTCCGGATTACAAGAAAGTAGGCCAAAATTTTTGATTTGGCATATGCGCCTAGCACCTATTGGCCGCAGGTGGCACCTGCGCCCACAGCCTGACCGCAAGTGCAGGCCACGGGTAGCTATCGTGTGTAGGTTGTTTATGGGCCCAATTTTTAATTCAAATTTTGGGCCCACCAACACTTATATATGAACTAAACTAGCCCTCCACCTATATTTAAACAACCTTAACCATTCCAACTCATTCTAATGGTCAAAACTTCAGTTTTCTCTTTGAATTCAAACTTTTCTCTTAAAACACAAACTAATCTCTTACTTAAGTAAGACCTAAATTGACACTTATTTGAGATACCAACTTGTTATAACACACTAAAAACATGTTCCAACTTTGGTTTGCTTGACTTCTTCATTATTCTATAACGAATCAAACCAGGGCCTGGCCGGGTGCCTCAAGTCCTACGTATACCGGAGATCACCCTTTCACCTAATAAACTCAACACATCATCCTTAAATATCGGATGAATTTTGAACATATAACAAGGTAGCATATAGTAAAACTAATGATAACTCATGATATGTCTATACCAACCACCAACAACTGGACAACTGTTCGTCACTAAAATAATGAACCAAACAACCCAAGTCCATAGTAATCCAACAAAGCCTCTACAAAAATTAAAATCAATAAAATATTGAGACATGCCTCCGACAGTAGCCAAAACAAAGTCTAAATAAGGTCTAAGACAAAGAAAAATAAGGACTATGAAATAAAGCCTTCCGAAGTATGAAAGCTCACCACTTCAATGTCAACTCTCAAACTAACTCGAACACCTAATCACTGCGTAGGAAAAGTAGAAAAAGTTCTGGTGTCTGTATCGCGTGGGGATACAGTGCCCATAAAAGGTTAGCGGTTGGAGCGCTAGCATGTAACTCATGGATAGAGGAATAAAAATAATGCCATGACAATAGTTCCAAACCAGTACAACATCCAAAGCATGATATCATGTGAAATTCGTATACATACATACATATATATACATACATACATATATATATACATACATACATATATATATACATACATACATACATACATACATATATATATAACATCACATGTCGGGGTAGGGAACAAAACTTAGCATGAACTTCAAAAACCTTAACCTGGGTTGTGTAGCATAACCATAATATAACAACGTGTCCATAAGATATATGGAACCATATCTCCCCTAGCTGGAAGAACCCCAGTGCGTGTAGCCGCATGAACCAGAGAATATCCATATCCTTATCTGCCTTTATGTGGGACTCGAACCTCCTGACATAATCAAAGTGACTTAAGCACTAATGTATAAAATATGGGGGACTCGAACCTCCCATTCATATATTCATTTGGGGGACTTGAACCTTCTGGTCATATAGACACCCACACTGGCTAGCGTGGTTTCCAGTGTTAGTCCTTTGGACTCCACTTTCACGGCTCGGCTACACATCCCTCTTTAAAGCCCAATTAAAATATTCATTACATATAACATAACCATTAATCCACTTACTTACCAAAGGGATACCATTGGTATCATCATACCAACCCCACTTGCAAGCCTACAACATGTCATAACCATTATTAATCAACTTGGGACTCGAACCCATTGTCTAAACAAAGATATTAATTCAATTCAACATTTAGGGACTCAGACCCATTTAGTATTTCAAATAAATTTATGGCCCACAAGGACTTCATAAACCATTTACCAATCATCAACATTCTTAGGCCAATGCGTTAGTTCAAAACATGATTCAACATGTGACAAGATCATTCTCATTTATAATTTCACAAATAGGTTGAGGGAATACCATTATCAAAATCAAAAACCATCAAATTTAGGGTTAAACATGACCCCTTAGTTAAACCATAATTACCATAAACCCATATGTGCAAAACCATTATTAAGAGAAACATAATCATAAATTGAATCATGAGAAGCAATACCCAACAATATTCATTCAAACTCTCAACCTTGGTTTTCAAAACCATAATTAATAACTCATGAACAATGTTTTAAACATATGTTTTTAGTGAACTAACAATGAAGGAAGAGTCACATGCCTGAGTTAGGAAGATTCATGGAGAGAATTTGATCCTTAAGTCCTTAGATGACCACTTTGAAGAAACCCAAGCCCAATCTTTCTTGAGAGGTTTTAGAGAGTGATTAGAGAAAGTTTGATCTTGTAAAGGGTATAATGAATGACCAAAAGGTGTTATAAGATATTGGGTCTTAAGGAATTAGGATGGGAAATGTCCAATGTACCCCCAGTTTAAAGTTGTAAAATCTCTCCTTTTGTTACAAGTCAAGCCATTGAATCGTCACCACAACTTACGAATTATACCATTGAGTCATCACCAAGACAAAGAATTAGACATCACACACTGTCCAACTTATGAATTCCTAGTCCCACTTCTCACTAGACCATATGACTCATATGGTCTATTCGTGACTAACACATAACACCAAGGGCTTAGATACTGGAAAACATACGACTGGACCCTATCCACTCGTCACATGATTATATGACTCGTGAGGAGTCTCTCATAACCAAGGCAAGACTTGGACAATAACACACTGGTTAACTTACTACTGGGGTCACCTAACCCGTAACTACACTATACGACTCATGGTGTGAGTCCTAAGAAGGGTAGAGAGCCTAAAGCTCAGGAAATTGCAAAGGACAATGTCTGAGGTATTTCAATCTCCCCCTTAGGATCATTTATCCTCGAATGATGGGTCAAGGCAACAAAAGTACGATTGGACTCCATATAGATAGTGACACTAGATTTTCAACGTAATCACCATGGCTAACAACTCCAAGTTATGAGTCAGATGGTTCTTCTCATGAACCTTCAACTATCTAGAGGCATAAGTAACCACCTTACCATACTACATCAAAACACAACCCAAACCAACCCGAGATGCATCACAATAGACGACGAAACCCTCCACTCCTTCAAGAAAAGTCAAGACCAGAGTTGAAGTAAACTTATCTTTCAACTTCTCAAAATTACCCTTGCAAGCATCAGACAAAAAGAACTTTACCTTTTTCAAAGTCAACTTGGTCAATAAGGTAGTAATGGGAGAGAAACTTTCCACAAATCTCCTATAGTAACCAGCTAAACCCAAGAAGCTCCAATTATCGGTTGGAGTCATGGGTCTAGGCCACTTCTTAACCATAATAACTTTCTGAGGATCCACCATGATCCCCTCACTAGATAAAACATAGCCCAGAAATGTAACAACTTTCAACCAAAATTAACATTTAGAGAACTTAGCATACAATTGCTAATCTTTCAAGGTCTGCAACACAATGCGGAGGTGCTCGGCATGATCCTCCTTACTCTTAGAGTACACTAAGATGTCATCAATGAAGACAATCACAAATAAATCTAGAAAGTGATGGAAGACCCTTTTTATCAAGTCCATGAATGTCGTAAGGACATTAGTCAAACTAAAAGACATAACCAAGAACTCAAAATTCCCATATCGGGTACAGAAAGCTGTCTTAGGGATATCCACCTCCCTAATATTTAACTGATGATACCCGAACCAAACATCGATCATAATGAAGAATATAGAACCCTGAAGTTGATCAAAGAGATCATCAATTCTCGAAAGTGGGTACTTGTTCTTTACCGTCACCTTGTTCAAATGTCGGTAATATATGCACATTCGAAAGAAACCATCCTTCTTATGCACAAACAAGATAGGTGCACCCCATGGAGACACACTAGGATGGATGAAACGTTTGTCTAAGAGATCCTTCAACTTCTCCTTGAGTTCTTTCATCTCAGCTAAAGCCATTCTATATGGGGAATAGAGATAGGATGAGTGTCCAAAATAAGGTCTATACCAAAATCAATCAACCTATCAAGAAGGACACCAGGTAGATCATCAGGAAACCCCCTTCCCCTCTAAAAAAAAATTCACTAACTATCAGAACAGATGTCAATGAAGGACCCTTCGAGTTAGAATCTTTAACCTAGACCAAATGATAGAGACATCCCTTGGAAATTAATTTCCAGGCTTCAAGATACGATATGAACCTCCCCTTAGACTCTAGGGAACTTCTCTTCCATTGAACAATTGGTTTATTAGGGGATTTAAACATGACCTTATGGGTCCAACAGTCTAGATAAGCATAGCATGAGTGTAATCAATCCATCCCGAATATGACATCGAAATCAATCATGTCTAATTCAAAAAAATCTACCCAAATCTCCTGACTACCCATATATACCACACAACCCCTATAGACTATCCTGGTAACCACAAAGTCACCCACTAGGGTAGAAATTAAAAAAGGATCCAAAATAAATTAGGGACCAAAACCAAAATATATAATCATAAATGGGGTCACATAAGAGAGAGTAGACCCTAGATCAAGTAAATAGTACACATCATGAGAAAAGAGTTTCAGCATACCAGTAATGACATCAGGAGATACCTCACAGTCCTAACAAGAAGTAAGAGCATATAAGCAATTTTGGCCAATGCCAATACCAGAAGTTGAAGCAGAACCCTTTAGTGTTGGAGCTGATAGAGAGAAAACATAAACCTTATTAGCCCCAGAAGCAACCCTAGAAAGAGAATCACACTATATATGTCCAATATGACCATAATTAAAACATTGATTTCTCCCTTTCTCACATTAGCCATGGTTCAGCTGACCACAAAATCTGCAAAGAGATATCTATGGGGCTACTAATGCCCCTCTTGGGCGGGAGACTCCGTGGTAGAGTTGCCCTCTCTCTTCACAGAATGGCAGACTGAGCCCTACCAGCCTAAGATTAGGCACCATTTTCCATGTACCCTCTATCATGCTGAGAAAAAGGATCACCGGACGACTTCGGGCAAGGAGTACTAGCCGTAGAGAAAGAACCAGAGCTCCCCCACTTATTATTAGGCCACTTTCCCCCATCTCTACCACTACACTACTGGACTTTACCCTGATTAGAAAATTTGAATTTCTTACTCTGCCTCTCACCAATATCAGCCTACTTCTTCTTTTCTTACTCAACCTACTATATATACACCACAAGTAGAGAAATATCTATATCCTTGTTCAATAAGGCAGCCTTACTCCTAGAATCAACTCACAGGACAACCCAAAAGCAAAGTTACTCACTCTAGCTCTCATGCTAGACACTACTCAGGATCATACCTAGATAACTGATAAAATTTCAAGGCATACTCCTCGACTGACATCCTACCTTGTTTTAAATTCACAAATTCTTCAACTTTCTCCTCCCTCAACTCCTAATGAAATAAACAGTCCAAAAAGGTTCTAGAGAAATCATCCTACAGTACAGAGTTAGCACTATCTTCCCTAGACTGCTCCCACTCCTCGTACAATTGGTTTGCTACATCCTTTAATTGATAGGTAGGAAATTCCACACCCTTAATAGCTGAAACATCCATAATCTGGAGGATCTTTTCTATCGGATAAATAAAATATTAAGGATCTTCCTCAACCGTAACACTAGTAAAAGTTAAGGACTCAACCTCATGAATTGGCTAACCCTAGCGGCCTCAAAAGTTGGAGTACTATGCTTGGACTGAGAATCTACCAGATGAGCCAGTATATGAATAGACTAACAAAACTCAGCATTTATTATATCATCCTGAGGAGCTCGAAGAGGGCTAGAAGGAAACAGTGAAACTCCAGGAGGGCAATCAGGAACTAGACCCCTAGACCGAGTCTGAACCATATAAGTAGGACATGTCCCATCATAGTGTCCCCAAGTAGAACATAGGAGTTTCCATAAGCTTCAGATCATCTGGGAGGCATGATCTGAAAAAGTGAGCAAATGGGAATTAGAGGAATCCAATATTAGACTCTACAACTCAAAACAGAATAATAAGAAAGGAAAATATTCCTAAATGTCTCGTAGACTCTTTCCTATGAGTGTGGCATGACACACACCAATAAAGGAGACTCTACTTAACACCAGTTTTATTTTACATAGTTTTGATACCAAAAATAAATATTTAATTTTTTAATCATCTATTAGCAAATCAAAAGAATTTTATTAATTGTTTTCATATACTATCGAGATTGACTCAACAAGATTGGCTTTGTGGATACCCAATTGACCATGAACCTAAGCTCTAATACCACTTTTGTCATGACCCAAACTAGGTGGCCATGATGGGTACCACAAGTCCCATATAGACCGGAGATCACCCCTTCACCTAATCGAACCAACACAACATCCTCAAATATCGAATGAATTTTGAACATATAACAAGATAGCGCATAGTAAAACTAATGATAACTCATGATATGTCTATACTAACCACCAAAAACCATATAATCATCCGTCACCAAAATAATCAACCAAATGGCCCAAGTCCACAGTAATCCAACAAAGCCTCTATCAAAACCAAAATCAATAAAATATCAGGACATGCCCCCAACAGTAGCCAAAAATAAGTTTAAACAAGGTCTAAGACATAGGAAAATAAGGACCATGAAATAAAGCCTTTCGAAGTATCGAAGCATACCACTTCAATGTCAACTCTCGAACTAACTCAAACATATTATCACTGTGCAGAAAAAGTAGATTAAGTTCTGGTACTTGTATCGCGTGGGGATACAACGTCCAAAGACGGTTAATGGTTGGAGCGCTAGTATGTAATTCAGGAATAAAGGATTATAAATAATGTCATGACAATAGTTCAAAACTAGTACAATATCAATAGCATGTATCATGTGAAATATGTATATATATATATATAACATCATATGTCGGGGTAGGGAACAAGTCTTAACATGAACTTCAAAAATCTATCCTGGGTTGTGTAGCATAACCGTCATATAATAAGCCACCCACGAGATATATGGGCCCAACTCTCCCCTAGCTGGAAGGGCCCAGTGCGTGTAGCCATACAAACCAGCGAATATCCATATATATATATGCCTTTATTGGGGACTCGAACTTCTCATTCATATATTCAATTAGGAGACTCAAAGCTCTTAGAAAAATAAACACTCGTACTGGCCAGTGCAGTTTCCAGTGTTAGTCCTTTGGACTCCACTTTCACGGCCCAACTACACATCCTGCTTTAAAGCCCAAATAAAACATTAATTAAACGTACACAACTATTAATCTAGTAACTTACCAAAGGCATCCCATTAGTATCATCATACCAACCTCACTTGCAAGCCTACAATATGTCATAACCATTATTAATCAACTTGGGACTCGAACCCATTGTCTAAACAAAGACATTAATTCAATTCAATATTTAGGGACTCAGACCCATTTAGTATTTCAAATCAATTTATGGCCCACAAGGCCTTCATAAACCATTTACCAATCATCAACATTCTTAGGCCAATGCCTTAGTTCAAAACATAATTCAACATATGACAAGATCATTCTCATTTATAATTTCACAAATAGGTTGAGGGAATACCATTATCAAAACCAAAAACCTTTAAATTTAGGGTTAAACATGACCCCTTAGTTAAACTATATTTCTCATGCACCCACATATGCAAAACTATTATTAAAAGAAACATAATCATAAATTGAATCATGAGAAGTAATACCCAATAATATTCATTCAAACCCTCTACCTTTGTGTTTAAAACCTTCATTAATGATTCATGAACAATGTTTTAAACATATATTTTTAGTGAACTAACAATGAAGAAAAAGTCAGATGCCTGAGTTACGAAGATTCACGGATATAATTTGATCCTTAAGTCCTTAGATGACCACTTTGAAGAAATAATAGCCCAATATTTCTTGAGGGGTTTTAGAGAGTGTTTAGAGAGAGTTTGATATTATAAAGGGTATAATGAATGACCAAAAGGTGTTATAAGACATGGGGTCTTAAGGGCTTAGGGTGGGAAGTATCCAAAGTACCCCCAGCTTAAAGATGTAAAATCCGCCATTGGTTACGAGTCAAGCCATTTACTTATCACCATAACTTACGACTTGTACCATTGAGTAGTCACCAAGAAAGAGAATTAGATATACACACTATTCAACTTACAACTTCTTAGTCCTACTCGTCACTATACTATACGACTCATATGGTCTATTCGTGACCAATACAAAATACCAAGGGCTTGGACACTGGATATACTATTTGACCCTAACCACTCATCATATGATCATATGACTCATGAAGAGTCTCTCATAAGTAGGACAGAACTTGGCCAATAACACGTTGGTTAACTTACGACTAAGGTCACCTGACCCATAACTATACCATACAACTCGTGATGTGAGCCATAAGAAGGGTAGAGAGCCTAAAGCTCAAGAAATTTTCAAAGGCTAAAGTCTGGGGCATTTTATATTCTCTTTTGGTTCTTCACATAAGTGGTAACTTTCTAGGATCCTAGTGGTTATATATTGATCTATTTATTAGTTAGATAAGTTGATATGTGTATCCCATTTCAAAATATATAGAATCCATCATCCTTGAACATTGGATCCTTGAAGTATCATAAAATCATAATGTACTGCCTTGTTTTGAAGTGAAATCTAAAGTTAGGCCCTAACCAAAAGTTGAACTTGTATGAATTAAAGTAATACCACTAGTTGAGCATGTTTTTTGTCTCTAAAAGCCGTGATTTGTGATTATTCTGTGAACATTAGAGTTGTTGGGATTTCAAATAGATTATAGGGGTGCAAAAATTGAGGAAAAATTCAAACTTTCAAAATTTTAAGTTTTCTTCAACTTTTCCTATCCCTCACTTTTGTTGGAAACTAACAACTAGTTTTTTAGGTACATATAGAGCCTAAAGCTGTGAAGAAGATGAAGGTCGGTACTTCAAGGGTACGAGCATAGTCTCCTAACCTAGTGGTTTAGTTGAGGAGTACCTGAGGTAGCATCGTAGAAATGTTATAATTGAGGTGATATACAGAGTCATGAGAGGATAAACTCACCAGGCTTCTTAATTAGCTGCTGTCCGGCTGAGGATGAAGTCAGCTAGGATGTCTCCACCATACACTCATCCACCTGATGATGATGATGTAGAGGAGACAGAGTCTGAGTCTACTCTATAGATTGTTGCTCAGGACCTCCAGTCTAAGGAGGAGTCCTAGGATTTACCCGATGAGGTAGATCAAGTGGTGCCATAAATGGTGCCCCAGTCTAAGGATGGTACCGCTACTCATGTATAGCAGAAAGAAGTACCCCAGTTTGAGTAGAGTACAAATTAGGCTACCCCTGATAAGTCAGTACATTAAGAGAGAGTCTCACTCTCGTATATGTCTCAGATGTACCTCCCAAGGAGGGACATCAAAGATGATGTATGCCAAGGATACAAGAGATATATACTATTGACAATGTATATAGGAGGAAGACAGGCCTAAGAGGAGCATTTATGTGGATCACCGGATTGACCTATTAGGGATAGATTAAATACTACACTTACGGGTGGCATTTGATAGATATTAGTTAGAGTGGATGACCAGGCCACTCAATTCCTACATCCCAATACGGTATGGGAATTTTATACATCCTGCAAAGCTATCATTGTCCTTCTTATGCGCAAATATCTAGGCCTAATCAGATTTTCTAGGAAACCACAGCTTAAGCATACACTGTTTAGAGGGGTCAGAGTTGATATTTCAACAAAGACTATTCATAGAATTATCTTTAGCCCCGATTATATTACACCTATATCTAAAGCTGAGTGTGACCACAAACTAAGGATTCCATGTGGTCAACATTTTATACAAGAGGCTGAGCACTATCTAGAGAGGGTTGAGATGGCTAGGTGGATAGCCAGTTATATTTCACCTTTGGGTGATGTGACCCCATGGATTGAGGGGAATTCTATGAGTAAAAAGGGCCTATTAATATTTGAGGACAAATTCTGATGGTTTCTAATTAGATAAGATTGAGACACCCACTCTTCAGATAATTCATTGACGTATGAGGGAGATGCACTGTTGCATGATTAATGGTCGGTTGTGTTATTGATTTTTCTACCATCCTCAATTATGAGTTACATGACAGAGCCTTTTGGGAGTTCACTAATCTACCATTCTCTTGCATAATTCAGAGGCTATGTGATGAGGCTGATGTGCTTGAGATATTAGGTGTAAAAGAGAGGGCACTTGTGACTACGACTGCAAAATAGGACTATGAGGGATCTAATATGTCCAATCTCTTTTAGGAGATCGAGACAACAGGCAACAGTACCACGAGCCCAGATTGAGGACCTAGAAATTTCCATAGAGCTTGATGAGGCACATTAAGGTGATGTGGATGTCAATATTGATATAGAGATAAGGGAGCATAGAGAGGCTCCAAACTCTAGTACACAGGGTGAGAGGACACCAGCTACTTCTTCTTTAGCCCAAGCTTGGACCTCAGAGCTGGTGGGTGTACCTTTAGATCCTACTCATCCTTCTACTACACCTCTTTCTTTAGGTATGATCACTATATCTAGTGTGTTTTTGTAGAGATTACTGCACAGTCAGGGGGCCACAGATACTAGAATAAGGGTTGTCAAGACTGAGATAACTACCCTTTATGAGCAGATGAGATAATGGGTTAGGACTAAATTTAAGCAGGCACAGGTCTGATGGGAGGCTGCACTGAATACTATATTTTTTGAGATACATGCTGACTCCCAGACATAGCTTGATGAATTTAAGAGATGGATTACAACCCGAGTCACAGAGATAGATACGCTGGATCTAGCCCAGATGATGGAGGAGTTTGATATATTATAGGTAGATATACGCTCTCTCATAAATAGTTGTGTTACAACCACTTCCTCAGTTATACCACAGGTGGTCTATATATCACTTTTGCACGTACCAAAATAGTTTGATTTCTTTGTAGAGGGTGATGAGGAGGTCCCAATAGTTGGGACCAAGAGTGGTCACATAGACAACTTGAAGGACCCTAATTTACCATATGACCAGGCTGTTAAAAAGGCTAGGTATGATTTGATGGTGTTTGCATTCATCAATAGGTAGAGGCATGCATCTATAAAAGTGGGTGCATTATCTAGTATTGCACTGCCACCATTACCGCTTTCACCGGCTGATATACCCCCATATAGGGATGCTCATGATTCGGGTACCTAATCTATCCCAGGTATGTTCTCAATTCCCTCAATTTTATTTTAGCACATTAGGGACAGTACGCAGTTTTTAGTTGGGGGTAGGCATACCATGCTGCCATAAGTTTTATTATTGTGCTTCTTTTCCAATCGGCCACAGTATGGTTGTAGAACTGATATGCCTAGGATAATTTTGTATCATATTGTGTTTTATTTAGTATTATGTTTTGTTTTGGTATAATTAGGAGATTTGAAAGTATTTAGGGTAGTAGTCATGATTTGACTAATTTTGATACCCCTCCAAAAATTTGTGTTTTAGAATTGTGTGAATGTATATATGTGTGAACAGTGTGGATCTTGTTATGGCATTGGAATTAGGGACATGATAATCACTGTAACAAATACATGAATTGAATAGGTAGTAGTTGGTAATATTGATTCTATGCTACGTGTGAGTGAGATACTAGGCCTTTTTATTTTAGTACACTTTTAGCCTATATAAATATAGCACTTTCGATGCTTAAAACAAGAAAAATATGCAGGTTTCTGAGGTTATTTTGTTAGATGTGATTCTTTTTGGGTATGTTTTGCAGGAAATCATATTTTGGATGATAAGTTCATGAAAAAGGTGAAAGGTGTGTTTTTGGCTACTTTTTGGAGCAATTATAGATGTTCGGGACATTTTTTAGCTTGATCATGATCAAAGCATGTTCAAGAATCGAAGAAGAGCTGAAAGATGCTCCCCGACATGTACTCCGTGCGATGCATTATCCATAGCGTCGACCTTATCAACGTAGTGCACCAGCTTATGCGTCACTGGGCACGGTTTACACTCATAAAAACTGCATCTAGAGGGGAAATTGGGTAATTTTCCCACCCCAATTCATCCCCTAAAACATGAAATTAATCATTTCTAGGGCAAAACACTCATTATTTTCTCTTAAATTACTCAAGAACAAACCGTAGGGAATCTAATTTTAAGGCTCAATCTTGAAGAACACTCCACCAGTCTTCATTAATTCAAGTACCAAGGTATGTGAAGTGTTCATCCAAGGGTTTCTTCCATCCTTGGAGTCTAATAAACTCTTTTAAACTTTAAGTAGATTGATTTCATGATTTTCATGATTGGATTTAAGTGTATTCATGATTAAAATGTTAATTGGGTTTCTAATCTAGGGTTTATTACAAGATTCAAGTGGAATTGATTATCATGTGTGTAGTATCATGTGAATTCATGTTAAAGCCATTGAATTAGTGAATTTGGGAATTTATGTTATGATGCCTACATGTTGTTTTAGTATCATGTGCATAGTTGTGCTCCCCAAGTGTTTGTTAAAATGCTCATGTGAATTAGATGGGGAAAAAATCATGAAATGCTAGTATATGTGTAAAATTTTGCCTTATAAGTGTTTGATAAAATATCCCATTGGATGAGTTATGAACAAGTGCACAGTGTTGTGCTTTTCAAGTTTACTCTATGCTTTACTTTTCATGCTATCGAGTCCTAGGGGTATTCATTACCTAAAAATTTAGTTGTTTACCTAGAGCTATAGTAGTTATAGAACAATCTCAGTAGTGTTATGAATAGTAGTACTCAATAATCAGTCAAATTCTCAGTTCAGTATTTAGTTCAGAATTCAGTGAACTCAATCAGTTAACCAGATTTAGTAATACTCCATCAGTCAGCGAAACCCAGTGAAATCAGTTCAGTTCAATAGTATGATCAGTAAAAGTTTAGTCAAGCCTAGTATGGACTAGAAATCAATTCAGTGTCTACTCATTTAGGAGTAGGATTCAACATCGAGCGAACCCAAGGATGGGGTCATTCCTGCCAGCATAGGGTTTGACTCTTAGTAGCAATACCGATGTTATAGAACTACGTTGCCAGTGTAGGTTGAGATATCTTCCTGCCAGACTAGGGTTGATACATCTCATATGAGTTTTCCTACCAGCGAGGGTTGACAAAAGAGCTTCTTGTCAGAGAGGGTTAACTCACAGCTTGTCTTTACCCATGGCACAGTACTGATACCCTTCCAAATAGGGTTACAGGTTAGACCCCAATCCATTTAGAGAGGGGCATATCGGTTAGATGATTACCTCCCACAGTTTTAAATTCAATTTCACTTTTAGTACAGAATTTAGTTCAGTTCTACACAATCAGGAGTATCAAATACAGTCACCCTACTTAGTATAGAATTCAATTCAGTTCTACAAAATCAGGACTATCAGAAATATTAACCCAGTTATCAATTAGGACTGCTAGAAATAGTCACTCAGTTATTAGTATTACAGTATTAGTAAACTCAGATATCAGTTAATCAGTATCCAGAACTTAGTAACCAATGTTAATATGATCTCAGTTATAGTTTATGTATTCATGCATGTTCTCTTATTCAGTTATGTTCATGTTACTCAGTCAGTTATTGTTCATGCATATGAATCCATGCATATCAACCTACATCATTTAGCATACCAATACATTCAAAGTACTAACGCATATTTTTCTTTTGCGCTATGGTGTCTTATATCATAGGCTCAGACGCACAGGCTCCTAATCGTACTTAGCAGCCTAGCCTATCAGCAACATACTTAATGGTGAGTCCTCATAGTTTGAGTATAGAATATTATTTTAGTATTTCAGTATAGTCTTCAGTAGTCGGAGTTAGTTGGGGGCTTGTCCCATCAACTCCATAATTCACACAGTTAGAGGCTTTCAGACTGGAGTATTTCAAACAAATATTTCAGCATTCAGTTTTCAGTATTCAGTATTTGTTTTCATTTATGAACCCTATGGAAATTTCAGCCTACCTTCCACATTTATTTTAGTAATATTTGTATTACAGTTTTATTACTATTCAGTGTTCACAGCTGGTACCAGTCATGTTAGCTAGTGGTTCTTTGAGGTCACTAGCACCGTGTAGCGTCTGGGGTACAGACTCAGGGCGTTACAAACTTGGTATCAGAGCCTAAGGTTTAATAGTGTCCTAGAAAGTCTAAAGGCCACATCTAGTAGAGTATTCTACATAGGTGTGTAGCATGCCACACTTTTGGACAGGAGGCTATGAGATATTTTAGGAAAAGTTTCCCTTCTTTTAGTATTCATGTCCAGCGAGTGAGCATAAACTCATAATAAACTCTCAGTCTAATCCTTTCCCCTTCTATTTATAGAATATACCTCCAAAAAGGACTAAGGAAAGAGAAACGGGAGACCAACTACCATCTTAGACCATCCAGCCAGATCCTCTAGAAGAGCATGTCTCCCACATGGAATTCAGAGAATATTCACCACCATACCTCATTTTGTGGCAGCCTAGAATGAATGCCCAGCTGCCATCCCGACCAACCCAGTGGCCAATACTGCTGCGGCTAGGATTCGACACTTCACCTAAATGAACCATCCTTCTTTTATCGAGTCGAAGTCAGATGAGGAGCCACATGAATTTCTTGATCAGGTGTAGAAGGCTAAAAATATTATGGGGTGACTACTAGTGAGAATGTTGAGTTAGTCACATATCAATTATAGGATGTGGCTCACTCGTGGTTTAAATAGTAGAAAGTTGAGAGGGCCGCAGATGTAGAGCCCATAGAATAGGAGGAGTTTACTACTGCTTTTCTGGATAGGTTCTTCCCAATAGAGTTGAAGAAATTAAAGGTTTTAGAGTTTATTAATCTGAAATAGCGCAACATAATAGTATAAGAGTACTCTCTCAAGTTTACTCAGTTAGCTAGATATGCCCCTCATATGGTAGCAGATAGCAGATCTAAGATGAGTAAGTTTGTGTCTGGTATGTCTAATAGTGTGGTTAAGGAGAGTAGGACCAGAATACTGATTAAGAAAATAGACATATCCAGGCTCATGGTCCAATTCAGCAGATAGAGAAGGCTAAGAATAAAGAAAAGGAGAGGGATAATAAGAGAGCTAGAACAAGTAGCTTCAACTTTACCCAACCTAAGTCAGATAGTGGTAATCGTTCACATTTTTATCGAAAATCTTTAGTCCCAGCTCCGTCCTATGCCAGTGCTCCAGTTTCAAAATTCAGAGACAGCAATAAAGATAGGACGCCAGGCCCTAAACTACAGGGTAGTGTTAGCAGTGCCCAAAAAAATTCTCTCTGCCAGAAGTATGGTAGAAACAATCAAGGTATCTGTAGAGCTGGAAGTGATGTATATTTCAGATATAGCAATCTAAGCCACAGGGTTAGAAAGTGTCCTCAGGTGGATTTGCAGAGTCAGCATAATCGTCCCCCAACTCAGTCCGATCACCTGAATTAGTAGGGTGCTACTTCCAATGCCCATAGTGGGAAACACCCTAACAGAATCTATACACTTCAGTCCCGATAGGATCAAGAGAGTTCTCCTGATGTGGTCACTGGTACGTTATAAGTTTAGCATTTGCATGTTTATGCTTTGCTAGATCTAGGAGCTTCTTTGACCTTTCTAACTCCTTATATAGCGGTTGACTTCAGAGTCAGACCTGAAATTCTACTAGATCCTTTCACAGTCTCTACCCCAGTGGGTAAATCAATCATAGTCCATCGGGTATATTGGAACTGTCCAATTATGGTATCTCAGAAAGACACTTCAGCAGACTTAGTAGAATTAGAGATGACAGATTTTTATGTCATTCTCGACATGGATTGAATTCATTCATGCTATCCCTCAGTTGACTATAGAAACAAAATTGTCCAATTTTAAGTTTTGAATGAACCTGTCCTAGAACGGAGAGGTAGTACCTCAGCACTCAAGGGTCAGCTTATTTCTTACCTAAGGGTGAGAAAAATGATATCTAAGGGATGTGTCTATCAAATTATTTGAGTTAAGGATTCTAGTTTTGATACTCTCAGTCTTGAGTCAGTTTTAATAGCATGTGAATTCCCAGATATATTTCTTGAAGATCTTTCTAGAGTTCCTCTCGAGAGGGAAATTAACTTCAAAATAAACCTTCTTATAGATACTCAACCAATATCTATTCTGCCATACAGAATGGCCCCAGCAGAACTCAAAAAATTAAAAAAATAGTTGAACGATCTCCTAGATAAGGGATTAATCAGACCCAAAATATCCTCTTGGGGTGCACCAGTTCTATTTGTGCGTAAGAATGATGATTCTCTTAGAATATGTATTGACTACCATCAGTTGAATAAAGTTACAGTCAAGAACAAGTGTCTACTTCCCAGAATTGATGACTTGTTTAACCAACTTCAGGGTGCCAGTTATTTTTTTAAGATAGGCCTCAGATCAGGCTATCATCAGCTCAGAGTCAGAGAATGTGACATTCCAAAAATAGCCTTCAGAACTCGATATGGCTACTTCAAATTCTTAGACATGTCCTTTAGTCTTACCAATGCCCCAACAGCTTTCATGGACTTGATGAACCATGTGTTCAAGCAGTACTTGGACATATTCATCATAGTCTTCATAGATGACATTCTTATCTACTTATGCAATGAACATGATCATGCAGACCATCTCAGAATAGTTTTACAGACTCTTAAAAACTATTAGTTGTTCGCCAAATTTAGTAAGTACAAATTCTGGCTAAGGTCAGTAGCTTTCCTTGTCCTTATCGTTTCTGGTGATGGCATTAGAGTTAATTCCTAAAATACCAAAGCAGTAAGAAACTAGCCATACCCATCACTCCATCAGATATTAGGAGTTTCTTGGGCTTGGCCGGCTATTACCGATGGTTTATTGAGGGATTTTCATCTATTGCATCCCCTATGTCCAGATTGACTCAGAAGAAAGTTAAATTTCAGTGGTCAGATTCTTGTGAGAAGAGTTTTCAGGAGTTGAAGAGTCGACTTACTACAGCTCTAGTTTTGACTCTACCAGATTCTTTAGATGGGTTTGTGGTATATTGTGATGCCTCCAGAGTTGGTTTAGGGTATGTTTTGATGTAGAGAGGTAAGGTCATAGCCTATGCCTATAGACAGCTTAAGCCCCATGAGAAGAACTACCCCACTCATGATCTTGAGTTAGCAACTGTAGTATTTGCCTTAAAGATTTGGAGGTACTATTTGTATGGGGTACATGTTGATGTTTTCATAGACCATAAGGGCCTCCAATTTGTGTTCTCTCAGAAAGACCTAAACCTCCATTAGAGAAGGTGGTTAGAGTTGTTGAAAGACTATAACATGAGTGTTCTGTATCACCCAGGCAAGGCTAATGTAGTGGTTGATGCTCTTAGTAGGATGTCTATGGGTACTATTGCTCACGTGGATGAGTATAAGAAGAAGTAAGTTCAGGAAGTTCATCAGCTTGCCCGACTAGGTATCCGTTTAGTCGATTCAGTAAAAAAAAGTGTATGGGTGCAGAGTAGTTTAGAATCATCTCTGGTTTCCAAGGTAAAGAAAAAGTAGGATAAGGATCCCAGTTTAGTTAAGTTAAAGGAATCAGTTAGAGATCAAAAGACAAAGGTTTTCTCCCAAGGGGGAGATGGTGTATTGCATTGCTAGGGTCGGTTATGTGTGCCAGGTATAGATGTCTTGAGGCAGTGGATTCTTACAGAAGCCCATGGTATATGCCACTCTATTCATCTAGGGGCCACTAAGATGTACCACAACTTGCGGGAAGTCTATTGGTGGAGTGGGATGAAGAGAGATATTACAGAGTTTGTAGCTAAATACTTAATATGTCAATAATTTAAGATTGAACATCAGAAGCCTAGTGGGTCTATACAGAAGTTTAGTATTCCCACATGGAAATGGGAAAAAGTGAACATAGACTTTGTAATGGGTTTGCCTCGTACTCATTGTCAGCATGATTCTATATGGGTTATTGTAGAAAGGATGACCAAGTCAGCTTATTTTTTATTAGTCCATAACCCTTATTCAGTCGAGAATTATGCCAAGCTCTATGTCAGAGAGTTTGTCAGATTGCACGGAGTTCCATTATCCATCATCTCAAATAGAGTTACCCAGTTTACCTCTCATTTTCGGAAAGCCTTCCAAAAGGGTCTTGGTACCCAAGTTCACCTTAGTACAGCCTTCCACCCTCATACAGATGGTCAAGAAGAAAGGACCATTCAGACTTTGAAAGATATGCTAAGGGCATGTTCCATTGACTTTAAAGGTAGTTGGGATGACCATTTATCGTTAATTGAGTTTACATATAATGATAGCTATCATTCTAGAATTCAATGGCTCCATTTGAAGTGCTCTATGAGAGGAGTTATAGATCTCTCATTGGTTGGTTTAAAGTGGATAAGGCTGTAGTGGTAGGGCCTGATACCTTAGAAAAAGTTCAGTTGATCAGGGAAAGGCTTAAGACAGCTCAGAGCCGACAAAAATTGTATACTGATGTGTACAGAAAGGATCTCGAGTTTGATATTGGCGACTATGTGTATTTGAAAATCTCTCCTATGAAAGTAGTGAAGAGGTTTGGCAAGAAGGGGAAGCTTAGTCCCCGATATATCGGTCCTTACCGAATTCTCAGCCATTTTAGAAAGGTAGCTTACGAGCTTGAGTTGCCTTCAGACTTAGCTTCAGTGTACCCAGTGTTTCATGTCTCCTTGCTATAGAAATTCATAGGTGACCCAGTAGTTGTAGTCCCTGTAAAGGGTATAGATGTTCGGAATAGCCTCTCATATGAGGAACAGTTGAAATCCTTGATTATCAGATTCACAGACTGAGGAATAAAGAAGTCCCTCTAGTCAAAGTTCTTTGGTGGAATCAGTCCAGTGAGGGAGATACTTAGGAAGCAGAAGTAGATATGCGAACCAAGTATCCTCACCTCTTCTCTGTAAACTCAGACTCAGCTCAAGGTAACAGTTTTCCTTAAATTTACTCAGTTTCATGTTCAGATGTAGCTACCAACTTGGTATCAAGTAACATTGCATACTCAATCATGCATTCATGAATCGATTCAGTCATGTACTCATGCATCTTATATACATGTTCAGTATATAAACTCAACTTATCAGTAAAATCAGTTAAGAAACTATGCATCAATTATGCATGTTCAGTATGATAATTCAATATATCAATAGTCTCAACCATGAAACCATATTTCAGTTGTACATATCCAGTATGTACTTGTAGTCTATCAATTCCCCCATCTTAGTCAGTTTCATTCGAGGATGAATGTTCCCAAGGGGGAGATATTATAAGACTCCCTAAAATCCTAAGCTTAATTCAGTCCTTTAAAGCTTGTTAAGGGGTCCCAGACTTAGTAAATTTTAGTCAAGTATTCATACTTAGAGTTATTTTAGCATTCATCATTGGCGATCTTATTTTGCGACCCTTACGACCATTAAATGTTTATGTTTAAGCTGCTTCATGATCAGGAATGTCAGTAGGGGTTCTTGGGCGAGTTTCAGATTTTTTGAACATCGTTTGAAGCACGTTTGGGAGTCCAAACCAGTGTATCGATGTTGTCTCGACGCGCCGCATCTCCTATCGCATCGATGAATATTTTTCCCCAACTCCCAGTGTCAAATTCCTGTGAGCCGATGCAAACTAGACGCGTTGCAATGGCCAGAGCATCGACGTCATTAACGCAGCGTGCCGGCCAGCACGTTACTGGGCACGATTTTGGCTCATTAAAAGTTGCGTCTAGAGGGGAAATTGGGTAATTTTCCCACCCCTAATCATCCCACAAAATACGAAATTAATCATTCCTAGGGCAAAAAATTCATTATGTTCTCTTAAATTACTCAAGAACAAACCCTAGGGAATATACTTTCAAGGCTCAATCTTCAAGAACACCCCATCAGTCTTCATTAATTCAAGTACCAAGGTATGTGAAGTGTTCATCCAAGGGTTCCTTCCACCCTTGGAGTCCAGGAAACTCTTTTAAACTTCAATTATATTGATTTCATGATTTCCATGATTGGATTTAACTGTATTCAGGATTATAATGTTAATTGGGTTTCTAATCCATGGTTTATAATAACATTCAAGTGGAATTGATTATCATGTGTGTAGTCTCATGTGAATTCATGTTAAAGCCATTGAATTTGGGAATTTATGTTATGATGCCTACATGTTGTTTTAGTATCATATGCATAGTTGTGCTCCCAAGTTTTTGTTAAAATGCTCATGTGAATTAGATGGGGAAAAATCATGACATTCTAGTATATGTGTAAACTTATGCCTTACAAGTGTTTGATAAAATATCCCTATAGATGAGTTATGAACAAGTGCACGGTGTTATGCTTTTCAAGTTTACTCTATGCTTTACTTTTCATGCTATCGAGTCCTAGGGGTATTTAATACCCAAAAATTTAACTATTTACCTGGAGCTACAATTGTTACAGAATAGTCTCAGTAGAGTTACGAATAGTAGTACTAGTAATCATTCACAGTCTCAGTTTAGCATTCAGTTCAGAATTTAGTGAACTCAGTCAGTTAACAAGATTCAGTAGTACTCCGTTAGTTAGCGAAATCCAGTAAACTCAGTTCAGTTCAGTTTGATAGTATGATCAGTAATAGTTTAGCCAAGCCTATTATGGACTAGAAATCAGTTCAGTGTCTATTCAGTTAGGAGTAGGATTCATCACCGAGCGAACCCAGGGATGAGGGTATTCCTGCCAGCATAGGTTATAACCCTTAGTAGCAATCCCTGCATTACAGAACTATGTAGCCAGCCTAGGTTGAGATATCTTCCTGCCAGACTAGGGTTGATACATCTCATCTGAGTTTTCCTGCCAGCGAGGGTTAAAGAAAGAACTTCCTATCATAGAGGGTTAACTCACAGATTGTCATTACTCGTGGCACAGTACTGATACCCTTCTGGCTGGGGATACAGGTTATACCCCAATCCATCTAGAGAGGGGCATTTTGGTTAGATGATTACCTCCCATAGTTTCAGTTTCAATTTTAGTCTTAGCATAGACCTCAGTTCAGTTCTACAGAATCAGGACAATTAGACACAGTCACGCAGCTCGGTATAGAATTTAGTTTAGTTCTAAGAATTAGGACTGTCAAAAATAGTCACCCAGTTATCAATCGGGACTGTAAAAAATAGTCACTCAGTTATCAGTATTACCGTATCAGTAAACTCAGATATCAGTTAATCAGTATTCAGAACTCAGTAACCAATGTTAACATGATCTCAGTTACAATTTATGTATTTATGCATGTTCTCTCATTCTGTTATGTTTATGTTATTCAGTCAGTTATTGTTAATGCATATGAACCCATGCATATCATCCTACCTCATTTATCATACCAGTATATTCAAAGTATTGATGCATACTTTTCTTTTGTGCTATGATGTGTTATATCATTGGTTCAGACACACGGGTTCCTGACCGTATTTAGAAGCGCAGCCTATCAGCAGTATACTTAATGGTGAGTCCTCATAGTTCAAGGACAGAATATTATTTCAGTATTTTAATATAGTTTTCAGTAGTAGGAGTTAGTTGGGGGCTTGTCCTATCAACTCCATAATTCAGACAGTTAGAGGCTTTCAGACTAGAGTATTTCAGATAGATATTTTAGCATTCAATTTTCAGTATTCAATATTTGTTTTCAGTTATGAATCTTATGGTGATTTCAGCCTACATTCCTCATTTATTTCAGCAATATCAGTATTGCATTGTTATTATTATTTAGTTCTCACAGCAGGTAGCAATCATAGATTAGCTGGTGGTCCTTCAGGGACACTAGCACTGTGTAGCATCAGGGGTATAGACTCGGGTCATTACATTTATACTTTTGAATATGAATGCTATTGATTTCTTCACAAGTATGAGCACCCATAGCTAGGGTTATGGAAACCCTAGCGGGTTAATAAAGTAAGGAAAGTGCTTTCGTTGTCTGGATTTTACTGTTTGCATTCATTATGCTCTTGAAGTAAGGCTAAGAGGGGTTGTCTTCGGCCCCATAGTGGGTTTTAGATTACCTATCATGGCCAGGACCAGATTTGGGTCATGAAAAGCTTGGTATCAGGGCACGATTTAGGGTCGTTCGGTGTCTACTAACCCTTGTCAAGTAGAGTTCCTTTTATGAGTGTGTAGCAATTTCAGGCTATAAAGTCTCATTGCTATGAAAATTCTCTAGCTCCTGGCTCCTGGTGATACTTATGCTCAGTCACCTCAGGGAGACATCTATAATGTAGAGCTTCATCAGTCTATTCATATGCTTGATCAATTAGTGGAATCATAATCTCGTCGGTCTGATCCTGTCAGTCCTATTTCTAGTTCACCTGAGGTTACCCGAGTTGGCTTGTTTATGAGGTTGAATCCCCCAACCTTTACAGGCTCTAAGGTTGAGGAGAATTGTCATGACCTGACCCCAGACCTAGTAATGATGGGTATCTCAAGTCCATTGAGGACCGAAGACCACCCCTTTAGCCTAGTCAACCATAACACGATATGATAGACAAAGTGGAAGACAACCAGAATATAAGGATAGGATAATTACTGTACTCAAATGGAACTAAGAGTAAATAAGAAATAACCAACCCAGAATCTATCCATAAATGCCTCTATAATACAAGAATACTAACTTAGGTCAGGACATGCCCCCAACCATGGCCAAAAGACAATCCAAAAGTATGGAAAAAAACTCGATGGGATTTCGATACTAAAAAAGAATGCAATGAAATGTCCGACCTTCCAGAAGATAGAGGCTCACCATTTTAAAGCAGTCCAACCGACTAACCGGAACCACCTAACTCTGTACAAGGTAACCAAAAAACCCCTAGGACTCTACATCATGAAATAATACAGCATCCGAGGACAATTACTGGGGTGAATTCAGGATAAGGAATAATATTCATTTTCCAAACAAAACCAATCTTAATATACAAGTATACATATGTGCATATACATATATATATATATATACATATATAAATGAGAATATATATATATATAAAAGATGTTGGGGATAGGGTACGGGGTTTAAGCATCAGATTTAAAAACATTAACCAATATTGTGTAGCTCTAACCATTATAAAAAACCCATGGGCTATATGGGTCTGACTCCCTCACCGAAAGTCGGTGTGTTAGTCGCACAAATTAGAGAAGGCCAAGAAAAGGTCAGGGAATACATGATCTTTTTGCCAATCCAAGGTGTATATATATCAAGTGTGAACTATACACATGATCATGAAGATCCCTATGCCGGCAAACGTGGTTTTGAGTATCGGTCCCTTGGGACCTCCATCTTTCATGGTGAGCTACACAACCCTCTTTAAGCCTAGTTAAAACACTTGCACATAAACCCATCTATTTAACTAAGGAGTCTTTTATCAAGGCATTAACAGTTTGATATAGTCATATTCATTATGGATGTAAGCAAATCATCGTAAGATAGGGGAATCCATGACCCCTATCTGCCTATCTAAGTTGGGGGAATGCACGACCCCTATTTGACTCTCAAGTTCCAATTTAAAATCAATCAATGGCCTCCAAGGCCTTTTAAAATCATATATGTTCCATTAACCTTTTATGCAATGTAAGGTTTCAAAAGTGGGTTAAATTATGTATATCTATGCTCCAAAACTAATTTCATAAAGTTGGGTCAAGATTAAAGAAAATTTCAAACCATTAAACCATAGAGTTTGGGGGAATCCATGACCCCCTTAATTTATCAAATACATTTGGGAGAATCCATGACCCCTATCCTATCCACCATTCCCATTCCTATATTTATATATAAACCATGAGATAAACCATGAATAATAATTCCAAAACCATGCAAAAACCAACCAAGTAGTAATCATACAAAACCCTCAACCCATCATTCAAAACCCAATATTTAAATTATCATAAACCATGATTAAATATATTCTTTTATATAAAACCAAGTTAGGGAAGAGATACATTCTTAAAATACCAAGAATTTATAGAAGGAAACCTCAATTTGAACCCTAGGTGCTAAATCCTTAGAAACCATAGCTTCCTTTTGCTTTGGGAGAGTTTAAGAGACAGAACTGTGTTTTGATTTGTTTATGGATGATAATGAGACCCTATAAGTGTTTTTATATCGTGGGTAATGAGTTAAGGATAGGAAAAGACTAAAATTCCCTTGATAAAAATGTGCAAAAAAAATTCGCCAATCTTGACGGGTAAGGTGATGACTCGTAATGACCATCTATGAGTATTTTCCTGGAATCGTAGTTTGGGAAGTAACTCAGGGCACCCTTACTGTTATGGTAATAATTCCCTCCCCATGACTCGTGACCACACCTTATGACTCGTAGGTACTTAGTCGTGGTCCAAATAGAAACCTGG
This sequence comes from Capsicum annuum, assembly GCF_002878395.1. Lineage (NCBI taxonomy): Eukaryota > Viridiplantae > Streptophyta > Magnoliopsida > Solanales > Solanaceae > Capsicum > Capsicum annuum. The sequence continues at coordinate 61,725,250 of NC_061116.1, read as the reverse complement.
AAAATCCTCACTGGTTAAGATATGATTGGTACCATTTGTGACAGTGATAACGACTCATTACATGAGTCATCACCTGGACAGTGAGCTCAACATACATGAAATTTTTTAAGCCAAAACCTAGGGTGTTATATACCTACCTAAAAAAATCATACATCCCAGAATAAGGAGTTAAGGTACCCAGTAGCATGAATACAAGACAATGAAACCACAAAACCATGAGAAAAATCTGAAAATTAATAAGAGAAAAAAGAGAACGATACCTCAAACACTTCCATCTAATGTGGGGAACAAGAATGGATATTTGGACTTCATGTCCTCTTTAACTTCCAAAGTAGCTTCTTCTACTTTTTGATTCCTCCAAAGAACTTTTACCAAATCCATATCCTTAGTCCTTAATCTACAAACTTGCCTATTCAAAATCTCAACTGGGGCTTCCTCATAGGACAAAGAATTTAAAATACCAACGTCTTTCACAAGGATAATCAAAGAAGGGTCACCCACACACTTCTTCAATATTAACACATAGAAATTTATATAAACAGAACCTAAACTCGCAGGCAATTCTAAATCATAATGGCAGGTTGTGAAATATAACTGTGAAGGTGTGAGTCTAATGGACAAACACTAGAAACTCATGTTTACTGACATGAGGATTGGTAATTGTAACGCCCCAAAAAATGGGTCCTGGAGCATCACACGGTGCTTGAGGCTATGACTAGCCCCAAGCTAACCCTTTGAGCCATTTTCATTCAGTTTAACACAAATCAATGGGGTTCCATAAATAACCCTCAAATATCAATAGAGTAATCATCATCGAAGAATAAAAGAATTTCAGAAAGATAACAAAATACGACTTATGAGTCAACTCCCAACATCTATACTAGTCTGACAAGCCTCTAAGAAAATCAATAAAACCAGTGAGCCATTGAGACATGCCTCAACTGACTCATACTCAGTTATCAAATGTAAAAGATTCCGTGAAACCAACATCAGACATCACGTCCTCGGAACATGAGGACTCACCATAATAGAGGATGTAGAACAGCATGCCCAAAAAATTACTGTCGAACCTAGAACTGAGCACCTGAACCTATATTTTGAGAAAATACAGCCCACATCCAAAGATGTGGGTCAGTACCATGGAAAGGAACCAAGTATATGGGGGTGTATGCAGTTGTATAAACATCATCATCATAAATATTTATAAGAAATATGCAGGATGTATGAAAAACTCACATAGCCCGAAGAAAATCATCATAATCATGAGAGGATGAGATAAGTACAATAACACATGTGAGTCATCATATAATTTGTCAATCACTTTCAGTTCATCAAGAATATCAATTCTCATAATGTAAATATCATTTAAATCTTTCGAAAGAATAACTTTCACAATTCCACTTTCAAAACACTTCACCATTCACCATAGACACAAGGAAACACACACACACTGGGAGATCCTATAACTGACATAAACTATGTGAGCTACATGGAGTCTAACGTACAACCCACGTTGGGGAGAGTCATCCTATCCTTGCCATCGAAGTAGGACTATCAATATCAAATCCACACAAATTAGTGATCACTATATAAATCAGCCTCAGGCTCACTCCTATGGGGACACGTAGTTCTAGGGAAGTAAGGTTGCTTTATACCTCCCACTCGGTGCTAAAGATTTCTCCCGGACTTAGCTTAGATCATTTCAAAGACAATCTATAATAAAATAATTTAGTAATATATAAATATACATCGGGAGCCATCATGCTTCCCATCTATCAAAATCAACCACGTTGTAGATTTCTTTCACACTCGAGTTCAAAACAACTCCATTAATACCAAAAGTTTAAATCGTTCAAAATATCTCAAATATTCAACATCAACGTGCTTATAACACACAATTTCTCAAAAAAACACAATTTCCAATGGGGATTCACGACCCAAATATCAAAATCATGATAAATATCGTTCAAGATTCATGTTTTATATCTCCACACATGTAAATTCATATTTTAAAATTATAAACATCAAGATTTCATAATAATCATCATAAGATATGGGTTCATGCTTCAAATTCATAAAAATCAAATAAAAATCATGTCTTTGTAAAGAAAATTACTTTTGGGCACAAGAACGAAAGAGAGTTCTTGTTGAAAAACCCCACATACCTTATATGATGAACTTTAGATCGATACTCATTTTTGAGATGTTAATCGTGCCTTTGAATGATGGCTCTTGAAGTTCTTGAACTAGGAACTTGGAATCTTGAATAAATTTGCAGAATTAATAGTGAACTTTAGAGGTTCTTGAAGTTGGATGTAGGAGCTTAGGGTTTTCTTTTTGAGGGAATTTGATAAAATATAACATATAATGCTTCTAATAGGCTTTAATATAGGGTTTTGATGGATTTTGGGTGAGAGGGAATGACCAAAATGCCCCTAAAAATCAAATAATTCTTGAATCTGTCCTTTGGTGGACTATTTTGATAGTTTGAAGTAGATCAACCATAACGTTTTACTCCGATATCTAAATTGGATAAAACCAATTTTATTAGAAATAGGACTCTCATATATTTCCATTGATATATAGTATCTTACCCAAATCATTGTGTACGAGGGGTTATGATTGTTTGAAGTTGACTTAAAAATTCGCTTTTGATAGGCTAAAGTAGATCGACCATAACTTTTTACTCCGAAAGACAAATTGGATGAAACCAATTTCATTGGAAAGAGAAGTTGCAGAGCTTTCTGTTGATATATATTAGATCACCTAGATCATTATTTACAAGTATTTATTATTGTTTAAAGTTGGAGCAAAAATACTCCAGGCCTCAGTACTTTTTCCTGCACGTTTTACTGTTCACTACTATTCATAGTTCGATCGGAATGTTCATAACTCATCGCTCAAGTGACCGTTTTGGATGATCCACATATTGTTAGAAAGATTATTCAATGCTCTATGCAATGGTGGGTCATAATCTAAGACATTCCACACGAAAAATTTATAATTCATTCTATAAGATAGAACCCAACACGTTTATGCACAAAATTTCAACAAAAAATTTCCTGGGGTATTACAGTAATGGTGACCATATACTTGTGCGGTACATTAGAATCCCCTAAGTTTATACTTTTATATATGTATCATAGAGAGAAAAGGGTACACAAGAATCCCCATCCCCTATAATATCTCTGGTTCATGCCGCTACACACACTAGGGCCCGTTCATGGGGTAACACTGGACCCACATAGCCCATGGCTAGTTTTAGGACAGTCAAGCTACACATCCCAAGTTAAAGTTTTAAATGCATGTTAAACCTGATTCCCTTTCTCGGCTTGGTAAATATGTATGTGATTGCATATGTTTCTTTACTTTGGCTTTGAATAATGGAAATATTTTATCCTTATTCCTGAGTACATGCTATCGTTCACCTGCCAACTCATATTCGGGTGTTGTATCCCCATGCGATGTAGGAATCGTCCATACTATTCTTCCTACTCAGTAACTTAGATTCGAGGACAACATTTGTGTCAGACTGAAGTGGTGAGCTTCCATACACCAGAAGACTCCATTTCATGTTATAGATATCTTTTCATACTTTTGTTTATTTCTTGGACTTTGGTTTTAGCTATAGTCAGGGGCATGTCCTGATTGGATGTTCTTTGTTTTTGGTTAGAGGATTTCTGTGACTACTATAGTCATGGGCGGTGTCAACATTGGTGTCAGCCTTTGTATTGGTATTGGTATTGGGGCTAACACTGGTTGGATATTTGGATGGTTATGGCCATAGATTTTATTATGTCTTTGATTTCTTATTGTTCCATCTTGTTATATGTTCAAAATTCATCCGACATAGGGTACAGGGTAGTTATGGTTTGATATTGGGGGTGGTCTCCGTTCTCTGTTAGTCTTGAGAAAACTAACACGACTAGGCCTTAGTTCTAGTTGTCTCAACTGAGCTTCCCTTTCTTCTAAAACTGCATCACTCCCTTCATAGGAAAAACTTTCTAGAACACCCCATCATTAGTTGTAAACTCTAACTCCATTCGCCTTACATCTGCATAGGACTTCTTGTGACTTTGGGTAGTCTTAAGCCTATCTCTAATCAGCTTCACCTTTTTCATGGCTTAGTGAACCAAGTCAAGACTAAGCAACTTAGTCTTACTAACCTCAAACTACCCAATAGAAGACCAATACCTCTTACCATAAAGAGCCTCAAAACGAGCCATATGAATTATTAAATTATAACTATTTTTATATGTGAACTCAACGATAGGTAAGTGATCAACCCAACTACCTCAAAAATCAATCACACAAGCCCTTAGCACATCCTCCAAAGTCTAATAGTCCACTTTTCTTGTCCATCCATCTGAGGGTGGAAAATGGTGCTACGGTTTACCTTAGTCCCCAAACCTTTCTAAAATGAATGCCAAAAGTAAGAAGTAAATTGTGTACGTCAGTCTAAAAAGATGGAAATAAGCTCTCCATGCAACTTGACAATTTCTTGGATAAATAACTTAGAATACTCCTCTCCAGAGTAGTTTGTCCTCATAGGTAAGAAGTGAGCAGACTTAGTCATCCCATCCACAATAATCTAAATCGAATCATACTGGTTGCGAGTCCTTGGAAGACCTGTAATGAAATCTATGTTGATAATCTCACACTTCCATACAAGAAACTCTATCTCTTGAGACATCCCTCCAAGAATCAAGTGTTCAACCTTCTTGCTGCATATAAACCATAAGTCTGTAGATATCTATGTCATTATTAGCATTGTAGCCTTACACTCCAACACTAAGTCCCCTGACAACTAAGAAGCAAATTTTCTCATCTTCGCCCTCATGAAAGACACCAACTACAGAGCATAACGATACAACTATTAAAATTTTAGTGCATACTCCTTAACACTCATCTTGCCCTACTTCAGATTCACAAACTCTTCTTCCTTAGCTTCCCCCATCTACTAAGGAAGGAAATGATCAAAAAAGGCACCCAAAAATTCATCCCATAAAGTTGGCTCCACATCATCACCTCTCAACTGCTTCTACTCCTCATATCGCTTATTAGCTATATCTTTTAATTGCTATAAAACAAACTCCATACCTTTAGAATCGGTATCATGCGTCACCCTGAATATCTTCTCCATATCATTCACAAACCCTTGAGGATCCTCCTCAACCTTAGAGCCTATAAAGGTTGGGGGATTCAAGATCATAAACTATCCAACTCTAGTGACCTCATAAAAAAGAGCAATAGGACCAACACGATCTGACTGATGAGACTGAAAGGTCGCCTACTTAGTAAGAAAATGAATAGACTAACAAAACTCTGCATTAGAGATGTCACCCTAAGGTGCTGGGGCAAGAGTATCATCACCCCAGAAAGCTCAAAGAGTACTAGTAGGAATTGGTGGAACTTACAAGGGGCATTATAATTAGGAGCAGGGACCCTAGACCGGGTCTACACTTCATAAGAAGGTCTAGTTCCATCAACATTGTCCTCAGTAAGACGGAAGGTGCAGCAGTGTTTCTATGAACATCAGATCTTTGAGGAGGCATCATCTGAAATGTGAGTAAACCCAAGTTAGGGAAATTCAAGACACCAGACTATATAGCCCAAAATAGAACACAACAAAGGGAAATATTCCTAAATTTCATGTAGCCTCTCCTTTATATGTGTAGCATGCTATACACCAATAAAAGAAATTCAACTGGGCACGTGTTTATGAAAACCCAACAACCCTGAACCTAGATCTAATACCAAGCTTGTCATGACACAACCCCAAGCCTAGTCGCAATGGGTATCTCAAGTCCACAGAGGACTGGAGACCACCCCCTTATCCTAGCCAACCAAAACATAATACGATAAAAAGCAGAAGACAACCAAAATATAAAGATAAGATAATTAATGTACTCAAATAGATCTAAGAGAAAATAAGCAATAATCAACCCACTATCTATCCATAAAAGCCTCTACAATACCAGAATACCAAATTAAGTTGGCACATGCCCCGACCATGGCCAAAATACAATCCAAAAGTATGAAAAGAAACTGATGGGATTTTGATTTTCATAAATAAAGAAATGAAATATTTGACCTTCTAGAAGATTAGGAATCATCACTTCAATGCATTCCAACCGACGAACCAAAATCACCTAACTCTGCAAAAGGAAACCAAAGAACCCCTAGGACTCTACATCATGAAATGATGTAGCGTTTGGGGACGATTAATGGGGTGAGCGCTAGCATGTAACTCAGGATAAGAGATAATATAATGTCATTTTCTAGAAAAAAATAAACTCAATGTACATGTTCATATACGTGCATATTCATATATATATATATATATATAAGATATTGGGATAGGGTACAGAGTTTAAGCATCAGATTTAAAGACATTAACCTAGACTATGTAGCTCTAACCATCCTAAAAATACCTATGGGTTATATGGGTCTAGCCCCCTCCACCAAAAGGGCCTCAGTATATGTTAGTCATACGAACTAGAGAAGTCAAAGGAAAGGCCTTGGAATCCACAACCCCACACCAATTTAAGGTATATATATCAAGTGTTAACTATGCACATGATCATGAAGACCACTACATCAGTAAACGTGGTTTTCAATATCAGTCCCCCTGGGACCTCTACCTTCTACAGCAAGCTATATAACCCCTTTTAAGCCTAATTAAAAAACTTGCACATAAACCCATCCATTTAACCAAAGAGACATTTATCAAGGCATTAACAATTTAATATTGTAATACCAATTATACTTGTAAGTTAATCCGTGTAAGATGGGGGAATCTATGATCCCCAACAGTCCCTCTAAGTTAGGTAATCCACGATCTCTATTTGATTCCCAAGCTCTAATTTAAAAATCAATCCATGGCCTCTGAGGTATTTCAAAATCATTTATGTTCCATTATCCTTTCATGCAATGCAAGGTTTCAAAAGTGGGTTAAATCATGTATATCCATGTTCCAAAAGCAATTTCAAACTATTAAATTATAAAATTGGGAGAATCCACGACCCCCTTAATTTATCAAATCAAGTTGGGGGGATCTATGACCCCATCCCATCCACTATTCCCATGCACATATTAAGATCAAAACCATGAGATAAAACATGAATAACAATTCCAAAACCATGAGAAAACCAACCAAGTAGTGATCATACGAAACCCTCAACCCATCATTCAAAACCCAATAATTAAATTCTAATAAACCATGATTAAATACATATTTTTTAGCCTTATATTGATCATATGACTAACTATATATTTTGTATGATGTGGATACGGGTCAGGTGAACCAAATCATAAGTTGTCTAGTATGTTGTGGTTGGGTTACTGTTGTAGCTACAACTTGGCTCTAAGTACGAGTGGCTTACTAAGAGCCATGAGGTAGGGTATAAGTAGTATAGTGGAGATGAACATTGTCCAGTGTCCAACCCCTTTGATTTTATCTTAGATACGACTTATGGGTACAACTCGTATATTATGGGTATGAGTATGGCAAAGGGATCCATATGGTGGATAGTATATGGATATCTAACCTTCTATTCTGGGTACAACTGGATAGTACCACCTGTATGATGTGAGTACAAGTGGAGGGGTTCAACCATACCCACCTGCGAGAATTTATACAGTTTAAGTTTGGGGTATTCTAGATATTTCCCCTATTAAAACACTCTTGGTAATTCACCAACATACTATTCCCAAGTCAAACACTCTAAATTTTCTCTCAAAACCCTTAGTTCAAAAAGGAGGCTACGATTTCTTCAAGGTGGTCAATTAAGGCTCGCAGGGGTGGTTTCTCTCCATCTTCTTTGGTATCTAAGGCATGTTACTCCTCTCTCATTATTATTGAAAAATAAAAGCATGTTTTACTTAATGTTTTTTATGGAATTTTATGGGTTTGTGTTGGTTTTGAAATATGTGTTTGGGTTTTTTGGTTACTAATGGTCAGATGATGTTTCCCATGTTATTTTTTATGTTATAATATTTGTTTGAACCTGTGGTTGCATGGGAATGGTTAATTGCATCTTGGTTTTGGTTTTGGAAACTATATACCCTCAACATATTTGTAAAAATGCCTATAAGAATATTTTTGTCACATAGTTTAACTTTTATTTAAAAATGTCCATTGCATAATATGTTAATTGAACCCTAAATGGTTTAATTAAATTAAATGATTTGGAAATTCCTTGGTGGCCATTATTTTGATTGATTGGAAATCCTATGGGGTACATGGAAATCCCCTAAGTATTGGCTAATGACATTGCTTGCAAGGTATAGTTTGCATGATGATACCAAGTCATAATGCCTTGGTAATTAACTCTGGAATCGGTGATTTAGTTATGTGCTAAAGGTTTTTAATAGGGCAATAATGGCAGGTTGTGATAGTTAACTACGAAGGTATGAGTCTGATGGACGGACACTGGAAACTCATGTTTTCCAACATAAGGGTTGGTCATGGTGACCATATACTTGTGGGGTACATGAGAATCCCCTAAGTTTATACTTCTATATATGTATCATGGAGGACAAAGGGTACACGGTAATCCCCGACCCTTATGTTATGTCCGATTCGTGCGGATATATGCATTGGGTTCCATTTATGGGGTAACATCGAACCCATATAGACCATGGATGGTTTTAGGATGATCAAGCTACACAGCCCAAGTTAAAGTCTTAAATGCATGTTAAAATCGATTTCCTTTCCCGGCATGGTAAATATGTATATATGTATGTGCTTTCATATGTTTATTTACTTTGGTTTTGAATAATGGCAGTATCCTTATTCTCGAGTATATGCTAGCATTCACCTGCTAACACATTTTTGAGGGTTGTATCCCTACGTGATGTCTGAACCGACCATACTACTTCTGCTCAGTGACTTGGATTTGGGGACAACATTTGTATCAGACTAAAGTGGTGAGCTTCCATACTCTGAAAGACTCCATTTCATGTTATGGATATCTTTTCATACTTTTGTTTATTTTTTAGACTTTGGTTTTGTCTAAGGTCAGGGGAATGTCCCAACTAGATATTCTTTATTTTCGGTTAGAGGCTTTGCGTGACTACTATATTCATGGGCAATGTCTGTATTAGTCTCATCCTTGGTATTGGGGATGACACCGCTTGGATATTTGGCTAGATGTTTGGATGGTTATGGTTATGGATTTTACTATAGTCTTTGATTTCTTATTGTTCTACCTTATTATAAGTTTGAAATTCATCTGACATAGGGTACTAGGCAATCATGGTTAGGTATTAGGGGTGGTCTCCAGTCCTGGTTGGTCTTGAGGCACCCAACATGACTAGGTCATTGTTTGGATCGTATTAGATTAGTATCAGAGCACTAGGGTCATGTTCACTTGGGAGTCCATTAGCCATGTCGATTATAGTCTCTTTTAAGAGTGTGTAGCTTGCCATACTTTTAAGAGAGAGGCTACAAGGTATTTAGGAATGCTTCTCTTTCTTGTGTTCTCTTTTTAAGCTATAGAGTCTAAGGTCTAAAATTCTCCTCTAATTCCTGTTTGTTTGCTTTTTAGATCATGCCTCCTCAATGATCTTAAACTGACGAAAACTTTTCTGTCCCAACTGGGGATAATGCTAATAGGGCCCATTCTACTCATAGGATCCATACTTAGTCTAGGGGTCTAGTTTCAAATTATTTTGGAGTTCCACTAATTTTCTCTAGTCTATCTCAAACTCCTCAAGCTGAAGTGATGAACCCGAAGTTTTATTAGTCCATTCATATGTTGGCATAGTTGGTAGCTTCTCAGTCTGAGCGTGGTATTCCTGTTAATCTATATTTTGAGGCTATAAGGGTTAGCTAGTTCATAAAGTTAAACCCTCTGACCTTTACTAGTATTAAGATGGAGGAGGATCCTCAGGGTTTTCTGGATGAAATAGAAAGGATTTTCTAATTTATCCATGCCACTAATGTGAAGGGCGTGGAGTTTGTCGTCTATCAACTGAAAGATGTGGCGTACGAATGGTATGAGGAATAAGATCAGAAAAAGAGTGATAATGTTGAGTCATCTCTGTGGGAGGATTTTTCTAATACTTTCCTAGATTGCTTCTTTCCTTAGGAGTTAAGGGAATAAAAGGAAAAAGAGTTTATTAATCTGAAGCAAGGTAAGATATATGTCAAAAAGTATACCTTACAGTTTCACCAGTTATCTCAGTATGCTTCAGAGGTGGTTTCTAGCATGAGAGCTAAAATAAGGAAGTTCACTTTTAAGTTGTCTAGAGAATTGATATTGGAGAGTAAGGATACCTTATTGATCAAGGATATAGATATCTCCAGGTTGGTTATATACATACAATAGGTAGAGGATGAGAAGAAGAAGCAAGCTAAGATAGGGGAGAGGTAGGGCAAGAAATTTAGGTTCTCTAAGTATGGTGGTGGCCAGCATCAGAGTGGTAGGGATGGAAGGAAATGGCCCAAAAAGAAGTGGGGAAACTCTGGATCTTACTCAATGGCTAGTGCTCCTTACCCAAAGTCGTCAGGTGATAGGCATTTCCATGGTGACGATAACTTTAGGTCAAAGGGTTCCCAATCTCTAGCTAGTGTGTCCCAGTAAGCTCCATCATATCCTCTCTGTAGGTTTTATGGTAAATTGTATTAGGGTTTCTGTGATGAGAGGAGGGACAAGTGCTCCAACTATATTCAATCAGGGCATATGCTTAAAAACTGTCTTGTTGGTAAGGTCGCTTTGGGAGCAAACAAGGTTCTAGTTTCTTCATCATCAACTTCAGCACCAAAGGGTAAACCATCTAGTTATGGAATTAGTCAGAACTGTATCTATTCTTTCACCACTCGACAAGAGTATGAGGCATTGCCTGATGTCGTGACTGGTACGTTGAAACTCTTTTCCTGTGATATATACTATTTACTTGATTTGGGGTCCACTCTCTCTTATGTGACAGCCTTTGTGGTTGTGCATTTTGGTTTTGGTCTCGAGTATATTTCAAACCCTTTTTCTATATCTACCTCAGTAGGTGACTCTATGATATTTAGCAGAGTCTATAAGGGGTGTGTAGTATCTATTGTAGTAAAAAAACTATGGTGGATCTATTTGAATTAGATATAGTGGATTTCGATGACATATTAGGGATGGAATTATTCATGTTATGCTTCTCTAGACTGTCAAACCCATAAGGTCGTCTTTAAAGTCCCTAATGAGCCGGGTGCTGAATGGTAGGGTGGTTCCCTAACTCCTAAGAGGAAGTTCATATCATATCTTAGAGCTTGGAGATTGATCTCCAAGAGATATTTCTATCATCTAGTTTAGGTTAAAGATTTTAACTGGGATAGTCCTTGTTTGCATTCCATCCAGATGGTGAATGAATTTACTGAGGTCTTCCCTGATGACCTTCCTGGTGTTCCTCCTGATAGGGAGATTAAGTTTAGGATTGATCTTGTTCTGTACACTCGTCTAATCTCTATTCCTCCGTATAGAATGGCTCCAGCTGAGTTAAAGGATCTTAAAGAGAAACTCACGGATCTTTTAGACAAGGGTTTCATTCGTTCTAGTGTGTCGCCATGGGGTGAACCTGTATTATTCATGCTTTTGAAGAATGGTTTCCTTCAGATGTACATTGATTACCGACAGTTAAACAAGGTAATGGTAAAGAATAAGTATCTCATTCCAAGGATAGATAATTTGTTTGATCAGTTGTAGGGTGCTAAGTTTTTCTCCAAAATTGATCTTTGATTCAGGTTTCATCAGTTAAATATTAGAGAGGTCGATATCCCTAAGACTGCCTTCTGTACTTGGTATGGCCACTTTGAGTTTCTAGTTATATCTTTCGAGTTGACCAATGCCCCAACGGCATTCATGAATTTGATTAATAGGGTCTTCCATCAAATTTTTGGATCTATTTTTCATTATTTTTATAGATGATATTTTTTGTATTCAAAGAGCGAGGTGGATCATGGAAATCACCTCCGTATTGTATTGCAGACCTTGAAGGAGCAACAGTTGTAAGCCAAATTTTCAAAATGTAAATTCTGGTTGACCACTGTCACTTTTTTGGGTCGTATCATTTCTAGTAAAGGTATCATAATGGATCCACAGAAAGTTGCAGTGGTGAAGAAGTGGCCTAGACCCATGACTCCAACCGATATATGAAGCTTCTTGGGTTTAACTGGTTACTAAATAAGGTTTATGGAGAGTTTTTTTTACTATAGTTGCCCCATTAACTAAGTTGACTCAGAAAAGGATAAAGTTCTTGTAGCCTGATGCTTAGGAAGGGAGTTTTGAGAAGCTGAAGGATAAGCTAACTTCGGCTCCAATTTTGACTTTTCCTGAAGTCACTGATGGGTTTATGATCTACTATGATGCATCCTATATGGGACTGGGTTACAGCATGGCAAGGTGATAACTTATGACTCTAGACAGTTGAAGGTGCATGAGAGGAATTATCTGGCTCATGACTTGGAAATATTAGCTGTGGTATTTGTGTCGAAAATCTGGCATCACTATTTATATTAGGTGCATATGGATATCTTTTTTAATCATAAAAGCCTGCAATACGTATTTACTCAGAAAGAGCTTAACCTCAGACAAAAGAGATGGCTTGAGCTTCTCAAGTATTATGACATGAGTCTTTACTACCACCCAGGTAAAGCTAATATGGTTGTTGATGCTCTTAGCAAGTTATCTATGGGGAGTCTGGTTATATGTATAAAGGAAAGCGGGAGTTGGTGAAGGACATTCGCCATTTGGATAACCTTGTAGTTTGCCTCTTAGACTCTGAGGGTGGTGGTGTATTTGTGCAGGAAGTGATGTAGTTGTCTCTTGGTGTTGAAATCAAGGAGAAGTAGCTGATTGATTCTGTTTTGATGAAGATCAAGGCAATGTAGATGGACAAAAAGTGATGGCCTTTGAGATAAGTAGCGATGGTACTTTGTGGTACCAAGGGGGGTTATGTGTTCCTAATGTAGTTGGTTTTTGTGAGAGGATCTTGGATGAGGTGCATGAGTCACGCTATGTTGTTCATTCTGATTCGATGAAAATGTATCATGACCTCAAAGAGATGTATTGGTGGAACAATATGAAGAGGGACGTGGCTAATTTTTTTGCCAAGTGCATTGTGTACCAACAAGTAAAAGTTAAGCACATGAGGCCCGAAGGATTGTATCAAGAAATTGAGTTGCCTAAGTGGAAGTAGGAAGTAATCAACATGGATTTTGTCACCAGTCTTCCTTGATCTCAAAATCAAATTGATTTCGTTTGGTTCATCATGTAAAGGATAACAAATTTGGCTCACTTTTTGCCAGTGACGACTAATTTCTCGACTAAGGATTATGCAAAGTTGTACCTTTAAGAGATTGTAAAGTTGAATGGGGTACCTATTTCTATCATCTCAAATCATGGTACGCAGTTTTCATTGCACATTTAGTGGTCATTTTAGAAAAGGTTAGGGATAAGGTTAGTCTAAGTAATTCTTTTCACCCACAGTTGGATGGGCAAGTAGAGAGAACTATTCAGATATTGGAGAATATGCTTAGAGCTTGCATGATTGACTATGGTGGTAGTTGGGTTGAGCACTTACCTCTTGTAAAGTTTGCTTACAATAATAACTACCACTTTAGCATTGGGATGGCTCCGTTTGAAGCATTATATGGTAGGAGATGTAGGTCTGATATTGGGTGGTTTGATCTTGGTGAGGCGGATATGTTTGGCCCAGACTTGGTTCACCAGGCTATGGAAAAGGTGAAGATGATTTGGGATAGGCTTAAGGCTGCCCAAAGTCGCTAAAAGTCTTATGCAAACATGAGGTAAAGGGACTTGGAGTTTGAGGTTGGAGATAGGGTGTTCCTAAAGGTGTCTCCCATGAAGGGAGTGATATAATTTTTGAAGAAGGGGAAGCTCAGTCCCCAATATATGGGTCCTTATATAATTTTAAGGAGGGTTGGTAATGTTGTATATAAGTTGGAATTGCTTCTAGTTTGAGTTCCATTCACCTGGTGTTCCATGTCTCTATATTGAGAAAGTGCATTGGTGATTCATCGCAAATTATTCCTATCAATTATATTGGTATTTCAGAATCCTAATATTATGAAGAGATCCTAGTTGAGATCTTGGATCGTCAAGTTTGTCGGTTGCGGACCAAGGATGCAGCCTTGGTAAAGGTTCTATCGTGGAACCATAAGGTGAAAGGGGCCATATGGGAAGCTGAAGATGACATAAAGTCCAAGTATCCATTCCTATTTTCTGCTCTGAAAATTTGAGCGGAAAGTATGTGTTCCTCACAAAGTCTTTGTTTTCAAACTTTGTTAAAGGAAGGATTGACTTCCTTAGTATCTTTGTTTTTTAACTTGGTTAAAAGTAAGGGTAGAGATGTTTAGGGGTTTAATCGTGCTTGTATTGCCTTGTCCCATTATTTGAGGACGAATGATCTAAGTGGGAGGGATTTGAAACACCTTGTGTTCTGGCCCTTGCATAATTTCCTGAGTTTGAGACTTTTGTTGATCATACGACTCACCATTTGTATGGGTACGGGTCAGGTTACACAACTCGTAAGTTATCCAATGTGTGGTGGTTAGGTTTCTTTTCTATATATGACTTGGCTCTGCGTACGAGTGGCTCACTAAAAGCCATGAGGATAGAGTACGAGTGGTATAGTGGAGTCATACGTTATCCAGTATCCAACCCCTTTGATTATATCTTGGATACAACTTATGGATACAACTCATATATAATAGGTACGAGTGGGGAAATAGGAGTCGTATGGTGTATAGTGTGTTGATGTCCAGCTTTAGTTCTGGGTATGACTAGATGGTAACACTCGTATGATAAAGGTACGAGTGAAGGGGTCCAAACGTACCCACCTGTGGGAATTTTTAAAATTTATGTTGGGGTATTTTGGACATTTCCTCTCTTAACTACTTTTGACCCCACGACTTAAAACACTCTTGGGAATTCATCAACCTACTATTCCCAAATCAAACACTATAAAATCTCTCTCAAAACTCTTAGTTCAAAAAGGAGGCTAGGGTTTCTTCAAGATGGTCAATTAAGGCTCTCAAGGGTGGTTTCTCTCCATCTTCTATGGTATCTAAGGCATGTTACTCCTCTCTCATTGTTAGTGCAAACTAAAAGCATGTCTTACTTAATATTTTTCATGGTATTATTGTGGGTTTGTATTGGTTTTTAAATATGTGTTGGGGTTTTTTGGTTACTAATGGTTGGATAATATTTGCCATGTTCTAATTATGGTTTTGCATGTTATAATGTTGGTTTGAACATGTGGTTGTAGGGGAATGGTTAATTGGTTCTTGGTTTTGGTTATAGTTTTGGTTTTGGAAACTATATGCCCTCATTATGTTTGTTAAAGTGCCAATGAGAATGTTTTTGTCACATAGTTTGACTTTTATTGAAAACCTTGCATTGCATAATATGGTAACCGAACCCTAAATAGTTTAATTGAACTAAATAATTTGTAAAATCCTTGGAGTCCATGGTTTTTATTAATTGGAAATCATATAGGGTACATGGGAATCCCCTAAGTATTGGCTAGTGACATTGCTTGCAAGCTATAGTCGGTATGACGATATCACTTCATAATACCTTGGTAATTAACTCTGGAATTGGTGGTTTGGTTATGTGCTAAAGGTTTTTAATCGGGCAATAATGGCGAGTTATGATATCTAATCGTTAAGGTGTGATTCCAATGGATGGACACTGGAAACTCATGTTTGCCGACATAAAGGGTGGTCATGGTGACCATATTCTTTTGCAGTACACGAGAATCCCTTTAGTTTATACTTGTATATATGTATCATGGAGGGAAAAGGGTACACAGGAATCCCAAGCCCCTATGATATCTCTTGTTCGTGTTGCCTCACGCACTAGGGCCCGTTTAGGGGGTAACACTAGACCCATATAGCTCGTGGCTGATTTTAGGACGATCAAGCTACACAACCCAGGTTAAAGTTTTAAATGCATGTTAAACCTGATTATCTTTCTCAGCTTGGTAAAGATGTATATATGTATGTGATTGCATATGTTTATTTACTTTGGTTTTGAATAATGGATTTATTTTATCCTTATTCCTGAGTACATGCTAGCATTCACTCGCTAACCCATCTCCAGGCACTGTATCCCCATGCGATACAGGAAATGACAATATTACTCCTCCTATTCAGTGACTTAGATTCGAGGACAATATTTGTGTCAGACTGAAGTAGTGAACTTCCATACTCCTGAAGACTCCATTTAATGCTATAGATATCTTTTCAAACTTTTGTTTATTTCTTGGACTTTGATTTTAGCTATGGTCGGGGGCTTGTCCTAATTGGATGTTCTTTGTTTTTGGTTAGAGGCTTTGTGTGACTACTATGGTCATGGGCGGTGTCGGTATTGGTATCAGCCTTGGCATTGGTATGGTATTAGGGCTGACAATGGTTGGATAATTGGTTGGATGTTTGGATGGTTATGGTTATGGATTTTATTATTGTCTTTGATTTCTTATTATTCTATCTTGCTATATGTTCATAATTCATCCGACATAGGGTATAGGGTAGTTAAGGTTTGATATTAGGAGTGGTCTCCGGTCCCGATTGGTTTTGAGGCCCCGACACAACTAGGACCTGGTTTCGGCTATGTCAACTATGTTTCCCTTCTTCCCAAACTGCATCACTCCCTTTATAGGAGAAACTTTCAAGAACACCCCATCATAAGTTGCAAACTCTAACTCTCTTCGCCTCACATCCGCATAGGACTTCTGGCGACTTTGGGCAGCCTTAAGCCTATCCCTACTCAGCTTTACCTTTTCCATGGCTTGGTGAACCAATTCAGTACTAAATAACTTAGCCTCACCAACCTCAAACCATCCAAAAAAGACCTAAACCTCCTACCATAAAGAGCCTCAAAAGGAGCCATATGAATACTTAAATTATAACTATTATTATATGTGAACTCAATGATAGGTAAGTGATCAACCCAACTACCTCAAAAATCAATCACACAAGCCCTTAGCATATACTCCAAAGTCTGAATAGTTTGTTTCGCTTGTCCATCCATCTAAGGGTGGAAAACGGTTCTAAGGTTCACCTTCATCCTCAAACCTCTCTGAAACGAATGCCAAAAGTGAGAAATGAATTATGTACCTCAGTTTGAAATGATGGAAATTGGCGCTACATGCGACTTGACGATTTCCTGGATAAATAACTTAGCATACTCCTCTCTATAGTAGTTAGTCCTCACACGCAAGAAGTGAGCAGACTTAGTCATCCTATCTACAATGACCCAAATCGAATCATACTGATTGCGAGAACTCAGAAGACCTATAATGAAATCTATGTTGATCATCTCCCACTTCCACATAGGAAACTCTATCTTTTGAGAAATCCCTCCCGGCCTCAAGTGTTCAACCTTCACTTGCTGCATATAAACCATAAGTCTGTAGATGTCCATGTCTTTATTCAGCATTATAGCCTTACACTCCAATACTAAGTCACCGGACAACCCAAATCAAACTTTCTCATCTTCGCCCTTATAGAAGACACCAACTCCAGAGAATAACGAGACAACTGTTGAAATTTTAGGGCATACTCGTTCACACTCATCTTGCCTTGCTTCAAATTCACAAACTCTTCTGCCTTAGCTTCCCCTAGCTCCTAAGAAAGGAAATGATCACGAAAGGCACCCAAAAAATCATCCCATAAAGCTGGCTCCACATCATCACCTCTCAACTGCTCCTACTCTTAATATCACTGATATGATGCATCTTTCAACTGTTATGCACAAAACTCCATACCCTCAGAATGGGTATCATGCATCACCCTGAATATATTTTTCATACCATCCACAAACCCTTGAGTATCCTCCTCAACCTTAGAGCCAGTAAAAGTTGGGGGATTCAATATCATAAACCGGCCAACTCTAGTGACCTCATAAGAAGGAGCAATAGGATCAACACGATCTGACTAATGAGAATGAGAGGTCACCAATCTCATAAATTGTGGGACATTTTCTGATTCCAGGTGTTGTTCCCTTAGTGTTTATTTTATATGCTTTATTTTCTACTTTTCTCGATCGATCTATGATACTTACTGAGTAAAAGTGGACCGTACTCACTCCTACTTCACCCTTTTACTCGAGCTTGAGGTTTGGGTGTTCCTTAGACTGATTGACTTCGACACCTTCAGATTACTCAAGGTAACGATTGGACATCTATCAGTCCGGAGTTCACTCTATCTTTCTATATCAATTATGTTTTTATTAGTATTTGGAGACATATTATTTCTTTGTGGTTATTTTTCTGATGTATTTGACTCCGAGATAGTATTAGTAGTTCTTACACCTTTGACACCAAGTTTTGGGAGTTATAGCTGCATGTGTTGATTTATTCTTTCCTCTTTTATTATATCTATGTGGTTCGGCTTCATTCTAGAAGTCTTACCTTGGGGTATTTCTATCTTTTTTTCCTTTTTTGTATCAGTTTGGGTGATAGGCTTACTTGTCAAGGTAAGCCACGACAAATGCCATCATGACCCTCATTTTTGGGTCATGACAAGGAGAAGTAATACATAGTAGTGTAGTACGTACTAGTTACGATAGCAATTATAATAAAAGTAATAATTAATACAGTTAAAATTATCACTAGTTTTAATTGGACTCTTATTATTGTCCAACTAATCTTATAAAACATTATTTATTTTATTATTCTTTTTAAATTTAAATTGGATATAGCATATCTTCTTAAAAACTTAGAAATTTCAAAAAGAAAAATTATTAGTTTTGTTAAATCAATAATGCACGCTACACGATTTGTTGCTGCACAAAATGGATAGAACCATTATTATCAAAAGAGTTATATTTTAATCAAACACATTTTTTAAAAAGTATATAATTGAAACATAAAGATTTAAAATTGAATTAAAATAATAATAGTGGTGATATTTTAAATCCTATCTTTCTAACAAATTGATATCACTATCAATTTTGAATTTGAACTCTTAAAAATTTCATCATCAGCATCATCATCATCATTATACTAATAATAATAATAATAATAATAATAATAATAATAATAATAATAATCTATAAATAAATAATAATATAAAATATAGTTGAATTCATTTCATTTATATATTAAATGAAAGATAGAAAATTATTATCATTAATAATAATATAATAATTAAAAATAAATTGTAGTAGCGGGTAGTACATAGTTATGGTGATAGAAGGAATAAGAAAAGAAAACATGGAATTTTTTAAAAACAAATATGTAGATTAATTTTATTGATTTCAAATATTTCTCTTAATTCAAATATACACTATAAGCTAAGTATGTATTGTATTTGAAATATGTATAAAGAAAAATAAGTAATTGATCTTCTTTTAACAAATAGATATTATATTTGAATTTAAATTTAAATTTAAATTGGAATGGAGTTCTATTTTCTTAATTTCTTATATATATACACACACCCAAAAACAAATCATTAGTAGTAGTGGTAGAAGCAGTAGTACATAGTACAAAGAAGTAGGATAATAGTATCTTTTAAATATAATCACCTAAATTGATATAATATTTGAATTTCAAATTCAAATAAAATTTGAGTTGGACTGGAGTTCTAACTTCCTAACCTCTCTCTCTATATTTTTGCAATAATATATAATACTAACCCCCCCCCCCCCTCCCTTTATAGAGATCATTAACTTTATTCATGAATTTGTTTGTTGCATTCTTCATATTATTCATTTTCTTAAAATATTTTTAATTTAAAATCTTTACTTTTAAATGTAGATGAGTGATGATCATATTATAGGTTTTTTTTTAATCATATACGGGCCTGAATTCAAGTAAGTAATTTGTCATTTTAATATTGTTCATTTGATTTTTGATAAAAGTAAATACATTCGATATATAAATGAAAAATAAAATCACCTTTTGTTATGATTTTGAGTCACATATTTAGCTTTTTAAATGCTAACTTTGGCTACCATTTTTACAATATTATTATATTAAAATAAATGTTCATATTTTTATAATTGTATATGATACTAGAATGTTAAGTATCACACAACATTTTATCATATGATTTTAAATATATATATATATATATATATATATATATATATATATATATAATAACATTATAATTGAAAAATAAAGTTTAATTGATATTTAAAGTACATGTTTTTCTTTATTACAAGGTTTTTGAACTTGAAGAACAATAAAGAAAAGAAAAAGCATAAAAGTTTAGTTTGTACCGTAAAAATATATATGTCTAAATTCAATCAAATTTAATTTTATTTATCTATCCATTAGATAACATATTAATTTTCAAATTTAAAATTTCAAACAGATTAACTCTTTATTAGATAAACTTAAAATTCAATCAATTTGGTTGTATTATTATTTGAACTCTTAAATTTTGAAAACAAAAATGAAATTAAACTCATAAATAAATTAACGTTCAAATAAATTAAAGAAACCTTTATAAAGTACTTCAAACGATTCAAAATAGAAAAATCGTTCAAGGTTTGAAGATTCTTAGTAAGCGGTTCCTATTAACGTTTTAGGAAGGTGTTAGGCACCAAAAATGTCCGCTAACTTACGATTATCCGGACTGTTTGAAAATTATCTTTGACTAACTTCTAAAAGATTAATTTGTTGAAAAGTAGCCGATTAGGAAAAAGTTTTTGCAAAATCAATTTTTTAGCGACTTAGTTAGGGATTCAACTAGGTTTACAAAACACATAAGGTAAACAAGCATAGAGAAAAGAAGGAAGGGAAGGAAGTAAGGGATTTAGACCATTAGGCCTAAATCAATAAGACTTGTCCTAGTCTAATTGGGTTTTCGACCCATTTCACCTGTCCTAGTCTAGTTTTTGTGTCGTTGGTTTGAGTCTCGCTCCACCTGTATTAAATTTACAACTTTGGCTTCGAGGTCCCAAAATAAGTAATTAAAGAAATAAATAAATAAATAAGACGACCATAAATAAATAATGACAAGAAATAAATAAATAGAAATGAGGCTCGGGTCTCATCGCCGCTTCAAGAATGGGACTTTAACTTGTTTTCCTTCTTACGACTCCTTGTATCCATATGCTATAGGATTGTCTTCTTACGGTTTTCAAAATCGACTCAAGAAGGATAGGCCTCAGTGGCCCATATCAATAATGCAAAGAATAGGGAGAGTCCATTTAGGACCCAAATGTATCCACATCCAAAGAAAAAAATAACAACTAATACATGTTCAAATATAGATATTTAGCTTATAAGAAATTCCCAAAGTATTGATATGAAGGAAAGAACCGTACTGACATCAAAAATTAGGAAATAATCGACTAACACAAAAAAAAAAAGTTTAATTAATTTTTATTATATATTTTTTTGAAGCCAAACGTATTTAGCTAGAAAATCAAGCTGGGTAGTGGAAAAAAAAGTATTCACATTCTGTAGACAACATAACTCTCAAGATGGCAAGATATCATTATAGAGGCCCAAGGAAACACCATAAACCAAGGAGAATTACCAAATGCAATAGTCAGTTCATTAGGTCATCACCAGAATTCAAGTTGTTTGTATGTATACTGACTATTACACTTTAACTTGCATAATTTCAGGTTATGATAATCATATTTTCAAGTCAAATGCACCTAAATACTTTCATTTCTACCACATGGTCTCAAGAAATCATCTAAAGCAGTTTTCTTTACAGTTACAAACACTGAAATTAAGTACACAAAAAGACAAACCAAACAGCAAGAACCAAGGAAAGGAAATAAAAGGGGAGGCAAAAGGAAGAAAATAACCATTAGTTTTAAGACAAAAGAAAATATGTTTTAGACGAAACATCAAAGTCACAATCTTTTACTGTATAGTAAGCAGATTCAATACTGAAGTAAGAGAAATCAATAGCAGTCTTTCGAAAATACTGCAAAGAACCTATAGCAAAATTCAATCGCAATCAAATTCTACTAACAACAAACCCTCATCAACATTGAGTAAATATAGAAAATGAATTAGAAACGAAAACCCAGAAACTAACAAAACAACTACTGTGACCATCAGAATCTAATATACTAAGGCCATCTTTGGCAGCAAATAATTCTTGAACGAGTACGATTAAGCGATTATGACACTATTAATATGAAAACAGTGAAATCATTCGAAAGTAGTCGAATTGAACCTCAACACAATTATTGGTTCAATAGAACAACAACTTGTAACAATCTAATCACACGGCTTTCATAGCCATCCCAGCAAACAAATGCAAGAATCAAAATCCTATCACAACTGAACACTATCACGGCAGTATAATAAAAGGGAATAAAAAACAAACCGGCTTTTGGGAAGCAAAATGGGACAATGAACTGTTACGAAGATCACGAACACCAGGAAACTTCTTCACAGCCAATCAAAACTCTAATTTAGCCGATGAACAAGAAAAGAATTTCTACTTGAGACTGAATTTTTTCAAAAATTTTCTTTCTCTCCTCTCTCTCTAATTTTTGTTTTTTTTCTCCAAGAAGATTCCTCGAACCCCTCTATTTGAACCAAAAGAAATTTTCTCAACCTAGTTTTCTCAATTAATTTCCAAACCCTAGAATTTCCAGCCTCCAAAGAACCCCCTAGAAGCTCAAAATCCAGCTCTTTATATCGAGGACCATTGAGGGTATTTTAGGGATTCTTTTCCAAAGGGAATTCAAAATCTTCACTCCCAATCAGATTCCCCCCAACAAATTATACCGATTTTGAAATTAGTGGACCACTAAGATTTAGGCAAAACGAATTCCCTGAGAACCAATAGAAATCTACCACATATGTATGAAATTGTACCATTGTTATCGAGATTTGCAGAATTGATCCGTTGGGGGAGACACCTGGACTCATTCTAGAAGATTCTCGAGCTTTCTTTATACGAACTCATGTGAGATCCAAGTGACGCATAAAAGAGGGGAAAGGGGGATGGTTTGAGATTAATTTTGGGTCTAAAATTGCGTCTGGAATGGGTTTGGGTCGAGTGACGGGTTGACAATATGGGTTGCGAATGAGTTGGTTCATGGATTATGGGTCATCAGATTCGCGTCAATTTGGATGAATTTTGGTCGGATTTTAGGGATCTCAGGTTGGAATTATTGTTTTCGTTGTTAGATATATTTTGATATGCGATGATACCTATTTCTGATATTGTTAAAGAAGTAAGTTAAAGGAGAAGAGGAGAAATTAGGTTGGGTTAGCTTATTTATGGGCCTGGAGAGGGGGCTGATGTTATTTTGTTTTGGGTTGGCGAAATTTTAAAGGGGAGATGGGTAAATCAGGCTATTTGGGCTATTAATTGAATAGCCAAATGGAAATTTTATCCAATTACATTTAAAATATAGCCTAATTGAAACTCAATCAACCGATTGAATTGCAATTACAGCCAAATTAATTTCAATTAAGGTCCAAATTTAAATAGATTGACCAAATTCAATGGAAATTAGATACGAATTAATCCCTTGTTCAATCCCGAGCTTCTTGGTTTAATAAAACCAAACAAGTATTTCTCTAAATAAATTATTTATAAGAATAAATTATATTTAAATCAAGATTTAATTATTTAAATTTATTTTTCTAATATTTCTTAACTAAAATCTGATATTCCATAGCATGAATATTTAAGTAATCAAATTATATAATCTCATATAATTGAACACGACAATATATAATCGCTACTTAAAATGACAAAAATTGCGTACAAGAAATATTTTGAAAATTTTTTATTCAGATTAAATGAATATTTTGATTTCATTAAAAATCGAAGAATCTCGAGATTAAATTTAGTCGTGGAGGACAAAAATTAGGTGTCAACAACTGTACCCTCCCTTTGGGTAGGGTGGATGCAAGTAACCCTGGGCAAAGGGAGATTGACGTCCCTAATTTTTGTCTGACCACAAAATTTAAATCTGAAAGAGGTCGATTTTCGCATGAGTTTCATGGAGTTATGGCCAAACCTCGGTATCAGGTTTCCTACATATCTCAGGTTTCATGAGAATTCAAACCGCTTGTAGTTCATATAACTTGATTTTAAGCACGATTTTCAAGAAAATTCTCCAACTATCATGGTCTTAAAGTTTTTGGTTAAACCAAGAAGCTGAAAATAAAGGGATTTGGGGGGAGATTGGAATACAGTCGAGTTTTCTACATAGATCCCAGCCTACATATCCCCAAGACTCAGGGAATCAGACTGCTTGTAGTTCGACTCAATTGATAGAAAGATAGTCTTTTATTCCAGACGATCTTTGGCTCAAGATGAGTGACAAGTTGATCGAGTTACGGAAAAGAGGCTTGTAAACTCATAACCATGAATGTGGATCTCTCCACATCCATAGGTAAGAATTTACCTAGCATAATTTCCAAAACTCTAGGAGTCTTATCACTCAAATTTAGAAGAAAGAGAAGGTTACCCTCGGTATGAGTTAAGAAATATCCCAGAGTTGAAGCTGAGACTTAGAACATCCCAAAATACCCGCATTCCTTCTAACAGGGGTGTGTTTGGATGGTGGTGGCGATCATCCTTTAGCTCGTGTCCAAAGAGTATGACGTCCCTCTTTAGACTATGTCCCGTTTTACTACTAAGAAAGAGTTTCAGGTTGTGCTGCGTCCTATCTGAAGTCGTCCACACCTGTGGTTTTGATTTGATATTTTCATTTTCTTGGATGCTCTCGACAATGCTTCATGCAAAAAGTGTTAGTGCTAAACATAATTCACGAAAGAGGTATGTAGTCTTTTACCATATCTCCACATGAGTTGTGGCCTAAAAAGTAGAGTCATCTCTTCATGTACCTATTTGGAATGAAATAACTGGAAAAAACAAATGCAACACCCTTTTGGTTGTTTCATAACTAACTTATTTGTTCGAGTGAATATGTCTTCAAAGTGGGGTGACCTTTTGGACACCAACGATACTTTATGCAGAACGGTCCCTGCAATCGTTTAATCATATGCTGATGCGGCAATCTCTTTGGTTACCTATAATACTTGTAACATATGGAATGATAACCTTTTCGGTCATTGACAATAATTCTTTGCACATGCTCTCGGGTAAGTCTTGCGCATCTTTGTATCGATATGACTTATAGCTTTCCCTTGAATTGACTATCTGTGGATAATCTTGCATATTATTTGATGTTGTATACAAGGTGAATTATAGATATCCTTTGAATTGCTAGCCTTTAGGTAATCTTGCACATTATCCGTCCTTGGATAAGAGATGACTTATAGATATCCCTCCAATCATTAGCTCTCTGGTATTCCTGCACATCATCCGAACTTGGATATAATATGACTTACAAATATATCTCAAATTGCTAGTCTTTGGGTAATCCTGCACATAATCGATCTTGGATATGACGCGGCTTATAGAGAAACGTTGGACATTATCAATTTGATAATCTTGCATATTCTTCGGCAATGATTTAGTTGCGACTTACGAATAACCTTTGAACTATAGATTTT
Source organism: Capsicum annuum (assembly GCF_002878395.1). Lineage (NCBI taxonomy): Eukaryota > Viridiplantae > Streptophyta > Magnoliopsida > Solanales > Solanaceae > Capsicum > Capsicum annuum. The sequence continues at coordinate 61,699,777 of NC_061116.1, read as the reverse complement.
TGGGTGACCTTGCACACTATCTAGTTAGGATGTTGTTGTGTCTTACGGATGACCTATAGGCTATCAATTCATAGATGATCTTGTACACTATCCTATTTTAAATAATATGACTTATAGATGACCCTTAAATTATCAATTTCTAGGAAATCCCATATATCGCTCGTCTTCAGATAGCGACTTAAAGGCGTCCCTTCAAATCACATGCTCTTAATGCATTCAGATGCTGATTCATAAAAAGATGAGATATCCTTGATGCCATTATTTGTGTCTAGCGTGTCAATAGATATTAAATGATGATTATATCCTCGACGCGAGTGTTTATGTCTTGCGTGTCAATAGATATTGAATGGCCCTCTTGGCAATAATATGCAATGGCTCTCTTGGTGATGATATGAATGGCCCTCTTGGCAATGAAATGAAATGGCCCTCTTGGCAATGATATGAAATGGCCCTCTTGGCAATATTATGAAATGGCCTTCTTGGCAATGATATAAAATGGCCCTCTTGGCAATGATATGAAATGGCCCTTTTGGCAATGATATGAATGGCCCTCTTGGCAATGATATGCAATGGCCCTCTTGGCAATGATATGAATGGCCCTCTTGGTGATTTGAAAATAGTTTTACCTGAGTTCGTTTGTCTTCGTCTTTCTTTCTACATATACCTATACTCAAGATAAACAATTAGTAGAAACAAAGTCGCTTTTGCTAGCGACCATCTTTTGAGAAAAATTCTAAATACAATGTTTGTAAAGAAAAGAAGACACCTTTGTTTATCTTTCATGATCTCAAGAAATGAGATGAAAAATTTAAAAGGTCGTCGATAAAAGGGTGTTGAGCCTGTTTATGGGCTACCAAAAGTACCATTCTTAAGCATTATATGGTCTGGTATGGCTCTCGACTTGCTTGGGGATTTTTTGAAAGAAACGCTCATTTTTGTGTATCGATCCCTGCATCCACAGAGAAATGATTAGCTTGAATAAAACTACTCCGTGTTGACCTTCTTTGATCCTTGATTTGATCCTCTCCATCTTTCAGGTGCCCCGTCATATTGGTACCTCCACCCTAGGTCCCTGCTCCCATAGACGCCTAGGTAATCACTAAGTAAAAGATTTGTAAAGATTTTTTATTTTTTTTTCAAAAGTAGTCTTATTTTTAGAAAATAGTTTCAAAAGTATCTGTAAAAGCTTTAGAAAATCTCTGTCAGTCATGTCATGTACTAGCTCAACGAACATGTTCCTCGTGTCTTTAACTATATTTGACAGATGATTTTCAGAACTCATGATCATTGTCGGAGGGTTCTTCAAATAGTTCTGTCATAGCCAGAAATTGAGTCTACCTAAAATTTGTTCAAAAGCTTGGCTTTAACCTCTGGTGCCGGAGAATTTGAAATATATTCCAGTACTTGGTGGAAATTTTGAGGCCTCCTTCGAAATTTCTACCCCAGTTTAAAGTAGTCTAAGATGATATCATCTCGAGTGGTTCTGAAGTCTTTGTTGATCTTCATTCTCTTTGTTGGATGTTGATCTTATCTTGTGAATTTTTGAGATTCCTTCTCGAAAATTCTGCCTCAGTTTCCTTTTCCTAGGGTTATATGACCGATCCGTTGGGGTGCCTACGCATCCTATTGAAGCAGAAATCATGTCAAACATAGTTCAGAATTATGCTAGGGATATACAGAAAGAAATTAATGGGTTGACCAAAGCCGACATAGACTTCCTACGTATCCCTTTCTTGGGAATTTAAGTCAAATGCAGTTCGTACATAAAAGGAAAGGATAAAATTTCCTAATGGGTTGACCGAAGCCGACATAGGCTGCCTACGAATCCCTTTTTTGGGAATTCAGGTCAAACGTAGTTTGTACATAAAAGGAAAAGGGTTATAGATAATTACACACTAAAAAACAACATTATCACAAAGGTGATTAGAAGTAAACTAAGGAAACACAAAAACTATAACATATTTCAAGCACAATATCTCTTTTGCCCATCAGAATTGATTGGTTTGGTCCACTCTTGACCATCCATCTCAGGTAGGATTAGGGCTCCTCCAGGTTAGGCTTCTTTTGATTTTTACATTTCTCTATACCTTCAACTAATTGTACCTCATCACCTTTTTCTGTTCATCATTATTTCCTTCGCTTTGTTCGTCTAACCCTTGACATGACATGACATTGGCAGGTTTTTAAATTATTTCTACCAAAATAAACCATGCTAGATAATCATATTTAAAAAATAACTTCTTAAATAAAGGGAGGCCTTTTGGAAAATAAATAAAAACTATGGCTCATAACCCACACAAATGTGGGCCCATGACTTTTTGAAAGTTGTAAAACACGAAATGAAAATTTGAGACATAAAAGGGTGGATCACAGGGCCTTCTCCGAATGATTACCGATTTTAAAAACTATTAGTAATTTTCCTTTCATCTACCACGATGGGTGATGGGTTATGAGTGGAGTGGAGGTCCAGTTTTGCAAGGCCTCCCCTAGTGCAATCTTTTTCACCCCATCGAAATTTAGGAAATTATCTGGTAGAGCTTTGTATTGTTCAAACATATCTCCTATCCCATCCCCAATACCATCATCGTTTGATATCTCATGTACGGGAAATGACTGGTACAAGAGTGGAAAAGGCCTAAATAGACTTTCCTTTGAATTATTTTTGATCTCATCTTCCTTTATTGGTTTGTACTCTATTCCATGCTTAAATACTTTTTCTGGGACCATAATAGGCTCAATAATTCCTTCCAAATCCTTACTTAAGGCGGCCAAAACTTTCTCTATCTTCTCCACCTCTTTCAGCTAATGGAGTGAATTTTCTAGGAGGCTTCTTTTCAAGGTTTACAATTGGGTGGTTATACTGATTTTGATTAGTAGGAGGATGTACTTGATGATAGTTTGGAGACGTTTGGATATTTATTTGGTTATTTGGAAGAGTAGCTTGTGTATGAGGCTGATAATTTGGCTGTGGAACTTGGTACCGGGGTAAAATATTTGGAATTGGATCTTGACATTGGGGTTGAGTGTAGAATACAGGCTAAAAACTTGGTGACAATGATGAGGAAAGAACATTCCTAGGCTTGAATTTCCTTTTTAACTTATCAACAAAATTATTAGAGACCGTAGTCGCATCTTCTCTTTTCTTCTTTGAGAATGCAGAAGATTCAGATGATGTTGGGGTTTTGGTAATTTTTCCTATTTAGATGCCTTCCTCTAACGATTCCTCAATCTTTACTAAATCTGCGAACGTTGGTCGGACCGTGAATACCATCCGGGTATAAAATTATCCTTCCTGTGCGTGAGAGAAAACCAATACCATTTCTTCCTCAGACATAGGAGGTTGTACTTTAAAAGCTTCTTTTCTCCAACGGAAGGCGTAGTCTCGAAAACACTCATTATTCTTCTATTTGATCCGATCTAGTGAGTATTGGTCAGGGACTATCTCAATGTTAAATGCTAACCTGTCAAGGAAACCCTTGGCCAATGCTCTCCAACTAGTCCATCTTTTCAGTTCCTGAGATATGAACCATTCTAAGGCTTCTCCACTTAAACTCCGGCTGAAAAAATGCATCAATAATGCTTCATTTTTTACTACCCCCACCATTTGATCACAATACCTTTTGAGATGGGCCATTGGATTTTTGGTGCCATCGAACACTTTAAATTTAGGGACCTTATACCCTTCTAGTAGATCTACTCCCGAGTGAACACATAAATCATTGTAACCTAACCCGTCATTGTTTCCGCTCCATGATATTCCTTGATCCTCATGATCTCTTCATTCATAAATAGCAACTTCATTTTATGCTCGGTCCTGCACTCTTTCTTCTTCTCCTCGTAATGGTCCACCGCGGGATTAGAAAAGAAATTACAGATGTTAAGGAATATGATGACATGAGGAGGATTTGGAAGGGAGGCTTGATATTGTGGATGATAGGAAGTCGGTTGGTAGGTGGGGAGGACGTCTTGGAAATTGGAAAGGTTCTGTTGAATTTGCGAGTAGTTTGGTGGAATCTGAGAAGGATTTTGCAGATTTGGAAACGAATTTGGTGGATTCGGGGATAGATTTGATGGAAGATTTGGTGATGGATTTTGTGGATATTGGAGTGAATTTTGTGGATTTGGGAGCGAATTTTGTTAATTTGAAAATGGGTTCTAGAAATTTGGGAATGGATTCGGCGATGGATTTTTTGGGGTTAGAGATGGATTTTGTGGATGGTAAATATTTGGGTTATTTTCGCGATTGGTGTTTTGGAAAATTTGAGGAGCGGAGACCGACTATATGTTTTTTAAATGATCCTCGAGAATAGGCGTACTAAGAGGAGGAATTTGGAGTGAAGTCCCGTGTCTTCCTGGAGCGGGAGCATTGACAGTGATGGCCAGGTTAGCCAAATTTTGAGTACGATTTATTTACTCCTGAAGCATTTCTAACTTTCTTGCGAGTTTCGCAATCATCCTACTTTGTTCTTCTATTACATTATCCCTAATGGTCAATGAGTTTTCTTCGTCATTTCAAGTCATTTTGAATGATGGTCGAAGGATGGGATTTTGTGCACTTTTGACCAGGTGAAGTGGGGATGTTCTGCCAGCTTATTTCAACACGGAGTAGTTTTCTATTATCTATAAAGTAAAACAACTCAAAGGCAAATGTGTTAGTGTCCACATGTGATAAGCAATGCAAAATACTTGATAAGAAATAGCCACGTAGAGTTGTCTGTCTCATAGCCAAATTCATCCATGGGAGCATAGCGGATAAACTTGCCTTTGATCCAAACAAACGCACATAAACACATACGACAGTTAAATCACATAAAAACATTATAATAATATGTTTCCTAACTGGGGTGACCCTTTTGAGCCAAGGGTTTGGGCCTAACGATTTTTGAAGAAAAATATATGACTTTTTAAAGACAATCTATTATCCCCAAAAACCTTCATAGGTATACCTAAATGACATAAATGTCTACAAAAGTTGCACAAAAGGGATACAATCTTTAGAGAAAGAGAATAATGTCCCACGTAGGGGATACAAGCTTCATCGATTTTTTATATTGGTGACATCCGTTGACGTTCAAACTGTGCCTTAGATGTAACCTCCCAAATCGATCAATTTCTTGCTTAACTTGCTTCAATTCTTCTTACGAAAGTAAGCAAATAAATCTTTTTCCCAACCCCAAAAGGATAACGGATTGAATTAGACAGGCATACATTTTCTTCAACACATAAATATGATTTGTCTATAATTGACTCGAGGTGAATGGACGCAGGGCAGGTTTTCTAATGGGACCAATACCCCACTCGGGTATTGGGTCATCCTGGGCTTATGCCTAAAATAGGGTTTTGGTTTCGTTGTATCCTAGGTGTCTAGAGTGGGTTTGAACACCGGTTCTCAAGCGGACAACTTAAGTTTGAAAATACGAACAGCCATCAGACGACTAATGTGTTAATAAGCTGTTTGTATTTCCAACACATTTTTGGAATTGAACAACAGGGGCCGGGACATCTACAAAACCCCAAAACAGTTTAAATAATGCAGGAATATGTCATGAGATGCGAAAGTTAAACTCTACAGAATCAAAACATATAAACACATAAACGGTTAATCAAAAGACAAAATCAAACATTTGGTTAGAATCTAGTTAAAAATCCCAACAGAGTCGACATTTCTGTTTTGCTGAAATTTTGACTTTAAGAAGAGTCCCCACTTAATTTTGAAAAGGAATTAAGAAACCTTTATAAAGTACTTCAAACGATTCAAAACAGAAAAATCGTTCAAGTCTTGAAGATTCTGAGTAAGCGGTTCCTATTAACGTTTTAGGAAGGTGTTAGGCACCTAAAATGTCCGCTAACTTGCGGTTATTCGAACTGTTTGAAAATCGTTTTTGACTAACTTCTAAAAGATTAATTTGTTGAAAAGTAGTTGATTAGGAAAAAGTTTTTACAAAATCAGTTTTGTAGCGACTTAGTTAGAGATTCAACTAGGTTCGCAAAACACATAAGGCAAACAAGCACAGAGTAAAGGGGGAAGGGAAGGAAGTAAGGGATTTAGACCATTAGGCCCAAATCAATAAGACTTGTCCTAGTCTAATTGGGCTTTCGACCCATTTCACCTGTCCTAGTCTAGTTTTCATGTCGGTACCTCGAGTCTCGCTCCACCTGTATTAAATTTACAACTTTGGCTTCGAGGCCCCAAAATAAATAATTAAAGAAATAAATAAATAAATAAATAAGACGACCATAAATAATTAACGACAATAAATAAATAAATAGAAATGAGGCTCGGGTCTCGTCGCCGCTTCAAGAATGGGATTTTAACCCATTTTCCTTCTTACAAATCCTTGTATCCATGTGCTATATGACTGTCTTCTTATGGTTTTCAAAATCGACTCAAGAAGGACAGGCCTCAGTGGCCCATATCAATAATGCAAAGAATGGGGAGAGTCCATTTAGGACCCAAATGTATCCACATGCAAAGGGAAAAAAATAACAATTAATACATGTTCAAATATGGATATTTAGCTTATAAGCAATTCCCAAAGTATTGATATAAAGGAAAGAACCATACTGACATCAAAAAATTAGGAAATAATCGACTAACACAAAATTCTTTTTTTTAATTAATTTTTATTATATATTTTTTTGAAACCAAACGTATTTATCTAAAAAATCAAGACGGGTAGTGGAAAAAAAGTATTCACATTCTGTAGACAGCATAACTCTCAAGATGGCAAGATATCATTATAGAGGCCCAAGAAAACACCATAAACCAAGGAGAATTACCAAATGGAATAGTTTGTTCATTAGGTCATCACCAGAATTCAAGTTGTTTGTATGTATACTGACTAGTACACTTTAACTTGCATAATTTCAGGTTATGGTAATCATATTTTCTAGTCAAATGCACCAAAATACTTTCATTTCTACCACATGGTCTCAAGAAATCATCTAAAGCAGCTTTATTTATAGTTACAAACACCGAAATTATGTACACAAAAAGACGAACCAAACAGCAAGAACCAAGGAAAGGAAATAAAAGGGGAGGCAAAAGGAAGAAAATAACCATCAGTTTCAAGGCAAAAGAAAATATGTTTTAGACGAAACAACAAAGTCACAATATTTTACTATATAGTAAGCAGATTCAATGCTGGAATGAGAGAAATCAATAGCAATCTTCCTAAAATACTGCAAAGAACCTATAGCTAAATTCAATCGCAATCAAATTCTACTAACAACAAACCCTCATCAACATTGAGTAAATATAGAAAACAAATAAAAACGAAAACCCAAAAACTAACAAACAACTACTGTGACCATCAGAATCTAATATACTAAGGCCATCTTTGGCAACAAACAATTCTCACACGATTATGATTAAGCGATTATGCTACTTTTAACATGAAAACAGTGAAATCGTTCAAAAGTAGTCGAATTGAACCTCAACACATTATCGATTCAATAGAACAACAACCTGTAACAAGCTAATCACACGGCTTTCATAGCCATCCCAATAAAAAAATAAAAGAATCAAAATCCTATCACGACTAAACACTATCACGACAGTATAATAAAAGGGAATCGAAAACTAATCGGCTTTTGGGCAGAAAAATGGGACAACAAACTGGTAAGGAGTTCACAACCACCAAAAAAATTCTTCACAGTCAACCGAAACTCTAATTTAGCCGATGAACAAGAATAGAATTTCTACTTAAGACTGAATTTTCTCAAAAATTTTCTTGTTCTCCTCTCTCTCTCTAATTTTTGTTTCTTTTCTCCAAGAAGATTCCTCGACCCCCTCTTTTTAAACCAAAAGAAGTTTTCTCAACCTAGTTTACTCAATTAATTTCCAAACCCTAGAATTTCCAGCCTCCAAAGAACCCCCCCTAAAATCTTAACAGCTAACTCTTTATATAGAGGACCATTGAGGGTATTTTAGGGATTCTTTTTCCAAAGGAAATTCATAATCTTCACTCCCAATCGGATTCCCCCCCAACAAATTATACCTATTTCAAAATTAGTGGACCACTAAGATTTAGTCAAAATGAATTCCCTCAAGAACTAATACAAGTCTACCAAATATGTACGAAATTGTACCATTGTTACCGAGATTTGTAGAATTGATCCGTTGGGGGAGACACCTAAACTCATATTAGAAGATTCTCGAGCTTTCTTCGTACGTACTCATGTGAGAGCCAAGTGACGCGTAAAAGAGGGGGAAAAAGGATGGTTTGAGATTAATTTTGGGTCTAAAATCACGTCTGGAATGGGTTCGGGTCGAGTGACGGGTTGACGATATGGGTTGCAAACTAGTTGGTTCTTGGATTGTGGCATCGGATTTACATCAATTTAGATGAATTTTGGTCGGATTTTGGGGATCTCAGGTTGGAATTATTGTTGTCATTGTTGGATGTGTTGTTGATATGCGATGATATCCATTTCTTATGTTGCTCAAGAAGTGAGTTAAAGGAGGAGAGGAGAAATTGGGCTGGGTTAGTTGATTTATGGGCCTGGGAAGAGGGATGATGTTATTTTGTTTTAGGCTGGCAAAATTTTAAAGGGGAGATGGGTAAATCAGGCTATTTTGGCTATTTATTAAATAGCCAAATAGAAATTTTATCCAATTACATTTAAAATATAGCCTAATTAAAACTCAATCGATCGATTGAATTGCAATTACAGCCAAATTAATTTCAATTAAGGTCCAAATTTAAATAGATTGACAAAATTCAATTGAAATTAGATACGAATTAATCACTTGTTCAATCCCGAGCTTCTTGGTTTAATAAAATCAAACAAGTATTTCTCCAAATAAATTATTTGTAAGAATATATTATATTTAAATCAAGATTTAATTATTTAAATTTATTTTCCTAATATTCCTTAATTAAAATTTGATATTCCATAGCATGAATATTTAAGTAATCAAACTATATAATCTCGTATAATTGAACACGACAATATATAATCGCCACTTAAAATGACAAAAATTACATACAAGAAATATTTTGAAAAGTTTTTATTCAGATGAAATGAATATTTTGATTTCATTAAAAATCGAAGAAACTCGGGATTAAATTTAGTTGTGGAGGGCAGAAATTAGGTGTCAACATTAAGTCTGCGAAAGGGTATTGATGATTTTGTTGTGATTTGTGATGCATCCTGTGTGGGACTGGATTGTGTTTTGATACTGCATAGTAAGATTGTGGCCTACGCTTATAGGCAGCTTAAGATTCATGAGAGGAATTATTCGACACACGACTTAGAGTTAGTGATTGTGGTTTTTGCTTTGAAAATTTGGTGTCATTATTTGTATGAGGTGTATGTAGACATCTATTCAAACTATAAGAGCTTGCATTATGTGTTTACGCAGAAAGAATTGAATCTCAGGCAGAGGCAGTGGCTTGAATTGCTCAAGGATTACGACATGAGCTTGCACTACCATCCAGGTAAAGTTCATGTTATTGATGAGGAGAAAAAAGTTTTCATAAAGGATATTCATAGGTTGGCTAAATTGGGAGTTCGTCTTTTGGACTCAGGGGATAGGGAGTGATTGTTCATAAAGTAGTCAAATCATCTCTTGGTGTTGAGGTGAAGGAGAAGAAAGTTTTGGATACTATACTTATGCAGATTAAGGATGATGTGGGTCAGCAAAATGTTATGGCTTTTGAGATTAGAGGATATGGCATCTTGAGGTATCAAGGTAGGTTGTATGTTTCTGATGTTGATGGCTATGGGAAAGAATTTCGACTGAGGCTCATAAGTGTAGGTATATAGTTTATCCAGTTTAACTAAGAAGTACCACGTCTTGAAGGAAATCTACTGGTGGAACAACATAAAAAGGAATGTGGCAAATTTTGTTATTAAGTGTATGGTTTATCAACAAGTTAAAGTTGAGCATTTGTGTACGACCCAAGACTACCCCCTAGTCATTACACGTTGCTTATGGTCCTGAGAGACCACAAGCTAACCCATGAGTTGGTACCTGCTGTGAGCGCTAAATAATATAATCATGAATGCGGAAGAATAATTGAAGTGCCATAAGGTTTTAAATATCTGAATTCAAACTAAAAAATAAATCTAGGAAAATGACTATCTGAATCTGATAAAGTATTGATAAACTGAACAGCTAACTAACTGTAATGTCTAAAACACCTCTAAGACTGACTAACTGAGAGTTGATGGGACAAGCCCCCAACTAACTCTACTGACTACTGAAATAAAGACATGAAAAAAGATAGACTGTCCTCGGGTGAGGAGGACTTACCACTGCTACTGTACTACTGAGAATCTGAGGGACTAAGTGCGATCCGGGAACTGAGCGTCAGCATCTATGATATAAAACATCATAGCGCAATAGAAAGGTATGCGATCAGTACTTTGAATGTACTGGTAAGCTAAACGAGGTAGGCTAACCTGCAAGGTTTCATGAATAGGAGTAATGATCTATCTGAATATACATGTAAAGAATGTAATACTGAATAGAGAACATGAAATATGTAGATACTAAACATGTATGAAAGTCTATAAAATACTAAAAATACATGAAAATCTATAGACACTGGGGATACATGACCAAGCATATGACATGAACTAGATAAAATATGCAAACTGAAATACTAAAATTAACTGAAATCTGTACACTTTGGTCAAGAAATACTAAGACTGAAGAACTGAACTGGAACTGTAACTGAGACTATATCTGAAATTATGGGAGGTATCATCTAACCGACATTCCCCAATTTGAGCTAATTGGGGTCCAACCTGTAACCCCAGTTGGAAGGGTGTTAATACCGTGCCACGAGTACTAACGCTGGATGTGTGGATCCGCTAAACTGATATCATGTCCAAAGGACTAAAGATGTCAAGCCTAAACTGACGGGTAACCCTTGCAAGATAGTCAAGCCTAATCTGTCGGGTGACTACTCATATCCTACGCTGGCTACATAGTTCTGGAGTATAGGGACTCCTACTAATGAATCTGCCTATCTGACGAGAAAGCCGTCATCCCTACACTTGCTCGGTGCTAAATTCTACTCCCAACTGAATGACACTGAAATGCTAGACTATTCTGAGTTTAACTGATTGTTCTAATAATGCTCATGATATAATGTGAAGTTGTTCTGAAGATACTGAGACAACATTAAGTAAACAGCTAAAGTTTCAGGTATTCAATAACCCCAGGACTCAAAACAAAAGTAGTAACATGACACTAAAACATTGAAGGGCATAGCATGAAGACTCTTATTAAATCAATTGCTCTTGTAGGCATTTTATAAAACACTTATGGTTCATGGTTTAAAACAATCATAGAATTACTAAAGGAACAGCATAATTGACATGAAATTGTCATGGAAAACACTAAGTCATGATTTAATTCAACAAATGATAACACTAAAACATGAGGAATCGAATAACAACAATAACTTCATTAAAACATGGTATTAAATCAAAGTTCATGGAGATTAATGGATGAAACATGATTTAAAATCAAATAACTTAAATAGATCATAACTTTATAATTAAAAAGGTTACTTGAGCTCCCTGGATGAAAGGAATACATGGATGAACATCTAACATACCTAGGATAATGAATTTGAGAGGATTGATGGAGAGTTCTTGAGATTTGACCTTGATTCTTGAGAGCTAGGGTTTCTTGTTCTTGAAAGAGGGGATTTTTAATTTGAGAGAAAGTGAATAATGATGAGTATTTAGGTCAATTAAGGGTTAAGTTTCGTGTTTAGGATGAGTTTAGGACTTAGAAAAAAGACCCAAATACCCTTAAACAAATTTAAAAACATAAGCTGGAAACTGAAATCTTGATTTTTGGCCTTGGCGAGATGTGCCACTATCACGCCAAGCCACTAGAAAAGGAACAACTGGGAGCTGGATAAATGTCGCGATGCGGTGCCATCGCGGTAAAGCCTGAATGCTATTTTGGCCACCTCCGCGACGCACCAGCATCGTGAAAACCCACTAGAAATTGACAAATGGGAATTTGTCCTGCTCTGCAATGCACCATGATCGTGGAGTCACACTGGAAATTAACAATTTTCATTTGGGCTTCCTACACGACGCACTGAGGGTTAAAACGACGGTGTTTAATGGCTGAAACTTAAAATCGCCATAACTTCTTACCCGATTATTGGATTTGGGCAAATTTTATATCGTTGGAAAGATAATTAAATTTTCTATGCAATGGAAGGCTCTAAACTAAAAAATAATGAATGTTTCAGAAATTTTGTATATGAATACTCATGCACTGGAACTTAGATTATGCTAGGGAAATACGAGGTGTTATAATATCTCCTCTTGGGATCATTCATCCCCGAATGAAACTGGTTAAGCTGGGGGAACTGATGGACTGAGCTTACATACTAAATATGCATGTATGATGCATGGAATGCATAACTGAACTGATTCATGAATGCACGACTGACATGAACACGATGTGCAACTGAAACTGAGCATGATAGATAAAAATCTTAAGAAGATTTGGTACCTTATACTGAATTTGGATTTGCAGAGAAAAGATGAGGGTACTTGGTCTGCATATCTGCCTCTGTGTCTCAAGTGGCTCCCTCAATGGAATCATTCCGCCAAAGGACTTTGACTAGTGGAACTTCTTTGTTCCTTAGTCTACGAACTTGATGATCAAGAATTTCGACTAGAACTTCCTCAAAGGAAAGACTGTTCTAAATATCTACACTTTCTAAGGGAATAACTATGGCTGGATCACCAATACATTTTTTCAATAATGAGACATGGAACACTGGGTGTACTAAATCTGAAGGTAACTCTAGCTCGTAAGGTACCTTTCAAGAATGACTGAGAATTCTGAAGGGACCGACATATCAAGGAATTAGTTTCCCTTTCTTTTCGAATCTCTTCACTCCCTTCATAAGAGCGATTTTCAAGAACACAAGATCACCGACCTCAAACTTGAGATCCTTTCTCCTCACATCTGCATATGATTTCTGTCATCTCTGGGCAGGCCTAAGCCATTCTCTAATCAAATGAACCTTCTCTAATGCATCAAACACCAAGTCAGGCCCTACTACTGTGGCCTCACCTACTTCAAACTAACCAATTGGAGATCTACATCTCCTACCATAGAGAGCCTCAAATGGAGCCATACGGATACTGGAATGATTATTGTTATTGCATGCAAATTCAATCAAAGAAAAATGGTCATCCCAACTACCCTTGAAATCAACAATGTATGCTCTCAGCATATCCTCAAGAGTCTGAATGGTCCATTTTGCTTGACCGTTTGTCTAAAGGTGGAAGGCTGTACTGAGGTGGAATTGGGTACCAAGACCCTTTTGGAATGCTTTCCAGAAGTGAGAGGTAAACTGAGTACCTCTATCTGAGATAATAGATAAGGGAACACCATACAACCTAAAAAGCTCTCTAAGATAAAGATTGGCTTAGTCCTTGACTGAGTAAGAGGTATGGACTGGCAAGAAATGAGCTGATTTGGTCATCCTGGCTTCGATAACTCAAATAGAGTCATGCTGACGACGGGCACGAGGCAAATCTATCACAAAATCTATGTTCACTTCCTCCTATTATACCATGGGAATACTAAACTCCTGATGGACCCACTAGGCTTCTGGTGCTCAATCTTAACTTGCTGCCATGTAGAGCACTTAGCTACAAACTCTGTAATATCTCACTTCGTCCCACTCCACCAATAGATCTCGTACAAATCACGGTACATCATAGTGGCCCCTAGATGAATAGAGTAACGCGCACCATGCACTTCTGTAAGAATTCGTTACCCCAACTCATCCACACCTGGCACACACAATCTACCCTGACAACACAAAACACCATCTCCCCCTTGGGAGAAAATCTCCAATTTCTAATCTCTGACTGAATCTTTCAATTTAACTAGACTGGGATCTCTATCTTACTTTTCCTTCACCTCAGACACTAGAGATTACTCTAAGCTACTCTGCACCCATACACTACCTTCTTCTGAATCGAGTAAACGGATACCTAGTCAGGCAAGCTAATGAACTTCCTGAGCTAACTTCTTCTTACCATCCTCAACATGAGCAACACTGCCCATAGAAAACCTACTGAGAGCTTCAGCCACTACATTAGCCTTACTCGGATGATACAGGACACTCATGTCATAATCTTTCAATAACTCTAACCACTTTCTCTGATGCAAATTTAAATATTTTTTAGAGAACACATATCAAAGTCTTTTATGATCTGTGAACACATCCATATGCACCTCATACAAGTAATGCCTCTAAATCTTTAAGGCGAATACTACTGCTGCTAGCTTAAGATCATGAGTCAGATAACTCTTCTTATGAGGCTTGAGCTATCTGGAGGTGTAGGCTATGACCTTACCTCTCTACATAAGGGCACAATCCAAACCTACTTTGAATGCATCACAATACACAACAAAACCATCTGAACCATCTGGTAGAGTAAGAACTGGGGCTGAGGTAAGTCGAGTCTTTACCTCCTAAAAACTTTTCTCACATGAATCTGACCATTGAAACTTAACTTTCTTCTGAGTCAATCTAGACATGGGGGATACAATAGAAGAAAAACATCAACAAACTGATGGTAATAGCCAGCTAAACCCAAGAAACTCCTGATATCTGATGGAGAGATGGGTCTAGGCCAATTTCTCACCTCTTCGGTCTTTTGAGGATCAACTCTAATGCCATCACCAGAATAATATGGCCAAGGAAAGCTACTAATCTTAGCCAGAATTCGCACTTACTGAATTTAGCAAACAACTGATGATCTCTAAGAGTCTGAAACACTACTTTGAGGTGGTCTGTATGCTCATTTTTGCTACGAGAGTAAACAAGGATGTCATCAATAAAGACTATGACGAACATGTCTAAGTACCACTTGAACACTCAGCTCATCAAGTCCATGAAGGCTGCTGGGGCATTTGTAAGACCAAAGGACATGACTAAAAATTTGAAGTGACCATATCGAGTTCAGAAAGTTATTTTTGAAATATCACATTCTCTGACTCTAAGTTGATGATAGCCTGATCTGAGGTCTATCTTGGAAAAGTAACTTGCACCCTAAAGTTGGTCGAACAAGTCATCAATTCTAGGAAGTGGATATTTATTCTTAACTGTGACCTTATTCAACTGACGATAGTCTATGCACATTCTAAAAGAACTGTCTTTCTTACGCACGAATTGAATAAGTGCGCCCCACGGGGAGATGATGGGTCTGATGAATCCCTTCTTTAGGAGATATTTTAATTATTCTTTAAGTTTTTTGAGTTCAGATAGAGCCATTCTATATGGAGGAATAGATATAGGCTGAGTATCTGAGAGAAGGTCTATTCCGAAGTCGATTTCTCTTTCGAGAGGAACTCCGGAAAGATCTTCAGAAAATACATCTGAGAATTCTTTTACAATTGGGACTGACTCAAGAGTAGGAGTTTTTGAGTTGGAGTCTTTAACTCGCATAAGATAGTAAATACACCCCTTCGACATCATCTTTCTGGCTCTAAGGTACGAAATCAGCTAACCTCTAAGAGATGTAGTACTAACCCTCCATTCAAGGACTGGTTCATTTGAAAATTGAAAATGAACTATTCTATTTCTACAATCAACTGAGGCATAGCATGAGTGGAGCCAATCCATGCCGAGAATGATGTCAAAATCCATCATCTCTAACTCCACGAGATCAACTGAGATAACTTTTTGAGATATTATGATCGGACAGTTCCTGTATACCTGCCTGGCTACTATGGAAATACCTACTGGTGTAGACACTGAAAGGTCTCTGCTAGAGTTTCAGGACTGACTCTAAAATTGACAGTTATATATGGAGTTACAAAAGAAAGAGAAGCTCCAGGGTCTAGTAAAGCATAAACATGTAAATGAAATACCTGCAGCACACAAATAACTACATTAGGAAAATTTTCCTGATCTTGGCAGGACTGAAGAGCATATAATCTATTCTGACGCTGACCACTGGTAGCACAGAAAGTGGCACCCTGCTGAGTTGGGCAGCTGGATTGAACTGATGACTGGTGGGAATGGCCCTGTTGACGCGTATCCCTATCTTTCTGAGCAACTAACTGACACTCCCAAATTTGATGTCTGGCTTGACATACCCGAAGAACACATCACTACCCACTCTATACTCACATTGATGGTGTCTGCCACACTTCTAACATAAAGGATTGGTACGAGAACTACTAACACTGACCTGAGACTTAGATCCTAGTGCCTTATCCCTATTATCGTTTCTGAATTTGGGTACTAGGGCACTGGCTGAAGAAGGTACTGGGGATGAAGACCTCTGATGAAACTGAGGATGGTTACCACCTTGTGACTTTAACTGATTGAAATTAAAACTATCCATCCTAGCCTTCTTGTTTCCACTCTCCCTCTCCTTAATCTTGTGCTCCTTTATCTGTTGAGCATGTACCATTAGCCTAGACAAATCCATCTCACTAATCAGCATTGTAGTCCTATACTTTTTGACCACACTATCAGACACGCCAGACATAAACTTACTCATTTGGACCTACTGTCAGGCACCACATGAGGAGAATATCTAGCTAATTGAGTGAACTTGAGATAATACTCCCTCACACTCATGTTGCCTTGCCTCAGATTAATAAATTTTAACACTTTGGCCTCCCTCAACTCTAATGGAAAGAATCTGTCCAAGAAAGTTATTGCAAACTCTTCCCATTTTATAGGCTCTGCATCAACACCTCTATCAACTTTTCACTGCTTAAACCAAGTATGGTCTACATCCTGCAATTGATATGCAGCCAACTCAGAACTCTGACTAGACATCACCCCCATAGCATCCGTGACCTTCTAAATCATATGTAAAAATTCCTGTGGATCCTCTTTAGACTTAGATCTCGTGAAAGAAGGAGGATTCATCCGGGTAAAATCCAAAATTCTAGTTGCAACAGTATTGGCCACTGGGTTGGTGGGAACAATGGCTGGCAGTTCATTCTGTGATGCTATGGAGTTTGCTAGAGTAGTGAACGCAGCCTTGAATTTTGTGTGAGAGAGATGCTCATCCAGAGGATCTTCTTGGATGGGCTGAGGGGCTGGTTGAGTTCCTGTTCTTCTTCAGTTCTTCTTGGAAGGCATATTCTGCAAACGGAATGAGGAAACAGATTAGAATGAGAGTTTAACTTAAGCTCATGCTCCATCGTACGACATGAATACTAAAAGAAGGGAAAATTTTTCCTAAACGCCTTGTAGCTTCTCATCCACAAGTGAGGGATGCTACACACCCATGCATAAGATTCTACTCGACGTGGCTTTCAGACTTCCTAGGACACTTTAAGACCTTAGGCTCTGATACCAAGTTTGTAACAATCCAAGACTACCCCTAGTCGATACACGGTGTTTACGGTCTCGAGAGACCACAAGCTAACCCATGAGCTGGTACCTACTGTGATTACTGAATAATATAATAATGAATGGGGAAGAATAACTGAAGTGCCATAAGGTTTTAAATATCTGAATTCAAACTGAAATATAAATCTAGGAAAATGACTGTCTAAATCAGATAAAGTACTAATAAACTGAACAACTAACAGACTGTAATATCTGAAAAACCTTTAAGACTGAATGAATGAGAGTTGATGGGACAAGACCCCAACTAACTCTATTGACTACTGAAATAAAGACATGAAATAAGATAGCCTATCCTCGGGTGATGAGGACTCACCACTGCTACTATACTATTGAGAATTTGAGGGACTAAGTGCGATCCGAGAACTGAGCGTCAGCACCTATGATATAAGACATCATAGCACAAAAGAAAGGTATGTGATCAGTACTTTGAATGTACTAGTATGCTAAATGAGGTAGGCTAGCATGCAAGGTTTCATGAATAGAAGTAACGATCTATCTGAATATACATGTAAAGCATAGAATACTCAATATTGAACATGAAATTTGTAGATACTGAACATGCATAAATTTCTATAAAATACTAAAAATACATTAAAATATGTAGACACTGAGGATACATGACCAAGCATATGACATGAACTGGATAAAATCTGCAAATTGAAATACTGAAATTAATTGAAATCTGTACACTTTGGTCAAGCAATACTAATACTGAAAAACTGAACTGGAACTATAACTGAGACTATATCTGAAACTGTGGGAGGTATCATCTAACTGATATTCCCCAATTTAAGATAATCGGGGTCCAACTTATAACCCCAGTTGGAAGGGTGTTAATACCGTGCCATGGGTACTAACACTGGCTATGTGGATCCAATATCATGTCCAAAGGACTAAGGGTGTCAAGTCTGAACTGATGGGTGACCCCAGTGAGATAGTCAAGCCTAATATGATGAGTGACTACTCATATCCTACGCTGGCTATATAGTTCTCGAGTATAGGGACCGCTACAAACGACTTTGCCTATCTGACGGGGAAGCCTTCATCCCTACATTTGCTCGATGCAAAATCCTACTCCCAACTGAATGACACTGAAATGTTAGACTGATAATGCTCAAATTACACTCTTGAATGGGTGTAATCAATCATTGTCAATATAAAACCCAACTAGGTTGGCATCAAATCCCACAGGGAATAGGGTGTGAACTTAGATTTGTTTACGAAAGATTTTACTGGTAGTTTACTATTTCCAAAAGATGGGGGTTTAAGTTCACCGTGTGTTAAATATCACTTTCAATACTTCAGTGCTTGTAATCAAGATAAATGGGAAACCAGAGCTATGTTCACCAAGGGTTTCGAAAATTAACAGATACTAGGTAATGCTAGAGATTCTCGGAATGAGTAGAACAGCAGAATATCCCTGACAATTATACTATCTGACTTATCTCTCGACCTCACTAAACAATTTATTATCTAATTCTCTGAAACTTAGATAACTTATGTATTTCCAATAGGATGTTATCTAAGGTAGATTAATTCAGTTACATCATTAATCATTAAATAAAAGGTTGGTAGCTTCAGAGTCCCTGTTGATAATTCATGTCCTATAGTCTATTTCTCTGTTAGAAGCAAATAAAATCTAAGGAATAACCTAATGTTTGGAACCACTAGATAAAACAACAGAATTTCAAGATATTTTACTACTCTTTGAATCCATTAAACACCTATTATCATATCAAACCCTAATCCATGGATCTCATAACTCCGACTAATGAAATTAGTTGCTCATGATTTGATGAACGAAATAACAAGTTGAATTTATGATTATAATGATAAACTTACGAATGGATAGAAAATAACAAGTAGTTCCTCCAATTTAATCACAAGGTAGAAACCCCAAAAATAGTTGCTATGAAAACACAAGAATATTTTATGAAAGAGAGCAAAAATACTGTCTCTCTTCTTAGAGTTGATGTCTGATAGATGAATTATCAATAAATCAAAAACCCTAAAATATGCTATTTATACTAAAGCCTAATTAAGAAAATAAAATAACAAAATTAATAAAATTGTTTGGAATAGGTGACGCCCAGTCTGATGCCGCGTCAAGAAGTTGACGCCCTATCGCGGATGGCATCAGAGAGGCTTCAGTTGCCTTCAGGTTCTATCTTAGGCTGATGATGTGGTTGATACCGCGTCAGGGATCTGACGGTGTATCACCAACGTCGTCAGATATCTTCTTCCCATGCTAACTTTCTGCTTAAGGCTGACGCCATTCTTGATGCCTTATCATAACTTTAACGCCACATCACCGGCGTCGCCAGAACTACTCCTCAAACTTCAACTTCCTGGTTAAAGATGACGCCAATGCTAATAAGCTATCATGAGGCTGACGATTTATCACAGAGGTTGTCAGCCATTTTTCTTCTATTTTGCTCAGATTTTCAACTTTTTTGCTCCATTATTATTTATTCTCATTTCTTCAGCATTTTTTCACAATATCATGAGCAAACACATCAAAACAACAAAAGTTACTTCAGAATTCACAATTATTTTGAGCTGAAAAGCATTAAATGTGTTAGATTTTTTTCATACATCAACACCCTCAACTTAAAATAATTACTTATCCTCAAGCAACAACTAACTAAGAGAATACAACGAACATTTAGCAGTCAACAACCAATTTAGCTCAAAACTCAGTTTACTATCTCCAAGGTCAACCAACTCAAAATTACTGTGCAATTTATTGAAAAGAAACAATGTAACACAAAGGCTTCTACCCATGGCAACAACTAAGTTCCGACAATCATGCATGTATCAATGTACACTACCCAAACAAGTAAGTAACTTAGCAAGATACTAGTGTGCCAAATACCATATGCTTGCCCTTATCGTCATTACCAAGGTTTCCAGATAGGTACGCTGGGATCACTATAGGTCTTTCTTTGGCTTGTAACGTAGGCTAGGGCTGGTATGATATTATACGGCATTTAGAGTGACTAACCTCCTTGGCACTACCTTAACTTGTGGGGTTCATTTATAAACCTCTTTTTCTCTCTTTTTCTTTTCTTTTCTTTTTCTCTTTTTCTCCTTTTTTCCATTTTTTATATTTTCTTGATCACACTTTCAAGATGGGCGCACTTCTTTTTATTCAAGCAGAGTTTTTTTTCTTTCTCTTTTTCACTAACACCCAACCTTTTATTCTTTTTCTTTGATTCTTTCTCTTCTAGTCTACCCTTCTACATACCCAACTTATAGCACACACCCCTGTGATAGCCACTCTCAACTTAGGTTGTTTGCCTACATTAAGGTGCACAATGTCCAAGGAAGACTAAGGCCAAAATAGGTTCATTATGATTTAAAAAGGGAAGGTGATAGGTATCATAGAAAGAAAAATGGTCAATTAAGGCTCAAACCGGGATCAATGGATATCATGCATTAGAGGAAGGTCATTTAGGCTAATAGTGACTTAAATTCAAAAACGACCTATGATTCTTTCCTAACCCCTATCTTTCTACTATGGTAAGAAAAATCGGGCAAGTTCTAGATTTGACACTACAAAGAGAACTCGGTATAGTCTCACACATACATGGCACACAAACAATATCACTAGCTACTACCTATCTGGTTTATGCAATTGTTCAGCAATGATGATCAGGTAACTAAACTAATGCCATGACGAGATGCACAGTGGTCACACTAAGGTGCAATTTATATAGTCATGCAAAACAAACCTTTGGAGAGGTGTTCAAAATCACAAAATCAGTTAACTGCCTACAAAACTTGCACTACTCCTAGTTATTTACAGAGCATACTACAACAACATGCTACACTACACCCTCAACTTAAAATCAAAACAAATTGAAACTAAGGGTTAGGGCATACCTGGAGTCAATCAAGTCTCAAATCATGGGTCCTCGACACTGCAGCAGTGTTATCCTCATCAGGAGCCTCTCTTTGCTCCGGTTCAGCTATTCTGCTAGATCAGGCTCCTATATCCCTCGCTCATAGTGCTTCTTCCCATTTTTAGTTGTCCTCTTAGGACGCTTGCGTTGCCCTTTTCAGATCTGCTTTCTCCTGTTCTGTCAACTCATCATCTGCCTGCAGTGTCTTCTCTGCCTTCTTCTTCTTCTTTACCTTTATCTCGGCCTTGCTCTCATTCTCATCATCTTTTTATCTCTATCTCTTACCTTTTTTAGCTTCTTTGTCTTTCTTCTTTTTTTTTCACTGGCTCCGCAGTAAGATCAAAGATTGAAGGTTCATCCTCAAATTCCTTAGTTGTCTGCCCTGCAGGCATCATAAACTGGTATTGTTGTACTACCACTATCTCAGCTTTACCTTTTCTAGAGCCACTCTAAATTTAGCAAGCTTTGCTTCAGTCAGCTCCTGTAACCTTGCATCAAAATGGTTATCCAGATCTGCGACCCATGCAGGCAAAGTAGAAAAGGGCTCAAGATCAACCCTGATTCTTTAATCTACAGCAGAAGCAAACTGCTTAGTAAAGGCACGTAGCTGTGTTTCACACCATCTGGCCTATTTGGCAACTTTTATGATATCAATAGGCTGGGATACAGCTTTCGCTGGTGCTGTAGGAACTGATGGACCTAGATCATCATCACAAATTAAGCCTGCTTGATCAGCCTCAGAAGCTTGCACCTCAACTTCAGGTACTAAACTAGGGCCTACAACTGATAGGTTCACCTCAACCCTCACCCCTCTATTAAGTGTCAGCCTTGGCTGATTTTCCACATAGCGAATAGAGTTGTGGGTCTTGGTGGCATAGAAAGTCTCATCAATCCCATCAATATGTGGTACCCCTGCCTCTGTGCATAGCCTGGGAATCAGACAAGGGAATGGATAAGAAGTGTCAGACCTCGTTACCCAAATCTTGATCTCTTTAGCAATAATCTCCCCAAAATTCAGCTTAAGGTTGGCCATAAGACATGCGACCAATATTGCTTGATTATCAACCAGAATATTATCTCCATTGGTCGGCATCAAATGGGTGCATACAACACCCCACCAGAATTTTGCCTCTTGAGTCAAAGAATCCTTGTAAATAGGCTCACTGGGTCGGTTCAGTCATAAAGGATCTCCCTCAGCTATAAGTGTAGCTAACCAAGGACGCTAGTCCTCCTCACTCTTCAGACGATGGTAGAATGCAGGATTTGTGACCTAATGAGTGAAATTGGGTCCATGTAGAAATCTGTTGATAGTCGTATTAGAAATATCTATATTTACCCCACAAACTGGAACTCTGGTCAGCAAAGGCTGGTCTGCTGTGGTCTCTCCACTCTTGCACATGCTCTCTAATCTAGCCGGGTACTTCACGTAGAACTCCTGGACTACTGTAGGACAAAATGGGTAACCTCCCTTAGCAGTACATCCCAGCCCATAATCTCTGAACTTCTTCTCAAATGCAGGATACCCAGGCAATCCCATGATAATGACTCTCTTCTCTGGAAACACCGGCCATCTGGTAGATCTTCTCTTTGTTCTAATCAACCCTTTGAGGAAGATGTCTTCTGCTTCAGGGATCTTCCATCTAGCGCTCTCTCGAACCTCCAGATTCTTGCATTTTATCAAAGTTCCCCGAATTGAGGGTTCCTTCTTAGCTTGATTTTTAGTCAAGGGAGTTTCAGAGGATAGTTCCTCAGAATAAAATTTACCAGACTCTGTATTTTCTGCCTTCGATTCTTCAGATTCAGCCTTCTCAGACTCAGGCTGAGTAGATTCAATTTGCTTAGAACCCTCCTTCTCCGAAGACTCACTCTCAGCTGGGGTGGTAGTCTCAGTATCATCACTATCCTCCACCGCAATGGGTTTAGGTGGAGAAGGTGCCTTTGGGCTGTGTTTCTTTCTTCTCTACCTGAGAACTGGTTATTTATCTTCGTAATCAGAGTCTTCATCAATAAGCTTACGAACCACCTTAGGCTTGGCAGCTTTCTTGGGAGTGTTAGGATTCTTGCTTTTAGGTGCCATTAGAATTTTCCTGAACCATAAGACAAACATAAGTTAATGATCGAAGTATAACAGTTAAAACATGTTATTCAAGTTTGCTTAGAATTATCATCTAACTTGTGACAACGTGGCTGATAAGGCATCACATTTGTGATAACCTATCAGCTATGTCGTCAGCCTTAAATAAAAATGGCATACTTTTTTGAAACTTGTGACGATATTCCTGATAAGGCATCACAGTTGTGATAGCCTATCAGGTAGGTCGTTAGCCTTAAATAGTGAATGCTTCCTTTTTCAAAGTTGCTGATGATGTAGCTGATAAGGTATCACGCTTGTGATATCCTATCAGCAACATCGTCAGCTCAAAATTTTCCCCCCACTCAATTTGCATTCATAATTTTGGGACCAAATTCTTTGTATAATCACATAGTATTTTTATTTTTTGTACTTAGGGTTTTCAAATTTTTGCAATTTAGGCATAACTCAACCCTAATTTCTAATTTCTATGCTATTACAACTTGAACTCAAGTTTCTTCCTTTAGAGCATCATGTTTTCAACAACTTTACCACTTCAATGACAGCAGAACAAAGCTATGAGCATATCTGATGAGTTGACTCCACTTGATTACGCGAGAGAGAAGAAAAGATAAGAGATAGACTCTAATTTTCCTTGCAATCCCACAACTATCAGGAAGGAGGTTTCCTTGTATACTTGGGAGTGTTTTGAAATGAAGTGAATATCCTACTAAGGAAATAAAATAATACTTAAAGAAGGAAATAAAATAAAGAGGGAATCTGAAGGGTTTGGATCTGGGCTGGGTCAAATTTGGGCCTAGATATTCAAAAACAAAATGATGGTTGATGATGTGATAAGCCATCACAAATATGATAGCCTATCACGGAGGTCGTCACCCTTAACAGAGAAGGTCTCCATTGCTGGTCTTTCTGACTACATTGGTGATAAGTCGTCACAGTTGTGATAGCCTATCATGAATGTCATCAAGACCACTTGGCTTGCATTCTTCAGTTTTTACCTTGACCTTTTTGTACCTCATCAGTTCCTTCCTATTACTACCTAAATGAATAAAAACAAAATACATGAAAATAAAATTTTGGGTTGTCTCCCAATAGCGCCTGATTTAGTGTCGCAACACGACTTGGTTATCTTGACTTCTCAGACTTCGTCAAGATGCCGTATCACTACCTAATTACCACATTCCTGGAATACATCCACAACCAAGAAGATATTCATCTTCTCTAACTGCTTCATAGGAGGTTATATTTTGAATTTGGCCTCCTTTTTTCCATACCTGAATTTGAGCTCATTGAGCTCCATATCAACCAATACTCTTCCCGTGGCTAATAATGGTCTACCCAAAATGATGGGTACCTCAAAATCAACATCACAATCCAATATCACCAAATTTGCAGGCAAAATAAAGTCATCCACTTTTACAGGCACATCATGAAATACACCTACTAGTCGTTTCACCGATCTATCTGCCATACCAAGATGCATCATAGTGGGGGTAGGCTCCCCCAATCCAAGATTTTTGTAGATATCAAGCGGTATCAGATTTATACTTGCTCCTAAGTCACATAAAGCTTTGGTAAACTTCATAGACCCAACTGTGCATGGTTTAGAAATGCTCCAGGGTCAGGCTTTTTCTGTACTAAGGTTTGTGAAGAAACGGCACTACAGTGATGGATGTTGTCCACCGGCTCACATCTTACCTTCCACTTCTTTGTTAGCAATTCCTTCATAAATTTAGCATAGTTTGGCATTTGCTCAAGTGCCTCCATCAGTATCGCCATGAACTTACTAAATTTCTTGTTATCTTCTTTCTTTTTCAATCTCTGAGGAAATGGAGGTGGTGGTCTTGGTATTTGTTTCAATAGCATTTCCCCTTTCTTTTCTTCTTCTTTCTCTAAAATATCAACAACGCCATCCAGCTTCTCAAACTCCACTGGATTGTGTCCTTCTATTTTATCAACACTTACCTCCTTCTCCACAGCTTTGCTCGTAGAAGGGCCAGATAACATCTTACCATTACAAGTGGTAATCGCCATACAAGAGCCATCAGTTCACGGGTTCTGAACCATATCACTAGGTAAAGTGCCAGTTTTTCTCTGATTTGGAGTAGCCGACAGTTGGCTCATCTGCTGCTCCAACTGCTTAATAGAAGCTGAGTGTGATCTAACCAACTGACTGAGGGTAGAAAGCTCACTTTTCGTATTAGTTACCCCCGAGTTGGTTGCCTCCACTCCCTTCAACAGCTTTTCTATCATGTCCTCCATGGACATCTTGCCACAACTAGTTGTTACAGCATCCCGACTTCTAGGAGGAATATACAAACCATTCCTATCATTATTATTTCTGCAATGACCCTGCTCCCTATCTTTATAATCAGGTTTGTCATAGAAAGTCCGACCTTGGTTCCTTGGTCATTACCTCGGAAACCCCTTAATTACTCACATAGTTTGCCTCAGCATCAGCACTTGTAGATACAGTACCCTGAGAATCTACAGCCCTGGCCATTTCAGTCTTACAGGATAGCAAGTGCTTAGCCAGCAAGTCTATTTACGTCTTCAAATGGGCCATGTCCTGATCTCGCTCCTTATCCCTTCTACGCTGCTCTGTAGTAATACCACCAGCAACAGTAGGGCTAGCCACTACAGAATCCCTAGTGTGCCAAGCCCGACTCTGCTTGGCCATTCTATTCAACATATCAGAAGCATCCAGAAAAGAGAGGTCAATGAATAAACCACCTGCAACGTTGTCGACAATTGGCTTTGTCACAGAGTTGAAAGCTCTGTACAAAGTCTCCATCAAGTACAATTTTGTCATATTGTGGTTCGAACATTGTGCAACTTTCTTCTTAAACCTTTCCCAAGTCTCATGTAGTGCTTCAGTCAAAAGTTATCTGAAGTTGCTAATCTCGTCCCTCAATTGTACCCTTCTAGAGGGTGGAAATAACCGTTCTAGGAATGCATCTTTCAACTGTCTCCAGTTAGTTATAGAGTCGGGCTCTAACTCATTCAACTACATTATTGCCTCTCCAGACAGAGACAATGGAAATAACCTCAACCTGATCGCATTTTAGCTCACTCCCAGATTGTCAAAGGATTTGCAGATGGTGATGAAGTTCACCAAATACATGTTCGGATCATCACCAGGCAAGCCTCCAAAAAACCCTTTCAGATTCAGGAGTTGGATCATGGTACTTGCTATGCTGAACTTTGTACCTGGTGCCAACGGTGGCACAATGATAGCACCCATTGCACCAGCTCCGTCCATTCCTTCATCATCTTCATCAGCCTTATACTGCATAGGTTGCTGACCATATTTACCTTGGACTGGACAATTTCTGTTGACGTTTCATTGCAGTGGTGCAGCAACTTGCTCCGCTCTCCTTGGGTTTTGAGGATTCAGCAATTCCTCATCACCCAAGTCCTCATATCAGGGTTTTGGTGACGTACTTGTTGACCCAAATTTTTCACATTCACCAGAGCCCTGGCTAAAGCAGGTAGTCTTTCTGCTTCCTATTGTTCAGCCATTCTTCCAATTAGTTGAGATTCTGAATTGATTGGTAATAATGGTGCTCTGAAACTTCTCGTGCTTGGCATCAACAACACGGTACCTACAATAAACAAAAACAACAAATAAACGTAAATCAAGGAAACTTAACTATTAGCAAAATTTCGTGCACAAAATTTTCAGTCTACAACCGTATTCCCCGGCAACGGTGCCATTTTTTATAACGCACAAATTACACTCTTGAATGGGTGTAAGCGATCATTGTCAATATAAAACCCAACTAGGTTGGGGTTGAATCTTACAGGGAATAGGGTGTGAACTTCGATTTGTTGACGAAAGATTTTACTGGTAGTTTAATGTTTCCGAAAGATGGGGGTTTAAGTTCATCGTGTGTTAAATATCACTTTCAATACTTCAGTGTTTATAAGCAAGATAAATGGGAAACTAGAGTTATGTTCACCAAGGGTTTCAAAAATTGACAAATACTAGGTAACGCTAGAGATTCTCAGAATGAGTAGAACAACATAATATCCCTGACGATTATACTATCTGACTTATCTCTCGACCTCACCAGACAATTTATTATCTAATTCTCTCAAACTTAGATTACTTATCTATTTCTAATAGGATGTTATCTCAGGTAGATTAATCCAGTTACGGCATTAATCATTAAACAGAAGGTTGGTAGCTTCAGAGTCCTTATTTATAATTCACGTCCTCTAGTCTATTTCTCCGTTAGAAGAAAATAAAACCTAAGGAAAAACCTAATGTTTGTAACCACTAGATTATAGTTAAAACAATAGAAATTCAAGATGTTTTACTACTCTTTGAGTCCGTTAAACACCTATTATCATATCAAACCCTAATCCATGGATCCCATAACTCCGGCTAATGAAATTAGCCACTCATGATTTGATTAAAAAAATAACAAGTTGAATTCATGATTATAATGATAAACTTACGAATGGATAGAAAACAACAAGTAGTTCCTCCGATTTAATCACAAGGTAGAAACCCCAAAAATAGTTGATACGAAAACACAAGAATATTTTATGAAAGAGAGAAAAAATATTGTCTCTCTTCTTAGAGTTGATGTCTGATAGATAAATTATCAATGAATCAAAAACCCTAAAAGATGGTATTTATACTTAAGCCAAATTAAGGAAATAAAATAACAAAATTAATAAAATTGTTCGGAATAGGTGACGCCCAATCTGAAGCTGTGTCAAGAAGTTGACGCCCTATCACGGATGGCATCAGAGAGGCTTCAGTTGCCTTCAGGTTCTATCTTAGGCTGACGATGTGGCTGACTCCGCGTCAGGGATCTGATGGCGTATCACCAACATCGTTAGATATCTTCTTCCCTTGCTAACTTTCTGGTTAAGGCTGATGTCATTCTTGACGCCTTATCATGACTTTGATGCCACTTCACCGGTGTCGTCAGAACTGCTCCTCAAACTGCAACTCCCTGGTTAACGCTGACACCAATGCTGATAGGCAATCACGAGGCTGACGACTTATCACAGAGGTCGCCAGCCATGTTTTCTTCTATTTTGCTCAAATTTTCAACTCTTTTGCTCCATTATTGTTTATTCTTATTTCTTCAGCCTTTTTCTACAATATCATGAGCATACACATCAAAACAACAAGAGTTGCTTTAGAATTCACAATTATTTTGAGCTAAAAAATATTAAATGTGTTAGCTTTTGCTCACACATCATAGACTATTCTAATTTTAACTGACTGTTCTGATAATGCTCATGATATAATGAATTTGGGAGGATTGATGAAAAGTTCTTGAGATTTGACCTTGATTCTTGAGAGCTAGGGTTTCTTGTTCTTGAAAGAGAAGATTTTTAATTTGAGAGAAAGTGAATAATGATGAGTATTTAGGTCAATTAGGGGTTAAATTTCATGTTTAGGGCGAGTTTAGGACTTAGGAAAAAGACCCAAATACCCTTAAATGAATTTAAAAACATAAGTTGAAAATTGAAATCTCGATTTTTGGCCTTGGTGTGATGCGCCACTATCATGCCAATCCACTGAAAAGGGACAACTGGGACCTGAATAAATGTCGCGATGCGGTTCCATCATGGTAAAGCTTTGAATGCTATTTTTTCCACGGCGCATCACGAAAACCCACTGGAAATTGAAAAATAGGAATTTAGCCTATTCTGTGATGTGCCATGATTGTGGAGTCATATTAGAAATTGACAATTGTCATTTAGGCTGCCTACGCGACGCACTGAGGGTTAAAATGACTGTGTTTAACGTCTGAAACTTAAATCTTCTTATCCGGTTATCGGATTTTGGCAAATTTTATATCATTGGAAAGGTAATTGAATTTTCTACGCAATGGCAGGCTCTAAACTGAAAAATAATAAGTGTTTCAAAAATTTTATATACAAATACTCATGCACTAGGACTTAGATTATGCTAGGGAAATACGGGGTGTTACAATTTAAGGCCTGGAGGCATATCTCAAGAGATAAAGTTGCCTATATGGAAGTGGGAGATGATCAATATAGATTTTATTATGTGTCTTCTATGGTCTCGCAAATAGTATAATTTGATTTGGCTCATTATGGATAAGATGACTAAGTCTGCTCACTTCTTGCCTATGAGTACTAATTACTCAGGAGAGGATTTTGCTAAGTTGTTCATTTAGGAGATTATAAAGTTGCACGGTGTGCCAGTGTTCATTATTTTGGACTGAGGTACGCAGCTTTTATCTCACTTCTGGTGTTCACTTCAAAAATATTTAGGTACACAGGTGAACCTTAGCACCACTTTCCACCTTCAGACAAATGGACAAGCTAAGCATACTATTCAGACTTTGAAGGATGTTCTAAGGGCCTATGTGGTTGACTTTAGGGGTAGTTGGTTTGATCATTTAACCTTTAATTGAGTTTGCGTATAATAATAGTTATCACTCGAGCATTTAAATGGCTCATTTTGAGGCTCTTTATGGTAGGAGGTGTAGGTCTCCTATTGGATGGTTTGAGGTTAGTGAGACTAGATTTTTTTGGTCCTGACTTTGTTCACCAATTCTTGGAGAAGGTAAAAGTCATTAGAGAAAGACTTAAGACTGCTAAAATTTGCCAAAAGTCTTATGCAGACGTGAGACGAAGAGTATTGGAGTTTGAAATATGTGATTGGGTATTCTTCAAGGTATCTCGAATGAAAGGTGTCATGAGGTTTGGGAAGAAAGGGAAGCTCAGTCCCCGTTATGTTGGACTGTATTAGATTTTAAGGAGATTTGGAAATGTTGCTTATGAGTTGGATTTGCTTGTGAGTTTGGGTTCCATTCACCTTGTGTTTCATGTGTTTATGCTGAAAAAGTGTGTGGGTGATCCTTCCTTGATAGTGTCTGTTGAGAATGTTGGTGTCACAGATTCATTGTCATATGAGGAAGTCCCAGTAGAGATATTGGATAGACAAGTTTGTAGGTTTAGGACGAAGGATGCAACTTCGGTGGAAGTCCTTTAGAGAAATCAGAAGGTAGAAAATGCTACATGGGTAGCTGAGAAAGATATGAAGGCAAAGTACCCATTCTTGTTCCCCAGGTTGGATAAAACTACTTAAGGTATGAGTTTCATTTTCCTCCTATTATTTTATGAGTTGTCATTTTATTCTGGTGTATTCTTGCTATTTTCATGCCAAAAATATCCTAACTCATTAGGGACGAAAGATCCTAAAGGGGGGGATAATGTAAGACCCCTTAAAATTTTGATTGTTTTATTTTTAACCTTTCCATGTGTGTAATGTCAATTTTTGACTTAAATTGTGTTTAGGGATGTTAAAATGGCGTTTGGGGAAAGTTTCAGAATTTTTGAAAAAGGTTTGGGGTTGTTTTTGGACCCTGAGGAAGTTAGGGTCCATTATAAGATCGTGTCACGGAGTTTAATGTTCGCGATATTGGTGTGGAATGGAGACTAACCTCCACGATATTGGCGTGCCATGCCAGTATGTTAATTTCATCTAATTTTAGTTTTTTCACTTGAGGTGAGGAGATTTTGATCTTTCTACCCCTTGTACGACCTTTAAATTTAAAATAAGCCTCTTTTCTTCAGTTTTCAAAGATCAAAATCATTCATTCTCTCTTAAAACTCAAAATCTAAGAACATTCAAGGGTTTTACAGAGAATTTATCATCTGGGCTTCACACTTTAAATCGATTTCAATTTCTTATGTATCTCAGACATGTTTCCTTTCCCTAAACTTTATTTTTATATTGTAGCATTAATTGAATGGATTTTCATGTGATTTAAATTATGGATTTTGAAATTGGGTTGAGAGGTTTTGGTTGTTATTGATTGAATTACTTGTCCTATCTTTTAAATTGATTATTTATATTTTAAATTAATGTTTTAGGACTGAACTAGTATATAGTTTAAATGGTTGAAATGGGGGACATGGATTTTTCTAAATTGGATGAATTTTGACTTGGAATTGGCATTAACCTTAACCCATTTTATAATCTTGTTTTGAATATGAACAAATTGCATGGTTTAACTTACTTTTGAACAAAATCATAGCATTCACCTTGGTGTCATGGTGCCTTGGTGCCTTGGTGCCATGGTGCCTTGGTGTCATGGTGCCTTGGTGCCTTGATATCCAACTTGACAAAGACACCACCATGGTAGGCCACTATATGTCCGTCAGTGTTTGTCATTGGACGTGTCTCTAGCATTGCACTTGACGGTCACGAAAATAATATTTTAAAAAATATATTTTCTTAATTAAAATTATCATTTACAAATTACGTAACTCTTTTGTGAGTGCATAGGCTATATCTTACATCAAAACGTGCAATTCTGGTAAAGATTTTCGTGACCGTCAAGTGCAAAGCTAGAGACACGTCTAATGACAAACGCCGATGGACATATAGTGGCGCAATTTAGGCTTGCTCGAAGTCGATTTCCTGTGCTGCATACCTAATGCCCAGGCATTATCAAGTTTTATTGATCGCCTTTCGCCCCTCGCATTTCGTACGGATGTACAGACAAAACCGTCAAGTCAAACTGAACCGACAAACCAAACCAAACCGAGAAAAAAATCAACTTATGGTTTGGTTTGGTTGGTTTGGAGTTAGAAAAAAAAATGACCATTCTTGATTTGATTTGGTGTTGACCAAAAAAAAGTTAAACCGAATCTGAATCAAACCGACATAATATATATATATATAATTATAACTTTTTATACATAAAATATTAATTATAATCTACTTTTTAAATACCTTTTCAACTAGTTTAAGTAATTTTCAATAATTTGAACGTAGATGTAGATGTATATTCAGATTTGGGCCTTTAAGTTGTAATATTTGTCCATTAATTGCTAATTAAATGATCCAAAATCCAATATAAATTTAAAACCTAAACTTTTTACTCTTTATCTCACTTTTTAGTTTCAAGAGAGTTTTTCGCTCTATATTTTTTCATAATGGTAGTTTTTCATTAGCACATAAGTGAAAACATATATTTGAACCAGTCTTCGATCACAATATAATTGTAAAAACTAAAGATTATAAAAAAAAAAAAAAGAACCGACTAAAACCTAAATCGAAAAAACCAATTTTATGTTAGTTTGATTTGGCTTATAGTTTTAATAAATCGACATGATTGGTTTGATTTTTTTAAAATAAAAACTAAACCAACCCGGCCTATGTACACCCCTAATTGCATTAATGGATAAATGAATATAAAAATGGATTTGGATGACCTTGGTGGCCATGGTTTGGATTTAAATGAAACTTGGGAATCAATGTGTTTATATGGATTGGTTGGCATGTTTAATTTAGCTGCAAACGTATTGATATGATGATACCAAGTGGTAAATACCTTAATAAATGACTCATGGGTTAATGGTTGGAATTATGTGCAAAGTGATTTTAATTTGGGCTTAAAGGGGGTTGTGTCACTCACCGTGAAGGTGTAAGTCCCGAAAAAACAAACACAGAAAACCATGTTTGTCGATGTTGGGGATCTATATGATCGTGTGCTTGATACATACTTTATATATATATATATATATATATATATATATATATATATATATATTTGGAACCGCTATTGCTCATAGTGGCTTTAGTTTTTCCTCAATTTTCCTCGATTCATGCGGTTAACACGCACTGGGACCCTTTCAGCAGGAAAAGTTGAACCCATATAGCACATGGATGCCTTTAGGAAGGATCGAGCTACATAGTCCAAGTTAATCATTTTAGACTCTCATGTTCATGACTCTTACCCTATCCCGACATCCTATATAAATGTATATATGAATGTGTGCATATGATTTGAATTGATTTTGAAAATGGCATTACGTTATCACTTTTCCTAAGTTACATGTTAGTGCTTATCCCACTGACCGTCCTAGGATGCTCATCATTTCATGATGTAAGATTCAACGACTTTTTTTTTTGCTCCTGTGCAGCGTTAGGTGGTTAAGCACGTTCGTTGAATTGCTGTGAAGTGGTGATCCTCCATCCTTCGAAAAGCTTTATCATTTCATTATTCTTTCTTTATTGACTCAGTACTTTTGGATTCATTTGGTCATAATTGGAGGCATGTCCCGACTTAAATGCTATTATGATTTTAGAGGCTATTGTGGACAAATGTGGGATGGTTATTGTTTTGACTCTTAGTTTCATTTGAGTTATCTATTCATATTTTTATTACTATCTTGAATTGGTTTCTGCTCTATTCTTATTATTGTGCTCTTATGGTTAGTTAAGGGGGTGGTCTTCGATCCATGGTAGGCTTGAGATACCCGTGATGACTTGGCCCTGATTTGGGTCGTGACAGATTATAGGCTTATATCTCTCTATAATATGGTGTATAAAGTCATATAAAAAATGTTATGCAATATGTTGAAAATTGTGTTACCAGATATAATCTGCCCCAACTAGAGTGCATTTATAGCTAGGATATCAATAGTACAGAATATTCTCATACGTCAAGAAATGGTCAGATTATACAATAGGAAAAATACCACCAAAATTTGCTTAATTAAGATTGACATTAAAAAAATATATGACTCCGTTGAATGGGAGTTTCTTAAAGAGATGTTATATGGAATGAACCTTCCAGGTATATTTATCAAGTGGTGATGGAGTGTGTGACCACACCACAGTATGCTATAGCCATAATGGTGGAGAGCATGGATGCATCAAGGGGGAAAAAGGATTAAGATAGGGGATCCAATTTCTCCGTTACTTTTTGTTTTTTGTATGGAGTATCTTATAAAATAATGAAATGGGTGGTTCAGTAGTAGGGATTTGTCTATCATACAAAGTGCAGAATTCTTGGATTAAATAACCTCTGTTTTGCTGATGATTTGCTCATTTTTCAGTAGAAGGGGATATTCATTCAATGGTGCTTATGTTAAGAGGATTGACAGCATTCTTCAAAGATTCTGGGTTGCCAACAAATGTTACAAGGTCTAATATTTTTTTCAGCAAATATGGATAAAAGAGAGCTAGCAGATCTGTGTGAGATTATAGGCTACAAAACTGGACAACTACCATTGAGGTACTTAGGGGTGTCTATCTCTGCTAAAAAGTTATCAGTGATGGATTGTGAGGTTCTAATAGATAAATTGACAAGCAGAATCAAATTGTGGGGATCCAAACATCTGAGCTATGCAGGTCGAACACAACTAATAAATTCTGTTTTAATGCATATTCATGCGTATAGGTCATATATTTTCATTATACCAAAGACTGTGATGAAGCAGATAATAACCTTATGTAGAAGTTTTTCGTGGACTAGACAAATACATCTACTAAGCTGTCTCTAGTAGCTTGCGACCTGATTTGTATGCTTAAAAGAGAAAGAGGGTTGGGGATACACAAAGGGATAATTTAGAATGAGAAAGCAGTAGCAAAATATGTATGGAATATTATAAATAAGGAAAACAATTTATGGGTTAAATGGGTCAATCATCATCTCAAAGGAGCTGCATAGTGGGAGAATAAGGTTACAACTTATTGTAGTTGGTATTGGAAATGAATTTGTCATATCAAAGACATATATATGGAAGGGTACCTGAGAGATAGTTGATTAAAACCACAAGTCAAGTATATAATTAGTAGCGGATATCACTGGAGAAGAGGTATGGGAGAGGACTGGGCCTTCTTTAAAAGTGTTTGGTGCTTGTGATTGTACCTAAACATAGTTTTATAAGCTGGTTAGTTACGAAAAACGATTGATGATTTATGAGCTGGTTAGTTAGGCAGAAGCGACTGATGACTAAAGATCGATTATTTAAGCTTAAATTAGCTCTGGATGAAGACTGTATGTTGTGCAGTGGACCTATGAAATGCATAGATTATTTATTTTTTCAGTGTGATTTCTCTCAAAGATGTATAAGTATGTGCTGGAAAGGTTGAATGTTAAGCTGCAACATCAAGACATACAAGGCTGGTGGACATGAATTGCTCGATATGTTACAGGAAAGACTAGTAAAGAACTGTTGTGGACAATAATTGCAGCTAGTGTCTACCATATCTGAAAAGCAAGGAACACAATTTTATGGGACAAGAAAGTAGTTAAATCAGAAATAGTGAGTGGAAAAATTCAAGATGATTATAAATAAAGATGTATGAGCGTGTTAATTGATAAAAGAAATGGAAAGCTACAAAATGGATAGGTGAGTGATTAGTATTATTTCTTTAAGGTTGTTATCTCAAGTGTTTTTTAGATTTTTGTGAAAAAGAACATGTTGGTTTATTGATAAAAATAAACTAACTCCTCCACATCACTTGAGGGCCCTTTAAGTTTTAGGAGTTGATCTTCACCTTTATTTTTATTAGTCGTAGCTACGCTAATATGCACTACGTTTTTAGCTAACTAGTCGACTCTTTTCTACTTTGAGATGTGTTTCTCGTTTTTATCAGACTCACTATTATTTGAACTATTGAGCAACATGGTGAAATTTTTTTGATGGATTATGGAGGTAATTATCCTCTTTTCTTGGAAAGAATATTTATTGTTTCAATTTCATATGTCAAGATCAGCAAAGTACATTGTCAGATAACAGTAACCAAAAAAATAAGGGCATGATGAAAGGTAAAAGATGCATGTACATTGCACAAGATGTAAGTCAAAAATATTTTTGTTAATTAACATGAAATGCACGTGTGGTGTACAGAATGCATGTGTAATGCACACACATCGCATAAGATGTACATACATTGCATGAAATAAAAATTAAACAATATCTTTTTACTTTATATATTTAGATTATATCTTGTTGGTTTTTAATATTAAAATACATATATTTTATATGTTGTTTATATATAGATAAATTAGAATAACACATTATTCTTTGATATTGTTTTAGATTTTTTTTGCAACTCTTTAATTTTCCTGGACTGCATCATTATTTCTACCTTTCACCATTCTCTTATTCTTTTAGTTATTGCTGCCTCATAGAGTATATTGCTGATTTTGGCATATGAAATTGATGAAGCAAATATCCTTCCATATAAAAATGAAGATAATTTCTTTCGTAATCCATCAAAAGATTTTACTATGTCATTCAGCAGTTAAAAAAAATGATGAACCTAATGTAAATGAGAAGTACATCTTAAAGCAAAAAAAGGGCAGATCAGTTGGCTAAAACCATAAAGCATACTAGCGTAGTTGTGATTAGGGATGGCAAATGGGCGGATCGGATCGAATTTGGGTGGATTGAATATAGATTGAGCTTTTAATGGATTCGATGCAATTCACCCATATAATTATGGGTAAATATGAATTTGGTCAAATATGGATTGGATAAAAATGGTTGTTACCCACTTAACTCTTAAAAACAAAAACTTAGAACTTCTATATGCTTATCAACTTGACTTTTTTATCCATTATCCCACCCTCCCACCCCCTGCACCCTTCCTCCCCATATTCCTTCCTAAAAAAAAATATTTTTTAAAAAAAGTTAACCCCTCCCCTCCAAAGCACCCTCACACCCCCTACCCCCAACTCCCACCCCTCAAAACAATAGAAACCTATAAAAATAACCTAGATTTCAGCAAAATGAAAGTGTTTTTAGCGTAACTTTTAAAATTACAATTCATATCTTCTCTATCTTTTTCTCCATTTCTTTTTAGTTTTTTTCCCTCTCTCTTCCATCTCTAGCTGCTATTTCTTTTCTTTTTTTTCTCTCTTCTATCTCTAGTCTCTTTTCTTTCTTTTTTCCTAATTTTTTTCCTTTTTAGTTTCTTTTTATTTTCTTTTTGCAATTATTTATTTATTTATTTTTATTTTTACTTTTTTTCTTTCTCATTTCTTTTTGTTGTATTTTATATTTTATAATTTTTTTTATATTTTCGAAGAACATGGCTAAGTCGAGTACAAATCATGGATGATGATGGAAATATCATAGCAGCTCATTGTATTTGTATTCACCAACTTTTTTTTCTTTTTCCTTTTCTCATTTTTCATTCTTTTTCCTTTTTGATTTTTTTTTTTGTATTTTTGTTTTCTTTTTATCTTCAATTCTTTCTTTACGTTTTTTCTCTCTCTCTCTTCTATCTCTAATTTCTACTTCTCTTTTTTTTTATTTTTTTTTTCTATTTTCATTATTCTTCTTTATTTTCATTTTTTATTTTTTTATGATAACGAAAATACCATAATTGCATATTTATTTATATTCACCCAACATTTATAATTTTGTATTCATTAATACAATTGTATTTGTATTTATACTTCAAACTTGTATTTTTATTTTATAGTTTACAGCATCATATATTTTTATATAATTCACACTTGTATTTTAAAGAACTGTTTTGTATTTATAATTTATCGTTGACTGCATATTATATTTGTATTTTATCATTTTATTTTGCTTGAATTTGCATTTGTAATTTTATCGTTGACTGCGTATTACATTTTTTTGTCGTTTCATTTTTCTTGTATTTGTATTCTATTTCATTGATGAACTTGTATTTTTAAAGAACTATTTTATATGTGTATTCGTAAGTTGACCGTATATTGTATTTGTATTTATAATTGCATTTGTTTCATTTATTTGTATTTGCATTCGTAGTTGACAGTATCATTTGTATTTTTAAACAATTGAAAAGAATAGTTATTTTTCTTTCTACGAACACTTGTATTTATATAGATTGGTACAAATAGTATTTTATTGATATCAATTGAACAATACAAATAAAAATAATAAATTATGCAAATACAATTGCTAAATTATACAAATACAAATGTTACATTTGTATCAAATGATACATGTTTATATAAATTGTACCATACGCGTACAATTGATACTTATTTATATACAAATATAAATGATATATTTGATATACAAATGTTAACGATACATTTGCATTGAATGATACATTGTATATTTATATATTTTAGTCTCAAGCAAATACAATTAATCCATATACTTGTATGTATATAGATACAAATGATAAATTGTACATATTCACAACTAAATTATTCAAATATAAATAATAAATTTATTTAAAATTTATAGTATTATATAAATAACTATAAAGTATAAAAAATATATAATATATAAAATGCAATGATAACAAAAAGATTAGAAGAATACAAAAAGAAAAAAAATGACGAAACAAGAAGAAAAAGGGGAAAATAAAAATACAAAAAAAAAAAAGAATGCAAATAAAAAATAAATAAAAATGAAAAATAAAAAAATAGAAGAAAAACATGAGAAAGAAGAAAAGAGAAAATATTAGAAACGAGTAAAAAATGAAAAGTAAAAAAAAATTAAAATAAGGAAAAAAAGAGAAATTAAAGATAGAAAACAAATAAGAGAGACTATGGATTGTATTTAATTTTGATAAGAGATGATATGAATTGTAATTGATTGAAACTTAAGCTAAATGGGATAATTAGAAACTTATGTTTGCTAACCCAGTAGGTCTCAAGCAAATATAATTAATTCATATACTTGTTTGTATAAAAATGTAAATGATGAATTGTATACATTCATTACTAAACTATTCAAATACAAATAATAAATTTATTTGAAATATATAATATGATACAAATAAATATAAAGTATAAAAAATATATAAAATACAATGACAATAAAAAAGATGAGAAAAAAATAAAAAATAAAAAATGACGAAAGAAGAATGAAAAGGGAAAAGACGAAGGAAAAAAAAGAATGCAAAGAAAAAAGAAATAAAAAGAAAAAAAAAAGAAAAAAAATAGATGAAAAAGATGAGAAAGAAAAAAAGGAAATAAAAAAAGAAAATATAAGAAACAAGTAAAAAAATAAAACAAAAATGAAAAAGAAAAAATAAAGAAAAAAAAATGAACTTTGAAATATAGGTGGGTGATCTCTGTGTTTAAATGAATACCCATATTTTACCCATTTATCCATATTTGTATGAGCTTTCAAAATTAGTTGATGTCCATATTTACCCATTTGAAATATAAGTGATCCAACTTAATAAATATGGATTAAATAGACTCCTTTCACAAATATAAGCTGAAATTGCCAACAGTTGCAATTAAGAAAGATAAAGATGAAGCTCAAATTATGAAGCTTAAGGAGTTATCAAGTGATGTGTAGGAGTTTTACTTTGGCAAAGAAAAAGATGTAGAAAAGAAAATAAGTGAAGATTCTTCTTCTGACTCAGAAGATGAGCCCATGTAGAAAAAGGGGAAGTTGCTAAGAAGAAGAAAAATGACACCTAAAGCCAGGAGGCACTACACAAATAGTTAAATATTGTTGCAAGTTGCAATTTACCATCTTTCTTCACCCCCACTTGTTCAAGTGTAAGAATTTCCCCACCCCATCGGATAGTATTTATTGTTTTCAATTTTAGTATTTATGTATGTAAACTTGTATACTAAAATACTCCTTAGATATTTATATGGTTATAAATCATTTATTAGGGCTAAAGAGAGTTTAAGTTAAATTATTTCTAAATACTTTAACAACATTTTTTTTGCTGCAGAGTAAAAAGAAAAAGTCACGTAAAATGAATCGGAAGGAGTAATATGATTACTTAGTTTTCTAAGACAGACCAAAAATTTTTAAAATGAAAAACTACTTACTATGAACTGAAAGTAGTATGATTTAGTAGAAATGCTTGATGGAGCATTTATGACCGGCAAAAAACAAGAGTAAACTCATCTCGTAATGAGTCTCCAAAAACGAGTAAACTTTCCTCTTTTTTCCTAACCATATTACAAGTTCACTTGTTTTGATAGATTATGTCATTACTACTCCTATATTTATATGTCCATAATTCATCTATATTTAGCTACATTAAAGATGAAACAAAAGCCCCTCAGTATTTCTAGTAAATTCTACAACTTTTTTCTGTTCGTAATAAGTGATTTTTCATTTTTTAAAAGTTTTTGAACATTCCTAGAAAGTTACTTAATAATATTAATTAAGAAGTACGTAGTGCTTTTTTCATTTTTAAAGTTTTTGGACACTCTTAGAAAGTTAACAGTATTAATTAAGTATAGGGAGGAGCACTGAGCATAATTGAAAACATAAATATATTAATAATAACAAAACTAATATAGAACTATCAGACGAGAGGGGAAAATATAAAATAAAAAAGTGGGGCTTTAGCTTCCTGTATCAAACTCGCCTCAAAGACGGGTGTAATATGGGTTGAATAGTTTAAATTAAGGGAAAAATTTATTTATATATATAAAAAAGTAACTAGTTTTTTAAAAAATAATTATTGGTCCATTTTCTTTATTTTTTTCAGGGTTTTCTTATGAATTATTTTTTAAAAAAGTTTTCGTACAACTTTTATTTTTGTATTAAATATTGTATAAATAATGTATAAATATGTATATATGATGTGCAAATAGTTATGTAGTGTATATGTTATATATCAATATTGTATAAATAATGTATAAATATTTATCGAAATTGTATAAACATGTATCAATATTATATAAAAGCTATGTAATGTATTGACATTGCATAAACATGTATCAATATTGTACAAATAGTATATAGACGTGTATCGATATTGTATAAATATGTATAAACACTTCTCAATATTATATAAATAATTATATGATGTATCGAGCTTTACATCGTCAGGTAACACAGTAACAACAATAGCTTCATCAAGATCAAACTCACTATTCCTCATTTCATGAAAAAGTGCTAAAGCTGCCTTCTCCCTCCCATTTTGCGCTAATAAGGAAATGATCAAATTTCAAGAAACTATAGTTCTCTCATCTATTTGTCTAAATAATCCAAGTCTCATTCCACATTGTCACTTTGAGCATAGCCATGTCAATGGTAGTAACTTAGCTAAAATTTATAACATACAAAGCATATATTCTCTTTGATTTCTAGAAACACATAAATATGCAATATTCTTAATCATATACACAACGAATCACATTTTGAACGCACCAGGACTTTTTTCTTTGACGAAAAATAATAATTTAGAGCCTACCTTGGACCAAGAGCTTAACATTTTTTGTATCGTTGTTGCAACTATTCGTTCAAGTACTTCATATGTAAGCAGCAACGACGGTTGAATTTTCTCTCCAACTGGGGTACAACAGTTTTAACTATAGTAACCTCTAAATGTGTCATAAAATTCTGCATGATGAGAATAACTTCAAATTGATAGTTTAGCAGCATCGTTAGATGCTTTATCTGCTTGATAAAATAGATGTCTGTTTACTTAAACGAATATGTTTGTCTGTTTATAGCAGATTTTCAAATTTGACTAGTGCTTTACCTCTTTATTTATATCACGTGCTTCATCTTTAACACAAGCTCTCCAGACAAACACAACTAAAGGGAATGAAGTCCTTGAAAGTTGTGAGTTAACATTGATGGATATATGCCTTAACCAGCAAATTTCAGCGAATCACATCTCTTTGAGGCGTTTCACCAAACATCTTCTTTGCATCCATCTTTAAGAAATTGATTAAAATTAAGGAGAAAATCAGAGGAAGATTAAGATTATTAATTGAAAGAAATGAACTTAATTAGAGAGAAAATCCGGCTAACCACCACACAACCATTCACAACCAATTTCTCCAACAAAAAAATCCCGCTTCGTCTCAGTCGTTATTCCGATGAGAAGCTCCAACTCTTAATGAACTTTAGCAAACATCAAACATCACTGCAATACTGAAGCGTAGCAAAATAGATCTGAAGTTCAGGCTACCGGTGAGCTCTACGAAAAATTCTGAAATTCAAGTGTAAAAAAGATTTGAAAAAATTAAGTGTATTATTACCTGATATATACAAATTGCCTAAAATAGGTT
Organism: Capsicum annuum; assembly: GCF_002878395.1. NCBI lineage: Eukaryota > Viridiplantae > Streptophyta > Magnoliopsida > Solanales > Solanaceae > Capsicum > Capsicum annuum. The sequence goes on along the minus strand of NC_061116.1, from coordinate 61,657,638 downwards.
ATTTCGAATAATTAACTTAAAGTCGGGTCATTTAAGTTGTAAATAACCTTATGAGCCAACACTTTGCATAATTATCCCCTTAAATTAGTCCAACATTTTCTATATATATATATATATATATATTAGCGTTAAATCTTAAGATAAAAAATATACATAATGAAGAAGATGATAATTCACCACATATTTTCTAATATCTCTTTTAAATATTATAGCCGTAAACTATAAATATGTGAAATATATTAAAATATACTTTACTCTTATAAGTTCAACTATGCTATATGAAAATTTAGAAATAGATTATTTTTTAAAAAAAATATTATTTTTCAAAATGAACTAAAAATAAAACAAATAACTGGGATTCGTGTATCCTTTTGTCTACTAAAAAAAAAGTAAGATATTGATGTTCTAGGGTAAGTAAATATATATATGGGAAGACATTTTTTCGTATAATTTCTTTTACACCTGTCACCGATTAAGCCAACAAGTACTCTTTATTTGAGATTTTTTTAGATTTCATGCCTTGCAAAATTTTAAAATAGTACTCCTTATTTAAATTAAATGAATATTTGTGCTTTGTTTATTTATAGGGTGAGAAAAGTAAGGCCAAACATGAAGTGACCGGAGAGCAATACTAACTGAGCAGTCACTTATTCAAATAGCCCGTTCATAAAATTATGCTTCAAACGTCATAGACACTTTGTAAGAAAATTTCATGCATATAATTAATGGGCTTGTACACATAGATTTATTATTTTATCTATTTCTATCTTGTTGCAGATTATTTTTCTGATATCTTCTCCAGGTTCACCCAACAAAGACATAGTTGTTGATCATAATATAAGTTACTATAACTTTATTGTATTACTCCTCAATTTCTTGACAATTTTAGAATTGAACAATAAGTCCCAAGTCAAATTTGGTAGAAAGCGTTTGACCTCTAATATGAGGCTTTTTTATGTCAATTCAGATTTAGTTAAGCCCCAATGCAGGTACTGAACACTTTAAATTTTATAATGCAAATAAATAAATAAATTGAAGCCATATATATAGATTTTCGTTAAAATAAGAAAAGTTTATCAAGTTTACCTCAAATCACAAAGAGCAATTCTCGAAATTATTGATGGCCTCCTTATACCTAAGCAAACACCAAAAAACTAATAAATAAAAATCAAATCTTCCGAAAGCCTAATCCCATGAATAATCCTCAGAATGTAGTACACGTAATTTTTAACCTTAAAGCATAGATAAAGAAAATCTTAAATTAATAAGATTACTAATTATTATGAATTCATAATGACCTATCAATTTTTCGTGAATGTGATGATCAAAATAATTTGTTTAAAATTATAAATAAGTAAATTTCATTATTAATGATTATGAATTCAGGATGACCAATCAATTTTTTTGTGAGAAATCAGTCTAGAATTTTAGAAAAATATACCTCTTCACAAATAAACTTCAAGAATCTGCAATTTTGATAAAATATATGAATATTATATTCATGGTGAAAAATATAAGAGAAAATAATAAGACAAACATTAACATCTACAATAAACGAAAAATTCTTAAAGAAAGAAAAACAGCTGTGACGATAAAGTTGATAAATGAAATTATGAAATAATAATTATTTTTATATATATATAGAAGACTTTAAATTGAAAAAGGAAATAAAAAAGTCAATATTAAAGGTTTTCTACACCAAAAGAAAGCCAAAAATGAAAAAAAATTGAAAGAAAAAGAAAAATTGACTCCTATTTAAAGATTAAAGAAAAAATATTACGTAATTTTGAAATTTTAGTTTATTTGTTTAATTAGGGTTTCATATATATATATATATATATATATATATATATATATATATATATATATCGATTATTTTTTTCTATATATATCAAAAGTCCTTAATTTCTATCCCATATATTTTAGGAGTGCTTAAATTCTATCCATATATTTTTAGGAGTACTTAGTTTGATAAATAATAAATTGAGAAAAAAAAAAAGGTGAAAAGACAATTTTGTCTATTGTGGATACTTTTAATGAAGGGTAAAAAGTTCGAATCACTTTTTTAAGGGTCGTCACACTTTTAATAAATTATATATATATATATATATATAGATAGATAGAGAGAGAGATATAGATATATAGATATATACAAATTGCCTAAAATAGGTTATTTAGGACAATTAACTTAAAGTCGGGTCATTTAAGTCGTTGTAAATAACCTTATGAGCCGACACTTTGCATAATTATCCCTTAAATTAATCCAACATTTTCTACATGGATATAGAGAGAGAGATGCTATCACTAAGTTTAAGCAAAATAAATTCATTTCTGAACTCATAATTTTTAAAGTGCAATGGTTAATTTGGTTAATAGACTTCTTCAAGTTTTTAATTAGCAAAATGATCTACTTTTATTTTCTCATTTTAAAACAAAACAAAAAAATAACTTCAGGAAGAATTGGACTAAATTAACATATTAAACACTATGGAAGCTATTTAACAAATATACTTAAAACATAAAATCCTAACTCATTTTTTCAATCTCAAATTACTTTTTTTCCTCTCTCTAACTTTTTTTCTCTTCCATTCTTACTAAAATTCATTGTTTCTTCAACTTTCTCCTTTTTGAACCTAATATCTTATTCCTAAATATTCATCTCCTTCCAAATTTGTAAGTTTTCTACTCTCCTTTAGTTTTAGTCTATTTTTTTTTTCAAAAAGAAAAATATTCGTGTATACATATGTAATCGGTCGGATCAATAATCGATCTATCCATATATCAGTCAGATCGATAATTAATCTGTCCATATATTATTCGGATAGATAATCAATACGTCAGATCGATTATCGATCAAATCGATAATCAATCTATCCATACATCAATTGGACCGATAATAGATCTGTTCGTCGCAAATCAGATTTTGGACTAATTTGTAAAATGTATAAAAGATATTGGTGAGAGAAATTTTTATTTAAATTGATGATTTGTGGACTGATTCGTAACTTTTAAAACTTGTAAATAAATAAATAAATAAATCAAAATAAATTTAAATATTCAAAAGTGGATCATTTAAAAAAAATAAAAAAATTTGTAATCTATTAAATCAAAAAGTAGACTTGCAAAGACAATTTAACAAAGAATCCCGTGTAAAACCTCAATTGAAAAGATTGAATCTGCCAAATTAAAAATCCTAAATCCACCGCACATTCAAACCAAATGACATGTTAACACTGATCACTTTCATATAACATCTTTTTTGCCAATGATTTTTCATTAAGAACTTAACCTCGTACATGTTCTAAAATGCTTAGGCTTATGTAATCTGGGTTCTTTGCTGCTATGAAATGATCAGACAGCATTGTTTGGACTGCTAGTTTGAGCCCTTCAATATTTTCTTTAAAATCAAACTCCAAAATCCAAATGTTTAGATTGACTAACGAAGTTCAATTTCCTACTATTTTTATGTTATGATGCGTTTCTCATAGATCAACTTATGTTCAATTTCTCTCGTTATATCGAATATAGTATCACCAAAAATTTGAGTGAACCTCCTATTGCCATGCAAAATTTTCAATATCACACCACAGAACAGTAATATACTAATATAACAGCTTCTACTGGCTGAAAGTCCAAAGCCAAACTACAAAAAGCGTGTAACTTCTAGGTTAAATTGGAGCAAATAATGCCCTAGTAGATCCTACGGAAGTCTGTCTTTAATATTTGTGGCGCAAAGGGATGGTACGCCTTAAGTTCCAGATAGGCCAAAAATAAGCCGGTAAGGTACAGGAATACACCATAATACAACATCAGATTAATTATGGTGATGGACTTCGCTCATTCAACTCCTCTCCAGGCATAGAAATATTGTTTTCTAAAGCAGAGATTCTTGAGCTATGTATGGAGTTCATTGATACCGTGTTCTCTCCAGGGAAGGGAGTCGGAGAAGTAAAATTAGTACTTGGCCCAGTGTAAGCCCCGTCAGTTCGTTCTTCATAAGTTTGAGTTGCAGGAACAGCAGCGAAAGTAGCTGCATGCTCGAACCTCTGCTTCTTGGGATTCTGCTCTCCCTGGTGACCAGGAATAAAGCTTCCAACGACAATCTGATGCACTTAAGATGTTCACATTGTATTTCAAGTAAGAGTTGAGATAAACTCATCGAGTATTTTGATTCTAACCTGTACAGGACCAGCTGCCATCAGCACACCTGCAAGTCCACCTCCAATAACTCGACCATCAGGGCCCAAGAGACACACACTCATCCCACCAGATCTGCTTTTTGTTACTCCGTTATCACTAGACATATATGATCCTGACAGAGAAAGAATTTCAAAACGACCCTGCAGAAAGCATTTCATCATGAATCATAAGTTAGATTACATGGCATTATCTCTAAGGAAGGAAAGTTTACCTACAACTTTTCATTGGATTAGTTCTAGGTGGCATAAAGGGATAATACTTCTCAATACATACAACAACAGCAACATACCGAGTTTATGCCCACAAAGTGGGGTTTGAGGAGAGTTGAGTGTACAGATAGAATTTAAATGGTGTGTCTCACCAAAGAGAGCAAGGATGCATGAACTCTAAATTTTACTTGTGAATGGCAGTTATTGATACAAGAATGTTCAAACTGCAGGGAAGAGATACAGAGGAGGCAGAGTGCCTTGGCAAAGCAAATTTCTCCATATTGACTGTATGTGTAAGGGAAAAGGAAATCAGGACTTCAAGACAGCGACACAGCCTCTTTATGTTGCAGCATAAGTCGTAAGACTCTATTTATATATGAAATTCCCAGATGAGACGAAGCAGAAAGCAATAGCTCTATTCCATGAGAAGAATTGATAGAATATACAATATATGCAAAGAAGTGACTACAAATGAACCACATCCATGCATGGAGATTAAATTTCTCGAATTAAAGGGCTCGTACCTCATAGGTCAAAGTTCCACCAGAAGAATTTAGCTGACCAAGTGTAACATTTGAAATTGCACCATTGGCAGCCAGCACACAAATAGCTCTAGACCCTTGTTGAGCAAATGAAATAATTTTCATTGCGACATCCTAATACGTAGAATTCAAGAATGAAATGATATTAATGAACTCAAAATACTACAAAAGCGATGAAAGAACAGAAATCAAATTTCAATAAACAAACTCACCAAATTTTCTGACTGACAATATCAACCTAAGGTACCAGTTTAACAAACCCATATGGTGGAAAGTAGACCATCACAAATTTCTAGGTAGTTACAAAACTATCAAAAGTCAACAAATGTGAAAATTTCGGAAATAAATGTGGTAATGCAGCTCTGGTTCTACTACCTGAGCCAGTGCTTTATTTTATTTTTCAGTATGATACTCCACAAACAAGGAGCTAATGAACAACAACAACAACAACAAACCCAGTGTATTCCCACTTAGTGGGGTCTGGGGGGGGTAAGATGTACGCAGTCCATACCTCTACCTCTGATGAAGTAGAAAGGCTGTTTCCGAAAGACCCCCGGCTCAAGGCACAAGATATCATACAAACACATAGTAAAGCACAGAAGCAGATGACATAACATAAATACGGCACCCATAAGGAATATAAAATAGAGGAAAGCAGAGGAAAGCACACAGATTCGTAATAAGCATGGAACACTGAATACGGAATCATAACGGGAGTAAAAAATAAAAAACCCCACCAAGTAATTCCCTACACTAGCGACCCAATCTGGCCCTACTCTTCTGCCGTAATTCGCGTCTTCCAGACCTTCCTATCTAGGGTCATGTCCTCGGTGAGCTGTAACTGTTCCATGTCCCGCCTAATCACCTCACCCCAGTACTTCTTCGGCCTACCCCTACCCCGCCTAAAACCATCCAACGCTAGCCTCTCACACCTACGGACCGGGGCATCCATGCCCTCCTTTTCACGTGTCCGAACCATCTCAATCGTGCTTCCCGCATCTTACACTCCACTGAAGTCACACCAACCTTCTCCCGGATAGTCTCATTCCGAACTCTATCCCCTCGAGTCAGTCCACACATCCAGCGCAACATCCGCATTTCTGTCACCTTCATTTTTTGGATGTGGGAGTTCTTAACTGGCCAACACTCCACTCCCTAATGAACATTCAATTAAATTAATTTGGAATTTTTTATTTCACATAAATTTCATACCCTTTCTGTTGTCTACCCACAATTTAGATTTCTGAATATGACAAGACCACAAAGAAGTAAACAAAATAAACTAAATATATATATATATATATATATATATATATATAACAAGGAGTATATAACAAGGAGCTAATGAACATTCAATTAAAGTAATTTGGAATTTTTTATTTCACATAAATTGCATACCCTTTCTGCTGTCTACCCTCTATTTAGATTTCTGAATATGACAAGACCACAAAGAAGTAAACAAAATAAACAAAATATATATATGTGTGTGTGTGTGTGTGTGTGTGTGTGTGTATTGACTGATTGAACTTCTGATATACTAGTTCTGGATAGAAACTGTAGTTGTGGATTGAACCGTTGGTATATCAAGAGAGGCCTTGTGTTCACGACTTCACGTTAATGAGATTAGGTGTCTTTCAACCTTAAAGGTCATATATCCAAAACCTCTTATCCTGAAATGGTAATTATAGACTTTGGCAACCATGCTCTAGTTCCATCCTAAAAAGACAGAAATCAGCTTTGGAAAATCAGCTTCTTTACAGCCTAAGAAAGATGTCTACTTCCACAGATTGAGATATCTTCTAGTTGTACACCAAATTGCGCAGTTTCATAATACAAGAAGCATTCTTATAACATCTGCAAATGCGTAATTGGCGAGTACTATTCTCTTCTATTAGCCCACTTCATTGATCAATAGGCCACACATTTAGGTGTGAAAAAAAATTAAATTCATCTGTTATGCTCAACTAGCGGCCTGAAATGAGTCTAAATGGAGTAACATGGCCAGTCAGGAGTCATGTAGTAGATCACAGCTTCGTTGGGACTGAGACATAATTCACTTAAAATGTTAAAAAAAATTCTTTCTTTTATTTTAATAAATCGTCACATTTTATTCATCTTCATCGAAATTACATAATCACTGAGGGAGTTAACAAACACTAACAAATGTAAGTTGTTGAATTGATAACTATTAACTAATAATTAAAATGCTTAAAAATTGCGTACCTTCTTCTTTATGTGGTAAATTATAGTTTTATTTACATTCTAACCCAAACTTATTAGTGGTGATAACTGTAATAAAAAAATCTGTTTTAGTCATTCAAATTATTAAACAAAAAAAGTACGGGTCAGCCCATCTTCTCTTCACAATCCTCCCATACCTCTCAATGTGTGGAAAAAGAAAGACGCAAGGAGGAAGGGGCATACCAATTTTATTCCACCTATATATGTTTACATAATACATAGGTGTCACAATGCCTCTTTTTCCTTGTCTGCTATGTTACATTTCGTCCACAATGGCATTTGACGAAGCCATAAGTGCAGACATGTTACAAGAAGCTAATTAGATCCAAAAGTTCTTTGATGTTCAAACTTCAACAGGTAATTTGATGGTGGGAGAACAAGCAGTTTCATCTCTTGACACAGTGAATTAAGTTTATGCCTATACATAAAACTACCTGAATATAAACACTGATACATAATGCATACCTCGCCAGCATTAACAGTAATCACATGTGGTGTAAAGTTTGCACCAACAGAGTATGCCACATGCGATGATATATTTGCACCAGCAGAATACGCCACCCTTTCTCCTAAGGAAATCACATACCAAGTTCAATAATAGCTCAACCAAATCCAAACCTTTAACATAATGCAAAACTGGGCATTTAAGTAAATAATATCAAGCTTCATATAAATAAAATGAACAAGATAGCAAGATAAATTATTTCAGAAACTGGATATCACAAAGAAGTTGATCTGGTTTCCTTTTCTATTTAACCAGTTCCTACATCCACTTGAACCTAGTTTCCCAAAGCAGATTTAGCATATTCTCTGTGAACTAAAAATTCTAACTTCTGCATACTTCATGATGAAATATATTATAAGTGCCGCATACTGATGATTCTCTTGTTATCACTCTGAGAACATAAACTATTATATTCTGCAACTGTTGGCATCATTAAAATTTGAAAGAAATTGTAAATCGGGCAGTAAAAGGATAATATTTTTCTCAGTGCGAAGTAAAGGTCTATGGTTCATCAATGAGGAGCAGGGTCATTTCATTGTTATTACTAGTTGCTAGTTCAAATAATATCTACGACATCAAAATCAGAATTTCTTCTAGGATAGTAGATGAAAGAACATTATCTTGCATCAGATCTATGCTTTGATAATAATTTCTAATTTTTTTTAAAAAAAAATGTTGTGACCTAGAGCGTCATTAGCTTTTATAGTTTTAACCACATAAAATAACATTAGCCATTTCTACAGCACTGCTATGATCTATAGCATTATTAGATTGATAAAATAGGTAAATAACTTTTATACTTTTAACCAAATAACCTATTTTCAAAGTCTGTATTTGTTCCGTCTTGCAAAATAATCAACACTCAAACCGAGCATGTGCATCTCATGCATCAGGTAACCTATATAATCACATGCCTTCGTACCCTTTCGAAAAGGTAATGAGCTTCTTCATTGAAATTCACTTGGTTCTTTATTATGTTTCACACAAAAGTTGGGTAAAGACACAGAGTGCGACCACATAAGTTTATTAGAATTCATTCCATGTGGTATGCGCTATTTGTTGTCCACATCATATTGCTTTTCCTCCAGAATACCACTGAACTATAGATGCGGAAAAATATAGTCACGTTCAGCATCATAAATGCAAAAGAATGAGAACAAATTTAGAAATGAGACCCAAGTTGAACACTTGCTACAACTTTTTTTTTTTTAAATTGACTTGTAAGAAAGAAGCAGAACCAAACAGAATTCATAAAAGACATTCCACACCAGAAAATTCAGCGTTTTTGTATATTAGCAGTGTTTTAAAAGGTGGGGGTGTGAGGCTGGGTGTTTTACTTCGCACGGGTGACACGTAAGCCTCGTGGCAATGGGGCGTAAGCCCCATGGAACTTTAAATTTTTAATTTATAATATAGTAAAATAGTGTTATAAAGCAAAAAATTATAAACAATAATTTAATAGTTAAAACAAAAACATCATTAAACAAACTCATAGAAAATAAAACTTCTAGTATAATTTTACAAGTATTAATACAAAAATGTTATAATAGCCACTACAAGATGCAAATCAACTCTAACATCTTAACTTTCAATTAATAAAAGAATCACATTTTCGTACAAAAATATTACTATCGTACTATACAATTTACATCCCTAAAAGAAAATAAACTTTATTAGTACCCTTACGGTAATTTTGAGATAATAAAACACAATAATTTACTTTCAGTTAGCAATTATTTTGAGACGTATTACAAATGATAAAATATGATAATTTTGAGACGGATGGAAATAATAGGAAGGTAGGTGAAGATGTAAAATTTGGCTAATAAGTATTTTTAAAAGATATGTTAAATGATATTCACCCTCACGGTGCTTTTAAATAGTAAATATGCAATACAATGACTTGTTATTTGAGTTATTGTCAATCTTCTTATTTCTATAGATGAAAAAAACTATTAAGCATCATTTATTTATTAGAGAATTAAAGGGTCAACAATGTCCATTAAAGAATTCGATACATAATTTGCCTAAGATTTGTTAGTCGACACCGGCATTGGGCGTTACACGTGCTTAGGGAGTAGAGTCGGGCGCTTAACATGTAAGCTTCACAGAACAGCCTTACACTTATGCCTCAAGGCGTTTTGCCAGTGCCCTGCCCCGAGGAGAGCCCCAAGTAGTCACAATTAACTATTCGACAGTGTTTTGACCATTTAAATCAGTTAAAGGAAACACATCAAAAATCAAAACCTCGGTTCAAGCTTCTATAATAAACAGTTTACCGGGAATTGCAAGATCAAACTTCTGCTTCTTCTGAAAAGATTCCACGGGGTGACTTCCACTGTTTTTCCAACCTGAAAAATCTCCTGAAAGTGGAATTGAAGCTGATATTGGCATTGGCGATAACGCAGTATTTAAAGAACCATCTGGTCTATATTTCTTAGGCCTTCCCCTCTTCTTCTTCACTTCCGTAGATGTTGCTGCCACACTCATTTGCATTGCAGGTAAAACTGCAGTAGTTGCTCCATTGGTAGTTTCATTACTTGGGGCTATTGTGTAATTTTCAGAAGTTTCATTACCTTTAACAGTAACCCCAAAACTATTAAGCCGTTCTTTGTCCTCCATTCATATACTCACAAGTAAACCCCTTAAAACACTGAAAAATATTAAGCACTTAAATCCCAAAAGACCAAATCTTTTAAAGGTTGAAATGTCAGAAAATCAAGAAAACACAGTAACCATACAATCTTTACCAAGTAAGTACAACAGAGCAAAATTACCTAGAAAAGCCAAAACCCCTAAAACCTTTTTAAGCACTTAGAATAATTTTTTTTGCAAGAACTGAAAACTTTAAACAGCAAGATTATTTCTATTCCACAATAAAAATACAATCTATACAAAATACAACAGAACAAAATACCCAGAAAATTAACACCAACTAAACAAACTTACTCTCTTCAAAGTACAGAGTTTCAAAGAAAACTAATTTTTCAGAAATGAAAAAAAAAGTGTAAATTTTCTTGGTTTGATAATTTTTTTTAGGAGTTGTGAAATTAGGGTTTTGGTTAGAAAAAGTTGAAGGAAGAAAATAAAGATTGAAAATTGGATAATAAAAAAGATAAAATCTGTAATTTAATTTAAAATATGGAAAATTTAACTAACAGCAGTAGTATTATTTTAAACTAAATTGTAAATTCAAAGTATTAACTTCATTTAAGTAAATGGTTTCACGTCCGTCTTGGAAATTAAAGTAAATTAATGATTAATGGACCTTTAAATATAGGAAAAATAAAAAAATTGAAAATTTTGGGGGAAAATGAAATTTTCCTTTTATTTCTGTAAGGAAAATGCTTATTCAAAGCTGTAAAGTAAATTTCCAAACCTTTGTCATGTTTTTTTTTTTTTGTTTTCCAAAGATGACCCCACAGTCGCGGATTAAGCGGTAGAGAACTAACCACGGAGTTTGTTTCATTCATCAGAGGTGGGGATCAAACTTCCGACTTCTTGCTTAAGGGACATGGCACTGAACCACCATGCCAACTCTAGTGGTTAACCTTTATCATGTTGTTTGGTCAGATGACTGTCAAACATACTCGCTTCCATCATTTTTACTTTGTACATTTTAAACTAGCTGCTTAAAATATATTTTTTCGGAACATTTTAGGTGGACACATTCTATTATATATTAATTAAAAACTTATAAATTAAATAATAAATTTTATTATCTTATTCTCTATTCATTTTAATAAATATTTATTAGACATAGAATTAAACATTGAACACACACATTTAATATATTTATTAATTGAAGGGGTAAAATAAAAAAATATTAATTTATTATATCCTCATTTAGTAAAGATGAAAGATATTTATTTTAATAAAATGACCAATTAGAATGAAGCGGGGAAAATAGCAATGTGATTTTAGAATTTTATGGGTGTCATGTTTTCTTTATGATCTAGCATGTGCAAGTTGTTGTTGTTGCTGTAATATTAAATATTTAAAAAATATTTTGAGAAATAAGTAACTAATGCCAATAATAAAAGCATGAATAAAACTGTTATCATTTTTTAGTAAATAATAAAAAGTATCAACTAAAATTAAAATTTATTTATATAATATTAGACAAGTAAAACTGAACAAAATGTATAAAAACACGCTTTTTTAATATGAGAAATTTTATCAGTGTGGAATATCTGAGGATGCATGCTAATTGCAAGGTGCTCCAAGAATCCAGGAGTATCTGCAATTTCTAGTTGGTCGAGTTAAGCAGTAGTCAGAAATTATCCGTATGTTGAGTCATTGTCTGTGGGACTTCATGATTGGATGACTGTGATTGTTCCCACAAAGAATCCCCTAAACATCCTTAAACCTCTTTCACCATGTTGGACATAGACAAGCAAAAAAGATACTGTATACAATATGTGCACTTTTAACGGATGATACTGGAAATAAAAAGGAAGATGAAAATTCGATTCGGGTTCATTATCAGATGCGCGTCTCCTTGGATGGTTAAAAGTGCAGTTACTTTTTAGAGGCCTAACTTAGGTAAATTTCTCTCTCTATATATATATATATAAATATAAAAATTGGGGCAAAAAAGTCAGCTGTCATCACCAAAAAAAAATAAAAAATTCATTAAAAAATAAACTTATAAATAAAACTTTAAAAATTCTAAAACTGTCACACAACAATTGATAAACACACTCCACAATTTAAAATGACAATTATTTTTAAATAATTTTTATCATTATCATTATCATTTAAAAAAATTTAGTATTTATCATCAAAAATTAAATATTCAATATTTAAATAATTATTTAAATCTTAAAATCTTCATTATATAATTTATCTAATTTTTTCTTAATTATTTCTATCATATTTTTTATATTTTTTAATTTTTATGTAATTTTTTCACTTTCTTCTATGCAATCAGTTTTCTTTCTTATTTTATTAGTAACTCTTTTTGCTCTTACTTTCTGTTTACATGGTGTTGTAAATCACCAATCCGTTCTAGTTATTATATGCGGGTATAATTTATCTAAAAACGGCATTCCTAAAAGTATATCTTTTGATGTTAGCTCATAATTATAGATTTCTTCTATTGTTAATATTTTATTCCATACTTGTGTTTGTACATTCTTAGCTTTAAATTGACAGTTATGGTAAGAATGGAAAAAGAAAATGAAGAAATAGAAAGAAAAAAGGAAATAGAAAAAATAAAACAACAAACTACAGAAGAAATACTAAAAATAGAAGAAACTAAAAATAGTAGGATTGTTGAATTAGAAAGAGAACTACAAATGCTAAAAGATATGTATGAAAAAAGACAGAAAGAAAAAGAAGAAAAAGATAAAGAACAAAAATTATTAAATGAGATAAATCAATTTAAAGAAAAATTAGAAATAAGCAATAAAGAAATATAAACCAGGGAATTAGAAATAAATACAATAGATGTTGAAGAAACAGATAATTATGATTCGGAAGATAGTGAAACATATACAGAAATTTTAACAAATACAAAAA